>NC_041382.1:40380875-40422250 GCF_002162155.2 Triticum dicoccoides
AGCGCGGCGCGGAGGAGCCATGGGGCAGCGAGGGGAGGCGGCGCGGTGCCCGGACAACCGACACCGGCGGCACCAAACGGGATCCCTGCAGTCCTTCACAAAGTGGCGCATGGAGAGGCAATGAAAGCAGCCGTCCAGCGAGAGGGGAGGGAGGGGCTTTTTAGGGTTAGGTTGAGGAGGAGGTGTGGGCACGGAGAGAACGGCAGCCAAGAACGGGCTGCACCCTCCCCGGGGAGCCATGAAGGCGGTGGGTGGCGTAGCGGGGCCCGGCGCCGCGCGAGTGTCAACCTCGGCGCATTGAACGCTAGACCAGTCTCTCCCCACCGACGCATTGTCGCGGACGGGCGAGCCCGCGCATGGCGCGTTTTGGGGAGCAGGGGGGGCGGCAGCATGTGTGGGGTTTGTTTCCAGCGAATCAGAGGGCGAAACCTCACCCTGTGTCGGAGGTAGGGGGAGTAGGGGCGGGAGCGATGGGATGGGGGGAACAGGGCAATTGATTGCCAGGCGTCGGCCACCAATCCGGAACGGAGTAATGGGGCCATCAAGGCTGGGCTGGTGGGAGACCCGCCCGCGCGCAGCATGCAGGGAAGCATGCAAGCCGAGGTTGATGGCAACCATGAGTCCCGGCCCAACCTCGACGAGGAACCTGGCAATGGCGGGGCTCGCGACGCGGACATGGAAGACAAGGCGCGAAGCGCGCGTGGCTACCAAACGTTCGTGGGGGGCGCAGAAGAAGTACTCCAGCAAACGCGCTATCCCGGAGCGCGAGAAGCACCCGGCAGCGAACGAGGCGGAAACCCACAGAGCGCCGGGCTGGGAGAGCGATGGAAAGGCGACAGGGTCGAAGGCGACGCCCGAGAGGAAGGTTGCAAGGACACGGGCATGGAAGGAGATACCTGGACGAGGCACGGTGGCGATGACGTCTTCGCGGCGGGTAGCAGCCCGGGAGCACGCAGGTGAACCCGGTCGGCGGCCAAGAAGCGGAGCAGGCGAGCGGTGGACGGTTGGAGGATGTGGGGTGGCTCCTGCTGGGAGTGGGACGGTGGGGACGGAGGGGATTGGCCCGGCGGCGCCGGCCGATGAGTCGCCAGGCGACTCGCCAGGCGAGTCGCGAGAGCTCCCACCCATCAAAATCAGATTGTCATTTCTGGATGCTCATATTGGCTCCCACATATTCTACGAAGATCTTTATCGGTTAGACCGCATAACAACATACGTTGTTCCCTTTGTCATCGGTATGTTACTTGCCCGAGATTCGATCGTCGGTATCTCAATACCTAGTTCAATCTCGTTACCGACAAGTCTCTTTACTCGTTCCGTAATACATCATCCTGCAACTAACTCATTAGTTGCAATGCTTGCAAGGCTTAAGTGATGTGCATTACCGAGAGGGCCCAGAGATACCTCTCCGACAATCGGAGTGACAAATCCTAATCTCGAAATACGCCAACCCAACAAGTACCTTCGGAGACACCTGTAGAGCACCTTTATAATCACTCAGTTACGTTGTGACGTTTGGTGGCACACAAAGTGTTCCTCCGGTAAATGGGAGTTGCATAATCTCATAGTCATAGGAACATGTATTAGTCATGAAGAAAGCAATAACAACAAACTAAACGATCAAGTGCTATGCTAACGGAATGGGTCAAGTCAATCACATCATTGTCCTAATGATGTGATCCCGTTAATCAAATGACAACTCATGTCTATGGTTAGGAAACATAACCATCTTTGATCAACGAGCTAGTCAAGTAGAGGCATACTAGTGACACTCTGTTTGTCTATGTATTCACATATGTATTATGTTTCCGGTTAATACAATTCTAGCATAAATAATAAACATTTATCGTGATATAAGGAAATAAATAGAAACTTTATTATTGCCTCTAGGGCATATTTCCTTCAAAAGCATATAGTCATATGAAAGGTAGGTTAGCAACAAAGTATTTGGCGTGAAAAAAATAGGAGAAGTATATACAAAGAGGAAAAAAACAACATCTCCATGATTTTGAAATTTAAAATGGGCTGGTTTTCCAGTTCTTGCAAGTTCACAACAGAGAGACAAACATGTATGTAGTGATGGGACCATCACATTACTGCACTCTATATGAGAAGGTCTATCACCCATCTCTAGAAATATTCACCAATTTGAATGAATAAATGTCTTATTAGTATTCACTGTTTTAGGAGACAAGACTCCTGTGTGATCTATAGATTTCACTTTAGAACTTGAACATCAAAAAGGGAAACATCCGACAGAATACGTTTCCAAACCACCATATTCAAGTTAATTTTTTTCTTTCATCATTTTTTTTACATTTTCGAAAAAGGATCGGAAAATTCAAAAAATATTTAATTTTTTAAAATGTCAAGAGTTCAATTTTTACCATAAATTCATAAAATGTTTGATTTCAAATATTCATCAGGATTTAAAAAAATGTTCCGGTTATTCTAAATTTGTTTGGAATGTTTTGGTTCAATTTTTTCACAACTTTTCAGAAAATGTTCGGAATTTCAAAAAAAATTCTGTTTTCAAAAATTATTTCCTTGTTTTCATCTGTCAGGAGTTTTAGAAAATGTTCCTGTTCCAAGAATTGTACACAATTTTTCTAGATGTCCGTGGTTTCTAAATTTTGTTCAAATTTTCAGAAAATTGTCTAGAATGTTTTTCTTCAAAAATTTCAAAACTTTTCAGAAAATCACCATTTGCAAAAGAAATTCATAAATTTTAGAAAATGTTCATGTTTCCATTTTTTCATGGGTTTCAGAAAATGTCCCCACTTCCAAAATTGCTTGCAAAAAAATAATATGAGATTTCCACCACCACACTGGCACAGCTCCCCGTCGCCTCCCAAGTCTCCTCCCGCGCACCTCACCCAGGGCTTTCGGACACCTACTTGGCCAGTGCGGCATTCATGGCGAACTCCCTCCAGCTACCATGCCCTCGAATCGGCAACACACGCAAAGTGTTTGACAAAATGGACAAAAAGAAAATTCTAGTGTTGAAAGTGTGCAAATTTAGCAAAACGTAACAACAATTTATACTCCCGTCATTAAGAAATATATAAGAGTGAGGTGGCTGGATCACTACTTTAGTGATTCAAACACTCTCATATTTCTTTACGGAGGGAGTACTATATAATAGTGAGGTGGGGACAAGGATCGATGATTGGATGTTAATCCAAAGACTTCAAGAAGCAGAGTAATTTCAGGCAAGGCAACCCCATAAACAGAAGATGTCTTCATTTCCGAAAAAAAGAAAGAAAGAGAGGCTACTTTTTTTTATGCTAAAACAGGTTTACTTTGGGAAACAGTCTATTAATTATAAGTTCTGTTACCATGCACTGTTAAAATTGGAGCATGGAGCAATTGCAATTTTTTTGCATCATACTGCTACAAAAGAATGTGCACTGTGATTCTGCAATAGAATTCAAGCAGCTGAAACAAATTCACACCACAAACAACCTCACACACATGAAAGGTTCTGGGTATATCTACACAGCACACCTATCACTATAATACATGACAATGCAAAAGAACGATACTGCTGAAATCATCTCAATGTAAATCATCTAGGAGTAAGTTATTTTATCCTGTTGCTGTTGGCATTGCAATACTTTGCTCCTGCTCTTCCTTAAGCCATTTAATCTTCCTGCTTTGGATGAACTCCTCAAACTTCCTGTTGAGTTCGTCCATCTCTAGCTTCTCTAGCTCCTCAGCTACTCCACCGCAGGTTTGCTCCTTCTCCAAGGTGACGATGTTCGCTTCGTCTCCGTCCAGCCTAGCTGATTCCGGTGGCGACGACCCCTCCGGCACCTCTTCTCGTTTGATCCCTTGCTCTGCCGCCGTTGCACTCTTGGTGTTGCTATAGCAGTAGTAAAGGTTCCCCGAATAAGAAGCACATAGACATGGTCGAGCTTGAGCGGCACATGGCGGCAATTCAGAAGCCGTGACATCATCGTCACTCGTGGATGGGGTGGCCATGCCGCAGACGCCGGACGATGATGAGGAAGATGGCATTGAAGAGGACGAACAGCGCCTTCTTGGTCGTGACGAAGCCGCACAGCGCCGCAAGAAGCTGCCGAGCAGATAGGGTGGCACCGGAAGGGAGAGAGGAGGAAGAATCCCCGATAGCGGCGCCCAAGGAGGACGACGAGAACATGGAGAGGAAAGCAACGGTAGCGAGCACGAAGGCGACCTGCGAGACACTGGCACTGCCACTGCTGCGCGTGGCAGTAGTAGCCACCGTGGCGTCTCTTTGGTTGCCGCATTCGAATTGTTGGTGCTGGTCTGGATGCATCATGCGATCCATGCTCGCTTCTTTTCTTGCTCTGAGAGCGGGATCACTCACACGGGAAGAGGAAGGGTTGTGTGTGTGAGGGTGCCGATGCTCCTGAGGGGAATCAGGTGTACGTATGGTATTTTATACTAGCTCGCACCGTAGTGGATCGGTCGGAGGACTATTATTGTGTTGACGCTCAAAATTGGCACAGTCATAAAATTAGCATAGGTTATATCAAGACCAATTCAAACTTATGATTGGAAGTCACCTTGGAATGTCTCTCTTCAAGAAGATCAAGATGGATATGAAGATGGTCCAAAACGGAGTTCGGACTCAAAAGTTATGACAAGTTCAGAGATGCTTATGTTGACACCAGAGTAAAGAAATGCATAAAACTCAATCAATATGGCCTCTGATGGAAACTGTTTCAACATGAAAGTTGTGCGTCTCGTCGAAACGATAGATTTTAATATAAAAATCATCTTAATCCGAGTTCGTATGCAACCTGTGAAGACAAAACAAGGTCAGAAACAGAAGCTGCAGAGTCATTTCGGACCAACCGAGTTGATTGACTCGGTGAGACCGAGTTGATCCGAAAAATTACAGAAAGTTACAGAAAGTTTGCAACGTTCACTCGGTGGGACCGAAAAAACTAATCGGTGAGACCGAGATTGATCCGGAAATTGCCAAAGATTCCTGTCCGAGTTAGGTTAGGGTTTTTGATGTTTTGGACGGAATTTTTAGTCTTTTTCTTGTACGGGAAGTCCAGCCGCCTCTTACATATGTTGGGGGTGACGGCCGATTGAAACAACACACAATCGAACAAATCTATCTACATCTTTTACCTTTACTTTTCTTCTCCCTTGTTCTTCTTCTTCCTCGTTCTTCGTTCGTTCTTCTTCATTGTAGGGCGGCGAACCTCGAGGCCCTAGGGGCGATCAGGTCGACCTAGGGCAGCCCATAGCCGCTACGCGCCCTGACGGGGTCCCTCCCGGGCGTGTGGGGTTTCGGGTCCTCAAAAGCGCCCGCCGGATTGTCTTGCGTACCGCGCTTCCGGCAGGTCTCCTTCAACGTGAGCTGCGGTGCATCACCCCCGGCGTCGAGGGTACACGGTGACGTGTTCGTGTGCGAACACACTTTTTGGCGACTCCGCTGGGGACGAAGCTTTGAACGGTCTCCAGCCCGTTCTTGCTACGAAGAGATCATCATCAAGTTGCTGCAATCTACAAATGTAATATGAATACCCAATTCCCCTTTGTAGATGCAAATAATCCATATGTTGTTGCTGAATCACCTAATGAGCATAATGTATCGGCTAGCCCTAGTTTTATCAATCATGCATCTAATTATGCGCAAGGGCCGATGCAAAGCAATCTTCATGCTTCAAATTCTTATGATTTTAGCAACGTACAACATATGTATCCAAACTCTCATGCATCGGCAACCCCACAATTCCATATGCCGATGAACAACATGATGGGTTTGGTTAATCAATTTGAAACACCTCATGTTAAAATTTCCAATAGCATACAAGAAAGTGTTTCACCTTTTTATTCATCGGCAACTAATTTGCAATATGTGAATACAACCTTGCCGATGGATGGGAGAATTGGCCATGCTACTGCTAGCTATTCGGCCAGTTACTCTCAACCGTCATATGCTACACCTCATGTTAGTAATTTTTCGGCACCATACACAACTGTAGATCTCAAAATTCGGCTTCACACCTTTCAGGTCATAGCCGAATAAATGTAAATTTTACAGGAGCGGTTGTGCCAAATATTGTAGAAGATGAGGTAGTGGTGGCTGCATTGAAGAGTTTAGCCCAGAATAAGAGGATTAATGCTATTTGCCTTGAACAACATGAAAAAGGGCTATTTCCTGATTGTGGCGGAATAAAAGCTAGAGTTTTGCAAGAAGATGAATCTTTGCCAATTGATAAAATTGGCGAGCAAAAATATGGTTTTACAACAATGCATATGCCTTCACCTAGTACTACATCATATTATACACCCCCTACACTACTGCAAAATTTCAGCAACACTCGTGTGTCATTGCCAAAAGAATCTAAAAACATCGGGGGGCAATTGTATCCGGAGTGGGCTGAAATTGAGAAAAAGCTTAAAGCCAACTTTGCCGCTCGCCTCCAGAAACAAATAGAAAAAGAATTGGCTCAGATAAAAGAAGCATTGCCAATGGGTAGTATCAATGAAAAGAAGGATGATTCGAAACTTGAAAGTGCTTCGGTTGAAAAGGCCGAATCAAGTAGTATATATTCCAAATCCATCAAATCCAAAGAGGCAAGTATTATTAAGGAAGGGCATGGCAAGCATAGCAAAACAACCATGCTTGATTTTTCTGAAGTTAATGGAACCTACTTCCTGCCCTATGAATTTCGTGCCATAGAAATTAACAAGCTTCAAGGGCAAGAACAAGTAGCCGAACAAAGTTCGATTGACAAAGATCTTCAAATTTATGATGCACGAAATCAAGAAGAAAATTGTGACATGGTGTTGGGAAGTCATCCAGAAGCAAAGCACAATATTATTCATCATATTCAATCATCATGCTCTCCCAACATATTTGAAGAGGTATGTCTAGCAAGTAATTTACCTATTTTCAGATTTGGTCACAACTTTATTGTTGATGCATCTATTAGAAAAATTCTAGTAAGTAATTTTCAAAGACCAATGAAGAAGGGAAATTTACTTGTTAGCAATAAAATTGTTACTAAGCATATCGGCCAATATATTGCACCATTCAGAAAGACCGATAGTGAAAAATTATTGCAGCCAAGTCTTTTCCCATTGCTTTATCTAAAGCTCATATCTAATTGGGTAGCTTTGCTTATTTCGTACTTGGCTTGCACTTGGTCTCAAGTGAGACATGTATGTTCTAAATATCTTCGTTTTAGAAATTTAAGGCCAAGGTTAAATTCTATTGCGAAAACCGATGCTAATATAATATCTTATCCAAAGGCATCGGAGATAGAGTGGAAAACACAATGCATAGCCAAATGGGAAGATTCCGAATCTGAACCATTCGTTTGCTTACCTCCAAAGCCGTTCACACAACAAGATCGGCTAGAAAACAAGAAGTATACCTTCAATTCAAGCATGTGTGATCAAATATTTGTTTTGTTGCTGAAAAATAATTACATTACAATCCTTGATCACCATGTTAAGCCATCAATCCAAGGACGAATGTATTGTAAGTTGCATGATTCATTCAAGCATAATTTTGAGGATTGCAACATGTTTCATCAAATAGTTAAATCGGCCATTGAAAAAGGACGATTGAAGTTTGTTGAAACACCAGGAGATGACCGGTCTATTCCGATTGGTCCCGATGGCAAAAAGTTTTTGCATCGGCTACTTCAAGCTGATCCATCTAAAGAGAAGGTAAAAACTGCAGGTGATGGGATCAAGTTTTCAAGTAAAGAAGTAGTTGAAGATCACAATGAACATGAACTTGAGGGTGAGAATTCCATCGAAGCTACTTCGAAGACGCTAAGGACTGGGGGGCAACAAGGAAATCCAATGATCGATGAAAGCAAACCAAACGAAAACAAAGGCCGAAATAAGCGCAAGTGTAAGAGATCAAAAATCACCTTCGCTGAACTATTGGATAAATATCAAAAGAAGAGTGAAGAGAAGAATGCTTATCGGCCAAATCATGCAAAGAAACCAAGATCACCCCCAAGGCGCAAATATGAGGATCGGTATTGGCAAAGTGAGCATTTTAATGCAACATATTCATATCCTTATTTTGGGCCCCCAATACCAATGCCGTGGATGCCTCCCTATGCTCATGTAGATCCATATCCATCATGGGACAGGTATGATACAAGGACACATTCTCCATCTTATTTTAGACCATCTCATCAATATTATGCAGCTCCGAGAAGATCAACACTTGAACAATCACATGTTAAAGACCGTTTCAATCGTAAGGAATCGGTCCGGAGCTCAAAGAAGAAGAAAGAGGTGGTCAAACAAGTGTACCGTGTTAAAAGAGATGGTCGTAAGAGTGCAACTTCATATTTGATCTCAAATGAAAAAGAGCCAATTAATGTGTTGACATTGGCTACTAAAGGCAATGAGACGAAGCAACCAATTATCAAGAGTCAAAGTGCCAAATCTGAAGAAAAGAAGTTGACAGTGCACAAGGTAAAACAAGAGTTGCCATTGCTTCAAACAAAATCACAGCCGGGGTGCCCACTCGGTTTATCGTATTGGCGAAAGAAAGAATTACAAAAACTTAGTGCACAAGAGCTGAAAAAGAAGAACATGGCATGGGTTCCCAAGAGGAGCAATCAAAATAAAAATGATGTGCAACCTTCTATTGCAACAAGTGTTATAAAAGTGAAGAAAGAGAAGGATGGAAACAACAAACAATTAAGCCGAAGGCGTGCATCACAACACCGGAATCTTCAGTTAGCACATCATTCATTTTCTTCAACCATGCCATTGATGCGTTTGACATGGAATTCATCCCTAGGTATGATCGATTACCCTCCATGGATTTATTTTGATCCATGGATGCAACATAATTTTCTATATCATGAGAGGGTATTACCAAATCACTATACATTTGGGTAGTTACAATTTTGTTGCTAATACAAAGGGGCCGAAATATTTTATTGCTATTTCATTTGTTTATTTCGGCTATACATACTTTGGTGGGTGAATGCTATATGGACCTCATTGTAATGGCCGATATTTATCTATCTCCCTAAGAATATATCTAAGAATGGCCGGTGTGGTATTCTAACATCGTCCTTAGTTTGAGTAGAGATTGAGATAAGTGCTTGCAAAGGAATTTGTCAAATTGATGCCATTGAAGATATTATGCATACACCAATTCACCGAAATTGCAAAGTGAACTTATGTTTTGATTGGGTGTGCTTTGGCTTATTAGTATTCAGAATTTCCGTAAGGCCAAATCATGTTTGATTTTATTATTGAGCATCATATTGACATCATGCATAATATTTATTTTAGCTTGATCTCTCTAGTACCATGGAGATTATATATTGATGGTTAAATTTGTAGCAATGGCCAAGGTGTTGGTGTTGTTTATATATCTCCTTATGGTGCTATTTTGTGAAGCCTCATGCTGCTTAAAATATTTATGCACAAATGATCAAAGCCGAATATGCATTGTTATTCGGATTGGAGCTTTTACTCGCTATAGGTGCTATACATATTGAGACTTTCGGTGATTCGTTATGAGTAGTGCAACAAATATCCAAGGGTTATCAATGTTTTGACGAATCACTTAATGTTTATCTTGATAAATGTCTAGATATAATCTCTACTTTGGATTGTTTTAGCATTGCACATATATCTAGACATAACAAACTGGAAAGCAAATGAGTTGGCACGACAAGCATCTGGATACCATGTTGATCATGGCATGTTTCATATTTCTAAAAATCCGATGTCTTGTCTTACCAGTATAGAAGAGGCCGAACCAGAACCCACTGATTCGGTCATTAACAAAAAATCTAGTGCAGGTGACAATTCCGACTGGAGGAAGCCCATTGTTGCTTACTTGCGTAATCCGAGTGAAAGGGTGGACAGGGTTGTTCGGTGTATGGCTTTTAAATATACTATGAGGGATGATGATCTTTATCGCCGAACAGTTGATGATGTTCTTTTAAAGTGCTTGGATGAGGACCAAGCAAGAGTTGCTATGGGAGAGGTACATGAAGGCATTTGTGGTACTCACCAGTCGGCTCCCAAGATGAAATGGTTATTACGACGTGCTGGGTTTTATTGGCCGACCATGATTAATGATTGCTTCAGATATTATAAAGGGTGCAAAGCTTGTCAAAAATTTGGTGATATTCAATTGGCTCCCGCTGCTATGTTGCATCCTATTATCAAGCCGTGGCCTTTCAGAGGATGGGGTTTAGACTTTATTGGGCAAATCCATCCGTCTTCTTCAAAGGGGCATCGGTTCGTATTGGTGGCAACTGATTATTTCACTAAGTGGTCTGAAGCAGTACCTCTCAAGAACATGACGCATAAGGAGATAATTAAATTCATAACCGAGCACGTTATTCATAGATTCGGTATTCCTCAAACGTTAACTACAGATCAAGGTTCATCTTTTATGTCACACCAAGTCAGAGAGTTTGCCGAATCTTATAACATAAAGTTGCTCAATTCCTCCCCATATTATGCCCAAGCTAATGGACAAGCTGAGTCTAGCAATAAAATTTTAATCAAGCTCATCAAGAAGAAGATTGAGGATAATCCAAGGAGATGGCATGACTTGTTGTCTGAGGCATTATGGGCACATAGAATCTCAAGGCATGGTGCTACGAAAGTGACTCCATATGAGCTAGTATATGGTCAGGAGGTTGTTTTACCAGTGGAAGTAAATTTGAATGCTTTGAGAATAGTCAAACAAAATGATTTGTCGGCAATAGACTTCTATAACTTGATGATGGACAACATTGATGAGGTTGCTGATAAACGTTTGACTGCTTTGAATGCCATACAGAGAGATGAGTTGAGGGTGGCAAGGGCTTACAATAAGAAAGTCAAGTTGAAGAATTTTCAAGTTGGTGATCTCGTCTGGAAAGTGATTCTACCGATTGGTTCAAGAGATAGAAAATTCGGGAAGTGGTCTCCAAGTTGGGAAGGTCCTTTTAGGATTACAAGAGTTGTTCCCGGAAATTCATATTTGGTGGAATCAATACAGGGGGCATTGTTACCTCGAGCTCTCAATGGCAAATATTTGAAGAAGTACCACCCTAGTGTGTGGCAGGAAGCCTAAGTAGGCAACGGCCGATATACGATTATCGCCCTTAGCACAAACATGGCCGATAAATAATTATCGCCCTGAGAAAAATAAATGGCCGATGGAGTGTTGGCATCGTCCTTAGAACGAACACCATGCATATTATTTTTCAGTGTGCAAGCTTTGCCGAAAAACAGGGGGGCATGTGTTGACGCTCAAAATTGGCACAGTCATAAAATTAGCATAGGTTATATCAAGACCAATTCAAACTTATGATTGGAAGTCACCTTGGAATGTCTCTCTTCGAGAAGATCAAGATGGATATGAAGATGGTCCAAAACGGAGTTCGGACTCAAAAGTTATGACAAGTTCAGAGATGCTTATGTTGACACCAGAGTAAAGAAATGCATAAAACTCAATCAATATGGCCTCTGATGGAAACTGTTTCAACATGAAAGTTGTGCGTCTCATCGAAACGATAGATTTTGATATAAAAATCATCTTAATCCGAGTTCGTATGCAACCTGTGGAGACAAAACAAGATCAGAAACAAAAGCTGCAGAGTCATTTCGGACCAACCGAGTTGATTGACTCGGTGAGACCGAGTTGATCCGAAAAATTATAGAAAGTTACAGAAAGTTTGCAACGTTCACTCGGTGGGACCGAAAAAAACTAATCGGTGAGACCGAGATTGATCCGGAAATTGCCAAAGATTCCTGTCCGAGTTAGGTTAGGGTTTTTGATGTTTTGGACGGAATTTTTAGTCTTTTTTTCTTGTACGGGAAGTCCAGCCGCCTCTTATATATGTTGGGGGTGACGGCCGATTGAAACAACACACAATCGAACAAATCTATCTACATCTTTTACCTTTACTTTTCCTTCTCCCTTGTTCTTCTTCTTCCTCGTTCTTCGTTCGTTCTTCTTCATTGTAGGGCGGCGAACCTCGAGGCCCTAGGGGCGATCAGGTCGACCTAGGGCAGCCCATAGCCGCTACGCGCCCTGACGGGTTCCCTCCCAGGCGTGTGGGGTTTCGGGTCCTCAAAAGCGCCCGCCGGATTGTCTTGCGTACCGCGCTTCCGGCAGGTCTCCTTCGACGGCGTCGAGGGTACACGGTTACGTGTTCGTGTGCGAACATATTGGTACAAGTCGTTAGCTGGTTTCCTTTTTTTTGAAGCCGCCAGCAATTGCTAGCCATTATATTATAGGGGTAGGGAGCAATATTTACACAGCCGCTGACGCGGTTTGAGAAGAGAAAAAGAAGAGAAATGAAACGAGGGCCATGCCCCTAAAACCAAACTTGGATGATATCTCACATTGGGTCCCCAAAAGGGGGCTGCAAATGTTTCGGTCCCGCCAGTCTCCATGCCTCCAGGGATCCTTTCACTGCCTGGATGACAGCCCAGGGCGCAGCGATCTTCTTGTGAAAAACTCTGCAGTTTCGCTCGAGCCAAATTTCCCATGTGATGAGCATGGTGAGCGACCTGATTCCCTTCTGATGCTCGGTGTGTGTGTTGTCGACGATATGTGCCCAAAACATCTCCGATCTGTCGCCTTCTGGCCAAGTGGTTGGATCAAGAGCAGCGCAGCCGTGCCATCTTGCCGCTGCAGTCCAGATCATCCTTGCCACCGGACAGCGCCAGAGCAGGTGCACTGATGATTCAAGGTTCCGGACGCACAGCGGGCAGAAATATTCATTTGGCCATCCGCGCCTTTGCAGCCTATCAGCGCACTACAGCCTGTCTAGCATTAGCAGCCAGGTGAAAAACTTGCAGCGTGGAGGAGCCCAGTGTTGGGGAACGTAGCAGAAATTCAAAATTTTCCTACGTGTCACCAAGATCTATCTATGAAGAGACCAGCAACGAGTAGAAAGAGAGTGCATCTACATACCCTTGTAGATCGCTAAGCGGAAGCGTTCAAGTGAACGGGGTTGATGGAGTCGTACTCGTCGTGATTCAAATCACCGATGATCCTAGTGCCGAACGGACGGCACCTCCGCGTTCAACACACGTACAGCCCGGTGACGTCTCCCACACCTTGATCCAGCAAGGAGAGAGGGAGAGGTTGAGGAAGACTCCGTCCAGCAGTAGCACAACGGCGTGATGGTGGTGGAGGAGCGTGGCAATCCTGCAGGGCTTCGCCAAGCACCGCGAGAGAGGAGGAGCACCTGGGAGAGGGAGGGCTGCGCCAGGGGCAAGGGTGAAGCTCCCATGCGCCTCCCCACTATATATAGGGGTGGAGGGGGCTGGTTTCTTGCCCTCCAAGTCCATTGGGGCGTTGGCAAAGGTGGGAGGAAAGAAATCCCATCATTTCCTTCCCCACCGATTGCTATCCCCCCTTTTTAGGGATCTTGATCTTATCCCTTTGGGATATGATCTTATTCCTTCTAAGGGGGGATCTTGGTGCGCCTTGACCAGGGGTGTGGGGCCTTTCCCCCACTACCCACGTTCATGTGGGTCCCCCATGCAGGTGGGCCCCACTCCGGAACCTTCTAGAACCTTCCCGGTACAATACCGAAAAATCCCGAACATTTTCCGGTGGCCAAAATAGGACTTCCCATATATAAATCTTTACCTCCGGACCATTCCGGAACTCCTCGTGACGTCCGGGATCTCATCCGGGACTCCGAACAACATTCGGTAACCACATACAAACTTCCTTTATAACCCTAGCGTCATCGAACCTTAAGTGTGTAGACCCTACGGGTTCGGGAGACATGTAGACATGACCGGGACGTTCTCCGGTCAATAACCAACAGCGGGATCTGGATACCCATGATGGCTCCCACATGTTCCACGATGATCTCATCGGATGAACCACGATGTCAAGGACTTAATCAATCCCGTATTCAATTCCCTTTGTCTATCGGTATGTTACTTGCCCGAGATTCGATCGTCGGTATCCAATACCTTGTTCAATCTCGTTACCGGCAAGTCACTTTACTCGTTCCGTAACACATCATCCCGTGATCAACTCCTTGGTCACATTGCGCATATGATGATGTCCTACCGAGTGGGCCCAGAGATACCTCTCCGTTTACACGGAGTGACAAATCCCAGTCTCGATCCGCATAAAACAATAGATACTTTCGGAGATACCTGTAGTGCACCTTTATAGTCACCCAGTTACGTTGTGACGTTTGATACACCCAAAGCACTCCTACGGTATCCAGGAGTTACACGCTCTCATGGTCGAAGGAAGAGATACTTGACATTGGCAAAGCTCTAGCAAATGAACTACACGATCTTTTGTGCTAGTCTTAGGATTGGGTCTTGTCCATCACATCATTCTCCTAATGATGTGATCCCGTTATCAACGACATCCAATTCCATAGCCAAGAAACCATGACTATCTATTGATCACAACGAGCTAGTCAACTAGAGGCTCACTGGGGACATATTGTGGTCTATGTATTCACACGTGTATTACGATTTCCGGATAATACAGTTATAGCATGAATAAAAGACAATTATCATGAACAAGGAAATATAATAATAATACTTTTATTATTGCCTCTAGGGCATATTTCCAACAGTCTCCCACTTGCACTAGAGTCAATAATCTAGTTCACATCGCCATGTGATTAACACTCACAGGTCACATCGCCATGTGACTAATACCCAAGAGTTTACTAGAGTCAGTAGTCTAGTTCACATCACTATGTGATTAACACTCAATGAGTTTTATGTTTGATCATGTTGCTTGTGAGAGAGGTTTTAGTCAACGGGTCTGAACCTTTCAGATCCGTGTGTGCTTTACAAATCTCTATGTCATCTCCTAGATGCAGCTACCACGCTCTATTTGGAGCTATTCCAAACAACTGTTCTACTTGGAGCTATTCTAAATTATTGCTCCATTATATGTATCCGGTCTCTCTACTCAGAGCTATCCGGATAGGTGTCAAGCTTGCATCGTCGTAACCTTTACGACGAACTCTTTTACCACCTCCATAATCGAGAAAATTCCTTAGTCCACTAGTTACTAAGGATGACTTTGACCGCTGTCCTGTGAGCCATTCTTGGATCACTCTTGTACCCCTTGACTGACTCATGGCAAGGCACACTTCAGGTGCGGTACACAGCATAGCATACTGAAGAGCCTACGTCTTAAGCATAGGGGACGACCTTCGTCCTTTCTCTCTATTCTGCCGTGGTCGAGCTTTAAGTCTTAACTTCGTACCTTACAACTCAGGCAAGAACTCCTTCTTTGACTGGTCCATCTTGAACACCTTCAAGATCATGTCAAGGTATGTGCTCATTTGAAAGTATTATTAAGCATTTTGATCTATCCTTATAGATCTTGATGCTCAATGTTCAAGTAGCTTAATCCAGGCTTTCCATTGAAAAACACTTTCAAAATAACCCTATATGCTTTCCAGAAATTCTACGTCATTTCTGACAACAATATGTCAACAACATATACTCATCAGAAATTCTATAGTGCTCCCACTCACTTCTTTGGAAATACAAGTTTCTCATAAACTTTGTACAAACCCAAATTTTTTTTGATCATCATCAAAGCATACATTCCAACTCCGAGATGCTCACTCCAGTCCTTAGAAGGATTGCTGGAGCTTTGCATACTTATTAGCATCTTTCGGGATTGACAACCTTCCGGTTGTATCACATACAACCTTTCCTCATTAAAATCGTCGAGGAAACAATGTTTTGACATCCTATCTGCAAGATTTCGTAAATAATGCAGTAATCGCTAATATAATTCCAACAGACTCTTAGCATCGCTACGAGTGAGAAAATCTCATCGTAGTCAACTCCTTGAACTTGTCGGAAAACATCTTAACGACAAGTCGAGCTTTCTTAATGGTGACATTTACCATCATTGTCCGTCTTCCTTTTGAAATCCATCTGTACTCATTAGCCTTACGACCATCGAGCCGTTCTGCCAAAGTCTACACTTTGTTTTCATACATGGATCCTCTCTCGGATTTTATGGCCTCAAGCCATTTATCGGAATCCGGGCCCACCATCGCTTCTCCATAGCTCGTAGGTTCATTGTTGTCTAGTAACATGACCTTCAAGACAGGATTACGTACCACTCTGAAGTAGTACGCATCCTTGTCATCCTACGAGGTTTGGGAGTGACTTGATCCGAAGTTTCATGATCAATATCATAAGCTTCCACTTCAATTGGTGTAGGTGCCACAGGAACAACTCCCTGTGCCCTGTCACACACTAGTTGAAGAGACGGTTCAATAACCTCATCAAGTCTCCACCATCCTCCCACTCAATTCTTTCGAGAGAAACTTTTCCTCGAGAAAGGACCCGATTCTAGAAACAATCCATATTGCTTTCGGATCTGAATTAGGAGGTATACCCAACTATTTTGGGTTTCCTATGAAGATGCATTTTATCCGCTTTGGGTTCGAGCTTATCAACCTGAAACTTTTTCATATAAGCGTCGCAGCCCCAAACTTTTAAGAAACGACAACTTAGGTTTCTCTAAACCATAATTCATATGGTGTCATCTCATCGGAATTACATGGTGCCCTATTTAAAGTGAATGTGGTTGTCTCTAATGCCTAACCCATGAACGATAGTGGTAATTCGATAAGAGACATCATGGTACGCACCATATCCAATAGGGTGCAACTATGATGTTCGGACACACCATCACATTATGGTGTTCCAGGCGGTATTAATTGCGAAACAATTTCCACAATGTCTTCATTGTGTGCCAAAACTCGTAACTCAGATATTCATCTCTATGATCATATCATAGACATTTTATCCTCTTGTCACAATGATCTGCTACTTCACTCTGAAATTACTTGAACCATTCAATAATTCAGACTTGTGTCTCATCAAGTAAATATACTCAACATTTACTCGAATCATCTGTGAAGTAAGAACATAATGATATTCACTGCATGCCTCAGCACTCATTCGACTGCACACATCAAAATGTGTTACTTCCAACAAGTTGCTATCTTGTTCCATCTTACTGAAAATGAGGCTTTTCAGTCATCTTGCCCATGTGGTATGATTTGCATATCTCAAGTGATTCAAAATCAAGTGAGTCCGAACGATCCATTTGCATGGAGTTTCTTCATGCATATACACCAATAGACATGGTTCGCATGTCTCAAACTTTTCAAAAACGAGTGAGTCCAAAGATCCATCAACATGGAGCTTCTTCATGCGTTTTATACCATTATGACTTACATGGCAGTGCCACAAGTAAGTGGTACTATCATTACTATCTTATATCTTTTGGCATGGAAATGTGTATCACTATGACCGAGATTCAATAAACCATTCCTTTAGGTGCAAGACCATTGAAGGTATTATTCAAAAATAGAGTAACCATTATTCTCCTTAAATGAATAACCGTATTGCGATAGACATAATCCAATCATGTCTATGCTCAACGCAAACACCAATCTCGGTGGTAGAGGGAGCGTGCGATGCTTGATCATATCAACCTTGGAAACACTTCCAACATATATCGTCAGCTCACCTTTAGCTAGTCTCCGTTTATTCCATAGCTTTTATTTCGAGTTACTAACACTTAGCAACCAAACCGGTATCCAATACCCTGGTGCTACTAGGAGTACTAGTAAAGTACACATTAACATAATGTATATCCAATATACTTCTATCGACCATGCCAGCCTTCTCATCAACCAAGTATCTAGGGTAATGCTGCTCCAGTGGTTGTTCCCCTTATTACAGAAGCACTTAGTCTCGGGTTTGGGTTCAACCTTGGGTTTCTTCACTAGAGCAGCAGCTGAATTGCCGTTTCATGAAGTATCCCTTTGTGCCCTTGCCCTTCTTGAAACTAGTGGTTTCACCAACCATCAACAATTGATGCTCCTTCTTTATTTCTACTTTCGCGGTGTCAAACATCATGAATATTTCAAGGATCATCATATCTATCCCTGATATGTTATAGTTAATCACGAAGCTCTAGCAGCTTGGTGGCAATGACTTTGGGGAAACATCACTATCTCATCTGGAGGATCAACTCCCACTCGATTCAAGTGATTGTTGTGCTCAGACAATCTGAGCACAAGCTCAACGATTGAGCTTTTCTCCCTTAGTTTGCAGGCTAAGAAAATCGTCGGAGGTCTTATACCTCTTGACGTGGGCACGAGCATGAAATCCCAATTTCAGCCCTCGAAACATCTCATATGTTCCGCGACGTTTCGAAAACGTCTTTGGTGCCTCTACTTAAACCATTTAATTGAACTATCACGTAGTTATCAAAATGTGTATGTCCGATGTTCGCAACATCGACAAACGACGTTGGGGTTCAGCACACTGAGCGGTGCATTAAGGACATAAGCTTTCTACTGATCGCATAATCGCTACTATCAACTTTCAACTATATTTTCTCTAGGAACATATCTAAACAGTGGAACTAAAGCGCGAGCTTACGACATAATTTGCAAAAGGTCTTTTGACTATGTTCAGGATAATTAAGTTCATCTTATGAACTCCCACTTAGATAGACATCCCTCTGGTCATCTAAGTGATCACATGATCCGAGTCAACTAGGCCGTGTCCGATCATCACGTGAGACGGACTAGTCATCATCGGTGAACATCTTCATGTTGATCGTATCTACCATATGACTCATGCTCGACCTTTCGGTCTCCGTGTTCCGAGGCCATGTCTGCACATGCTAGGCTCGTCAAGTTAACCCTAAGTGTTTTCGCTGTGAACTGTCTTACACCCGTTGTATGTGAACGTAAGAATCCATCACACCCGATCATCACGTGGTGCTTAGAAGCGACGAACTGTAGCAACGGTGCACAGTTAGGGGAGAACACTTCTTGAAATTTTGTAAGGGATCATCTTATTTACTACCGTCGTCCTAAGCAAACAAGATGCATAAACATGATAAACATCACATGCAATCAAATAGTGACATGATATGGCCAATATCATTTTGCTCCTTTTGATCTTCATCTTCGGGGCTCCATGATCATCATCATCACCGGCACGACACCATGATCTCCATCATCGTGTCTTCATGAAGTTGTCACGCCAACGACTACTTCTACTTCTATGACTAACGCGTTTAGCAATAAAGTAAAGTAGTTTACATGGCGTTCTTCAATGACACGCAGGTCATACAATAAATAAAGACAACTCCTATGGCTCCTGCTGGTTGTCATACTCATCGACATGCAAGTCGTGAATCCTATTACAAGAACATGATCAATCTCATACATCACATATCATTCATCACATTCTTCTTGGCCATATCACATCACATAGCATACCCTGCAAAAACAAGTTAGACGTCCTCTAATTGTTGTTGCATGTTTTACGTGGCTGCTATGGGTTTCTAGCAAGAACGTTTCTTACCTACGCAAGACCACAACGTGATATGCCAATTGCTATTTACCCTTCATAAGGACCCTTTTCATCGAATCCGTTCCGACTAAAGTGGGAGAGACAGGCACCCGCTAGCCACCTTATGCACCAAGTGCATGTCAATCGGTGGAACCTGTCTCACATAAGAGTACGTGTAAGGTCGGTCCGGGCCGCTTCATCCCACAATACCGTCGAAACAAGATTGGACTAGTAACGGTAAGCATATTGAACAACATCAACGCCCACAACTACTTTGTGTTCTACTCGTGCAAAGAATCTACGCAATAGACCTAGCTCATGATGCCACTGTTGGGGAACGTAGCAGAAATTCAAAATTTTCCTACGTGTCACCAAGATCTATCTATGGAGAGACCAGCAACGAGTAGAAAGAGAGTGCATCTACATACCCTTGTAGATCACTAAGCGGAAGCGTTCAAGTGAACGGGGTTGATGGAGTCGTACTCGTCGTGATTCAAATCACCGATGATCCTAGTGCCGAACGGACGGCACCTCCGCGTTCAACACACGTACAGCCCGGTGACGTCTCCCACACCTTGATCCAGCAAGGAGAGAGGGAGAGGTTGAGGAAGACTCCGTCCAGCAGTAGCACAACGGCGTGATGGTGGTGGAGGAGCGTGGCAATCCTGCAGGGCTTCGCCAAGCACCGCGAGAGAGGAGGAGCACATGGGAGAGGGAGGGCTGCGCCAGGGGCAAGGGTGAAGCTCCCATGCGCCTCCCCACTATATATAGGGGTGGAGGGGCTGGTTTCTTGCCCTCCAAGTCCATTGGGGCGTTGGCAAAGGTGGGAGGAAAGAAATCCCATCATTTCCTTCCCCACCGATTGCTATCACCCCTTTTTAGGGATCTTGATCTTATCCCTTTGGGATATGATCTTATTCCTTCTAAGGGGGGATCTTGGTGCGCCTTGACCAGGGGTGTGGGGCCTTTCCCCCACTACCCACGTTCATGTGGGTCCCCCATGCAGGTGGGCCCCACTCCGGAACCTTCTAGAACCTTCCCGGTACAATACCGAAAAATCCCGAACATTTTCCGGTGGCCAAAATAGGACTTCCCATATATAAATCTTTACCTCCGGACCATTCCGGAACTCCTCGTGACGTCCGGGATCTCATCCGGGACTCCGAACAACATTCGGTAACCACATACAAACTTCCTTTATAACCCTAGCGTCATCGAACCTTAAGTGTGTAGACCCTACGGGTTCGGGAGACATGTAGACATGACCGGGACGTTCTCCGGTCAATAACCAACAGCGGGATCTGGATACCCATGATGGCTCCCACATGTTCCACGATGATCTCATCGGATGAACCACGATGTCAAGGACTTAATCAATCCCGTATCCAATTCCCTTTGTCTATCGGTATGTTACTTGCCCGAGATTCGATCGTCGGTATCCAATACCTTGTTCAATCTCGTTACCGGCAAGTCACTTTACTCGTTCCGTAACACATCATCCCGTGATCAACTCCTTGGTCACATTGCGCATATGATGATGTCCTACCGAGTGGGCCCAGAGATACCTCTCCGTTTACACGGAGTGACAAATCCCAGTCTCGATCCGCATAAAACAATAGATACTTTCGGAGATACCTGTAGTGCACCTTTATAGTCACCCAGTTACGTTGTGACGTTTGATACACCCAAAGCACTCCTACGGTATCCAGGAGTTACACGCTCTCATGGTCGAAGGAAGAGATACTTGACATTGGCAAAGCTCTAGCAAATGAACTACACGATCTTTTGTGCTAGTCTTAGGATTGGGTCTTGTCCATCACATCATTCTCCTAATGATGTGATCCCGTTATCAACGACATCCAATGTCCATAGCCAGGAAACCATGACTATCTGTTGATCACAACGAGCTAGTCAACTAGAGGCTCACTAGGGACATATTGTGGTCTATGTATTCACACGTGTATTACGATTTCCGGATAATACAGTTATAGCATGAATAAAAGACAATTATCATGAACAAGGAAATATAATAATAATACTTTTATTATTGCCTCTAGGGCATATTTCCAACACCCAGGCCATCCAAAACATGTTTACGAAGTCTGATCCTATCCATCCAGCGAATTGAAGCTTCTAAGCGGCCGCTGCACTGTAAGTGCCGGAGGGGCTTGTCTTCCAGGTGATACTGTCCGGGACATTAGGCTGCAGTGAAACCTGGGCCTCGTTGATCATATTCCATAGCCTCCTAAATTCAAATATGTTGGCATCCGAAAGGGGTGGGCGGCGGATGTCGTAACTCCATTTTTGGCCTTGCAGCGCCTCCTTGATAGTGCGATTCTTGCACCTGCATCGGGCAAAGAGAGAGGGTGCAATCGTCTTTGGTGGCAATGGCCCCAACCAGGTGGATTCCCAGAAGAGTGCGCGCTCGCCGTTGCCAACGGAGACGCTTGTTGCAGCAGCAAAGAGCTGGCGGTCCTGGTCGTCACACGGCAGAGGAAAGCCATTCCATGGCCGGTTAGCCTCATCCCACGACAGCCAGAGCCATCTCAGCCACAGCACCCTAGCAAATTTAGCACTATCTAAAACTCCAAGTCCGCCAAGGTCGATCGGGGAGCAAATCATCTGCCAGTTTACTTTGCATTTGCTGCCGGATAGCTTCTCCTCCTGAGCCCAAAGAAAGCGCCTGCAAATCTTGTCAATGTCCTTCAAGACTCCGGCCGAGGCTTTGATTGCGGTGAGTGCGTATGTAGGGATGGCTAATAGCACAGAGCGGACCAGCGCTC
The DNA here is from genome assembly GCF_002162155.2 of Triticum dicoccoides. Taxonomy (NCBI): domain Eukaryota; kingdom Viridiplantae; phylum Streptophyta; class Magnoliopsida; order Poales; family Poaceae; genus Triticum; species Triticum dicoccoides. The sequence goes on from NC_041382.1 coordinate 40,403,012, forward strand.
GCCGTCCCGCACAGTTCATCAACCTCCCCTTCCATCCTGCTAGCTTGGCTTTGATGTGATCAAGGATGAACTGGAGGTGCACCTTCTTCAGTCTTCCTAGGGATATTGGCAGGCCTAGATATGTGATCGGGAAGCTTGTTCGCCTTCCAGGAAAACCTTGCAGTATATTGTCTAGATCCAAGGACTGGCATTGGATAGGGGTGACAGTGGATTTTGAAGGGTTTACTCGCAGACCCGTTGCCTCCCCGAACTTGTCCAGGATAGAAAGCAAGCAGGAGACCTCCTCATTGCATGGGTTGGAGAATATGATTGCGTCGTCCGCGTAGAGGCTGATGCGCAGCTTGACGTCGCGCCCGGGGAGTGGCGCCAGGTATCCAAGGGCGGCAGCACGATCTAGAATCCGTTGCAGCATGTCAATGGCAAGGATAAAGAGAAAAGGGGAGAGCGGGTCGCCTTGACGTAAACCTCTGTGGTGGTCAATCAGCTCGCCCTCCACACCATTCAGGAGGACTGCAAAGGAGGATGACTGCAGGAGCAGAGCAATCCAATCGCGCCATCGTGCAGAGAAACCTAGCTTCTGGAGTAGTTCAGAAGATATTCCCACGAGATTGAGTCGAACGCCTTCGCTATATCCATTTTGAAAACTAGTGGAGATTTCTTTCTACGATGCAGGCTGCGTGCGGCATTTCTGACGAACAGAAAGCTATCATGGATGCACCTAGTCTTGAGGAAAGCACTCTGCGCCGGAGATATGAGACTGCCAAGTTTTGGCGCTAGACGCAGGGAGAGGATCTTGGCGATGAGCTTAGCAAAGGAATGTACTAGGCTAATCGGTCAAAAATGACCGATGTCAGAGGGATCCGGAGCTTTTGGAATTAGCACCACCGTTGCTGCATTGAGGTCTTTGAAACTGTGACCACCGTTGAGATCATGGAATTGCTGTAGAGCTCGCATGAGATCAACTTTTATGATGTGCCAGCACTGCCTATAGAAGACGCCGAAGAAGCCGTCCGGACCTGGGGCACGGTCAGCCGGCGATTGTTTGATGGCGTTCCAAACTTCAGCTTCAGAGAAAGGGAGATCTAGTCCTGAAGTGTCTAGGTGGGGCACCTGAATTTCATTCCAGTTTAAAGTACACGCACGGCATTGCTGGGTGCCTAACAATCTGGTGAAGTGTTCCTTGATCACATCCGCCTTTTCAGAATGACTTGTCACCGGCACACCATCCTTGTTCAGGGATAGGATGAAGTTTTTCCGTTTCCTAGCGTTGATCTTGGCGTGGAAAAAAGCCGTACTAGCATCTCCAGCCCGCAGCCAGTTTATCCTGGAGCATTGCCTCTTCCTCGCCCTATCAATGGCTGCTAAGCCCAGAAGGCGGAGTTTTAGCTTTTTCCTAAATTCTAGTTCAGCGGGTGTAAGAAGGCGCTTTTCCTGAGCTGTGTCGAGGCGTAGGACAAGTTCCTGGGCCATGTGGAACTGCATTTTGGCGTTGGAGAACAGGCTCCTACTCCAGATCTTCAGGGCTTTTGCAGTGCGTTGCAGCTTTGTGTGCAAGGTCCGGACAGCACAACTAGAGCTAACTAGTTTGGACCATGCAGATAGGACTGTATCATGGAAGCCAGGAAATTTTGGCCAAAAAGATTCGAATCTAAACCTCGGTCTGCAAATGGGCGGCTTAGCACTGGTGAGGACAAGGGGGCTGTGGTCCGAGACAGACGTAGATGCTGCGTGGAGCAGCATAGAGGGGAATAGGGCATCCCAAGCAGGGTTGCAGAAAACACGGTCCAGGGCAACCATGGTGGGGGGCTGCTGCTCGTTGCTCCAAGTGAATTTTCTGTTTTTGCATCTAATCTCAAAAAGTTCAGCATAGTTAATGGCATTTCAGAATTTACCCATGAGCCTACGATTGAGGTTGAGGTTGTTTTTGTCCCTGGCTTCATATATTTGGTTGAAATCTCCGAGCACAATCCATGGGTGGCCTAGTGGTGGTGCAGAGCCGCACATCTCAGCTAAGAAACTGTCCTTGAGGCTATCATCTACTGGTCCATAGACCGTGGTCAAGCAGAAATGCGAGTTGGAGGCCAGCAATCTAATGTTTCCAGTAAGGTTGAAATGCATGGCTGTCAGGTCAGATGCGTGCACAAGAGCGCTGTTCCAGAAGAGGCTAATGCCGCCCCTGGTGCCCGCAGCAGGTATGTGGAAGGCTTGATCAAGCAAGGATCCACCGATATCTCTGGTGGTGGCAGGGTCCCAGGTGCTGATCTTGGTCTCCTGCAAGCATACGATTGCAGGTTTCCAGACTGCGATAGCTTCGTGGACAGCAAGGCGTTTCGCCGGCATGTTGAGACCTCTATCATTCCATGAGACAATTGAGCAGCGGTCTTCACTCATGGTAAACTAAATAAGCCAGCAGAGGGATAACATTGCTACTGAGTACACAGTCCTGACTAGCAAGCCACACCACCGACGACCACCACCAGTAGCACTCTACGATCGTCGGCAGACTACAGCTCCTACCCCGCACCAAAAGGGACGCAATGCTGAACACCATCCTAACTAGCAAGCAGGTGCGGCGAGGGGCACCACCAGCAGCACCAAACCCCTGGCGCCAGCGAACTGCAACCACTAACCCTAAACGAAGAAGAAAGGGCCCTAAACCGGCCGGCGACATGCCGCCGGCCTCTACTGGAAACTGCATTGGCTTACTAACATGATCAAACTAGTCGGCACCTATGGCCGAGCTGCTTGGGCCCTCCAACCCCGCCGCGACACGGAGTGCCGCGCCGTCTAGGCCGGTGAGAGCCGCGAATGCGTCGATCTCCTTCTGGCTGTTTGGCTCATCGAAACGCTTGATGAAGCTTTGAGCGGCCTCCTTCGTCATCGCCTCCTCCGGGCCAAGATCACCCAGTGCCTGAACTAGACGCATGGTCGCACGGTTGGCAACCGGGACATCACATTTTGCTTCTGCCTGGCGTGTGCTCCGCCTGGTAGGAGCAGTCACCGGCTTGGCTTGCTTCTGATGAACAGGCTTTGGGGTGATGGAGATCAGCGGCTGCGGGACGATGGAGAAGAGGGTGCGAGCCACTGGCGGCTTGTTCTATCCCAGTTCCAGCTCCCCCACCATGGAAGCCAGGTCTTCAACAGCAGCGGTTGGCAGGCTCTTCTTGGGGGCAGAGGTGGGCCGCGCCCTGAGAGGGCTGCGGCTGCCGGCGCGGGCTAGGGTGCGCGTCGTCCCCTGCACCTTGTTAGCGGCAGGGGAGAAGGATAGTGGCTTGGCGAGGGCGGCTTCAGCAACAGCGTTGATCTCGAAAAGCATGCTGTCTGTCCAACGGGGAGGGGTGAGGGCGGTGATGAAGCTATGTACCTAGGGTAGGGTCATGGACCTGTCCTAACTACTCTACCCAAGGACATCTCTAGAAGAAATCACCTTTCAATCGACTTGGAGGTGTTCCACTCGACAGACTTGAAGACACTCAACCAAGAAGCAATCACTCGACCAAGATCCAACCACTCGACGGCCAGGAGACCTAAAGTCACTCCGCACGCTAACGGTCGGTCATTAAGTAGCTTTTATGGTCATCATAGCACTTTATTACTAGTGTTACCAGTAACGCCCTGCCTTAATGTACATTGAACCCTTCGTAACGTGGGCTGGCGGGGGTCCTGGCGCACTCTATATAAGCCAGCCCCCTCCTCCGAGACAAGGGTTCGCACCTCTGTAATTCATACTCACATAATCCAGTCAACCGCCTCCGGGCTTCGAGACGTAGGGCTATTACTTCCTCCGAGAAGGGCCTGAACTCGTAAACCTTGCGTGCTTACAACTTCTCCATAGCTAAGATCTTGCCTCTCCATACTTACCCCCCTACACTACTGTCAGACTTAGAACCACGACAGTTGGAGCCCACCGTGGGGCAGGTGTTTTAGCGTTTTGTTGGAGGAGTTGCAATCTTTTTCGACCCGAATCATCATGGTTTTCGGCGAAGTTTTGGTGGAGGGCCGCGAGATCCGTCTCGGCGCACTCACATTCATCGCCGGCGACTCCGCGTGGCTTCAGGAGGCCCCGCTCAACGTGGACGCACTCCCTGTCCGCGGGGCAACACACTTTAGCGTGTGCATCCGTGGCTTTCTCCTGCGGCAACCGTCGACCCCCTATCAGTCGGCTCCTGTGTTGTCCTCCCTCCCTGTTTCCCGCCGGCGCAAGTGCTCCGGTCGGTCGAGACTTCAGCGGTGGGTGAGACACGCAGTGGCATGCCAGTCGGCCACCCCTCAAGTCGCGGCGATCGAGCCCGACGAATCCCTCTACGGCCTGTTCGACCTGTCGACTGACTCCGCAGAGACCGCATCTGAGTGCGACAGCAGTGATCCGGCGGCGGAGGTTCTGATGGTCGATGGACCGCCCAGTCCTCCCGGTTTTACCCGCACCGACGGAGGCGCGGGTGGAGGCGACCCATCGCGTCCTCATGAGGAGTATCTTCCCGAGCCTCTCACGTCGCTGCAGAGAGAAGAACTTCGCCGCCGGAACATGGATGCACTGCACACTCCTATCGTTGGAGAAACCCCCGAGGCTCGTGCCTTGGAAGATGCGCGCCTGGCAAACTTGGACGAGCGCACTCGACTGGAGAACCTCCAGGGAGCACTCGACGACCGTGAGCGATAACGGGTTCCCGAATCCAGTCGACGTCAGCCCTTCCCGCCCCCGCAGGTATATCGAACTCCGATTCAAAATTTAGCAGCTGCAGCCCGCATAACGGAGTCGATTCAGCCTTCCCAGTCGGAGGCTGGCAGAGGCTTGCTGCAGATCAGAGCGTTACTCCGGGCAGCAGGAGACCAGAATTCCGCTGTTTCTCAGTCGCGGAACAGGATTCATAGCAGATCCGTTGCTGCAGACACAGTCCAGTTGGCCCATAGCCCGAGATCGCCCCCGAGGCGTGAGGGACGTGGAGACCGACGTAATCCATACGGGAACCGTGAGCAGTATGATCACCGATTGGATCGTGATGATCGACGTCGAGTGCCCACCCTCCCCCGAGGAGCGGGTCGTATGCGCCTCGACGGCAAGATGACAGGCGCCCTCATAGTGTTGGGCCAAGGATTCCAGTCGACTCCAGGAAACCAGGCTTTGATGCGAGATCCATTCTCGTTCAAGGTTTGGTCGACAGGAACAGGGCTCACCGAGAAGGTCACGACAGAGATGCACCTACCAGCGGCAGAGTACACGTTTCAAGGCCAGAGTGCGTTAGCAGATCCATCAGGGCCGCTGTGATTCCTCCCAACTTCAGGTTGGCGACTGGAGTCAGTAAGTTCACTGGTGAGTCCAAACCCGATACTTGGCTTGAAGACTACCGAGTGGCCGTCCAGATTGGTGGCGGCAATGATGAAGCCATGAAGCATCTGCTGAAGGAAATATGCCCTAGAGGCAATAATAAAGTTATTATTTATTTCCTTATTTCATGATAAATGTTTATTATTCATGCTAGAATTGTATTAACCGGAAACATAATACATGTGTGAATACATAGACAAACAGAGTGTCACTAGTATGCCTCTACTTAACTAGCTCGTTAATCAAAGATGGTTATGTTTCCTAACCATGGACAAAGAGATGTTATTTGATTAACGGGATCACATCATTAGGTGAATGATCTGATTGACATGACCCATTCCATTAGCTTAGCACCCGATCGTTTAGTATGTTGCTATTGCTTTCTTCATGACTTATACATGTTCCTATGACTATGAGATTATGCAACTCCCGTTTGTCGGAGGAACACTTTGTGTGCTACCAAACGTCACAACATAACTGGGTGATTATAAAGGTGCTCTACAGGTGTCTCCAAAGGTACATGTTGGGTTGGCGTATTTCGAGATTAGGATTTGTCACTCCTATTGTCGGAGAGGTATCTCTGGGCCCTCTCGGTAATGCACATCACATAAGCCTTGCAAGCATTGCAACTAATGAGTTAGTTGCGAGATGATGTATTACGGAACGAGTAAAGAGACTTGCAGGTAACGAGATTGAACTAGGTATTGAGATACCGACGATCGAATCTCGGGCAAGTAACATACCGATGACAAAGGGAACAACGTATGTTGTTATGCGGTCTGACCGACAAAGATCTTCGTAGAATATGTGGGAGCCAATATGAGCATCCAGGTTCCGCTATTGGTTATTGACCGGAGACGTGTCTCGGTCATGTCTACATTGTTCTCGAACCCGTAGGGTCCGCACGCTTAAGGTTTCGATGACAGTTATATTATGAGTTTATGAGTTTGATGTACCGAAGGAGTTCGAAGTCCCGGATGAGATCGGGGAGATGACGAGGAGTCTCGAAATGATCGAGACATAAAGATCGATATATTGGACGACTATATTCGGACATTGGAAAGGTTCCGAGTGGTTCGGGTATTTTTCGGAGTACCGGGGAGTTACGGGAATACGGGAGAAGAAGTATATGGGCCTTATTGGGCTTTAGGGGAGAGGGAGAGGCAGGCCGCGCGCCCCCCCAAGGCCTAGTCCGAATTGGACTAGGGGGAGGGGCTGTGCCCCCGCCTTCCTTCTCTTCCCTCTTCCCCTTCCTTGTCTCCTGCTCCTAATACTTGAATGGACTCCTAGTTGGACTAGGAAAGGGGGAATCCTACTCCTGGTGGGAGTAGGACTCCCCTAGGGCGCGCCATAGAGAGGGCCGACCCTCCCCTCCTCCACTCCTTTATATACGGGGGCAGGGGGCACCCCATAGACACACAAGTTGATCTTCGTGATCGTTCTCTTAGCCGTGTGCGGTGCCCCCTTCCACCATAATCCTTGATAATATTGTAGCGGTGCTTAGGCGAAGCCCTGTGACGGTAGAACATCAAGATCATCACCACGTCGTCGTGCTGACGGAACTATTCCCCGACACTTTGCTGGATCGGAGTCCGGGGATCGTCATCGAGCTGAACGTGTGCTAGAACTCGGAGGTGCCGTAGTTTCGGTGCTTGGATCGGTCGGATCGTGAAGATGTACGACTACATCAACCGCATTGATATAACGCTTCCGCTTTCGGTCTACGAGGGTACGTGGACAACACTTTCCTCTCTCATTGCTATGCATCACCATGATCTTGCGTGTGCGTAGGAAATTTTTGAAATTACTACGTTCCCCAACAGTGGCATCCGAGCCTAGGTTTTATGTGTTGATGTTATATGCACGAGTAGAACACAAGTGAGTTGTGGGCGATATAAGTCATACTGCTTACCAGCATGTCATACTTTGGTTTGCGGTATTTTTGGATGAAGCGGCCCGGACCGACATTACGCGTACGCTTACGCGAGACTGGTTTTACCGCCGTGCTATGCACACAGGTGACTAGCGGGTGTCAGTTTCTCCAACTTTAGTTGAACCGGGTGTGGCTACGCCCGGTCCTTGCGAAGGTTAAAACAGCACCAACTTGACAAACTATCGTTGTGGTTTTGATGCGTAGGTAAGATTGGTTCTTGCTTAAGCCTGTAGCAGCCACGTAAAACTTGCAACAAACAAAGTAGAGGATGTCTAACTTGTTTTTGCAGGGCATGTTGTGATGTGATATGGTCAAGACGTGATGAGATATAAGTTGTTGTATGAGATGATCATGTTTTGTGGAAGTTATCGGCAACTGGCAAACGCCTTATGGTCGTCGCTCTATTGCATAAGATGCAAGCGCCAAACAATTGCTTTACTTTATCGCTATGCGATAGCAATAGTTGCAAGAGCAATAGTTGGCGAGACGTCCACGTGACGACACATTGATATAGATCAAGATGATGGAGATCATGGTGTCATGCCGGTGACGATAGAGATCATGACGGTACTTTGGAGATGGAGATCAAAGGCACAAGATGATCATGGCCATATCATGTCACATATTTTGATTGCATGTGATGTTTATCTTGTATACATCTTATTTTGCTTATTTCGACGGTAGCTTTATAAGATGATCTCTCACTAAATTTCAAGATAAAAGTGTTCTCCCTGAGTATGCACCATTGCCAAAGTTCGTCGTGCCCAGACACCACGTGATGATCGGGTGTGATAAGCTCTACGTCCATCTACAACGGGTGCAAGACAGTTTTGCACACGCGGAATACTCAGGTTAAACTTGATGAGCCTAGCATATGCAGATATGGCCTCGGAACACTAGAGACCGAAAGGTCGAGCGTGAATCATATAGTAGATATGATCAACATAGTGATGTTCACCATTGAAAACTACTCCATCTCACGTGATGATCGGACATGGTTTAGTTGATTTGGATCACGTGATCACTTAGATGATTAGAGGGATGTCTATCTAAGTGGGAGTTCTTAAGTAATATGATTACTTGAACTTATATTTATCATGAACTTAGTCCTGGTAGTATTAGCATATCTATGTTGTAGATCAATAGCTCGCGTTTTTGCTTCCCTATTTTTTTTTTGATATGTTCCTAGAGAAAAACTATGTTGAAAGATGTTAGTAGCAATGATGCGGATTGGATCCGTGATATGAGGTTTATCCTCATTGCTGCACAGAAAAATTATGTCCTTGATGCACCGCTAGGTGACAGACCTATTGCAGGAGCAGATGCAGACGCTATGAACATTTGGCTAGCTCAATATGATGACTAGATAGTTTAGTGCACCATGCTTAACGGCTTAGAATCGGGACTTCAAAGACGTTTTGAACGTCATGGACCATATGAGATGTTCCAGGAGTTGAAGTTAATATTTCAAGAAAATACCCGAGCTGAGAGATATGAAGTCTCCAACAAGTTCTATAGCTACAAGATGGAGGAGAATCGCTCAAGCAGTGAGCATGTACTCAGATTGTCTGGGTACTACAATCGCTTGAATCAAGTGGGAATTAATCTTCTAGATAAGATAGTGATTGACAGAATTCTCTAGTCACCATCACCAAGTTAGTAGAACTTCGTGATGAACTATAGTATGCAAGGGATAACAGAAACGATTCCCAAGCTCTTCGTGATGCTAAAATCGACAAAGGTAGAAATCAAGAAAAACATCAAGTGTTGATGGTAGACAAGACCACTAGTTTCAAGAAAAGGGCAAAAGGAAGAAGGGGAACTTCAAGAAGAACGGCAAGCAAGTTGCTGCGCAAGTGAAGAAACCCAAGTCTGGTCCTAAGCCTGAGACAAAGTGCTTCTACTGCAAATGGATTGGTCACTGGAAGCGGAACTACCCCAAGTATTTGGTGGATAAGAAAAGGTGGCAAAGTAAACAAAGGTATATTTGATATACATGTTATTGATGTGTACTTTACTAGTGTTCATAGCAACCCCTCAGTATTTGGTACTAGTTCAGTTGCTAAGATTAGTAACTCGAAACGGGAGTTGCAGAATAAACAGAGACTAGTTAAGGGTGAAGTGACGATGTGTATTGGAAGTGGTTCCAAGATTGATATGATCATCATCGCACACTCTCCTATACTTTCGGGATTAATGTTGAACCTAAATAAGTGTTATTTGGTGTTTGCGTTGAGCATAAATATGATTTGATCATGTTTATTGCAATACGGTTATTCATTTAAGTTAGAGAACAATTGTTGTTCTGTTTACATGAATAAAACCTTCTATGGTCATACACACCAACGAAAATGGTTTGTTGGATCTTGATTGTAATGATACACATATTCATAATATTGAAGCCAAAAGATGCAAAGTTAATAATGATAGTGCAACTTGTTTGTGGCACTGCCGTTTAGGTCATGTTGGTGTAAAGCGCATGAAGAAACTCCATGCTGATGGGATTTTGGAATCACTTGATTATGAATCACTTGATGCTTGCGAACCATGTCTCTTGGGCAAGATGACCAAAACGCCGTTCTCCGGAACAATGGAGCAAGCAACAGATTTGTTGTAAATCATACATACTGATGTATGTGGTCCGATGAATATCAAGGCTTGCAGCGGGTATCATTATTTTCTAACCTTCACAGATGATTTGAGCAGATATGAGTATATCTACTTGATGAAACATAAGTCTGAAACATTTGAAAAGTTCAAAGAATTTCAGAGTGAAGTGGAAAATCATCGTGACAAGAAAATAAGGTTTCTACGATCTGATCGCGGAGACAAATATTTGAGTTACGAGTTTGGTGTTCAATTAAAACAATGTGGAATAGTTTCACAAATTCGTGCCACCTGGAACACCACAGCATAATGGTGAGTCCGAACGTTATAGCCGTACTTTATTAGATATAGTGCAAATCTATGATGTTTCTTACCGATTTACCACTATCGTTTTTGAGGTTATGCATTAAAGACAGCTGCATTCACATTAAAAAGGGGCACCATCTAAGTCCGTTGAGACGACACAATCTGAACTGTGGTTTGGCAAGAAACCAAAGTTGTCGTTTCTTAAAGTTTGGGTTTGTGATGCTTATATGAAAAAGTTTCATCCTGATAAGCTCAAACCCAAATCGGAGAAATATGTCTTCATAGGATACCCAAAGGAGACTGTTGGGTACACCTTCTATCACAGATCCGAAGGCAAGACATTCGTTGCTGAGAATGGATACTTTCTAGAGAAGGAGTTTCTCTTGAAAGAAGTGAGTGGGAGGAAAGTAGAAAACTTGATAAGGTAATTGTACCATCTCCCTTATTGGAAAGTAGTTCATCACAGAAATCTGTTCTTGTGACTACTACACCAATTAGTGAGGAAGCTAATGATGATGATCATGTAACTTCAGATCAAGTTACTACCGAATCTCGTAGGTAAACCAAAGTGAGATCCGCACCAGAGTGGTACGGTAATCCTGTTCTGGAAGTCATGTTACTAGACCATGACGAACTTGCGAACTATGAGGAAGCGATAATGAGCCCAGATTCCGCAAAATGGCTTGAGGCAATGAAATCTGAGATGGGATCCGTGTATGAGAACAAAGTGTAGACTTTGGTTGACTTGCCCGATAATCGGCAAGCCATAGAAAATAAATGGATCTTCAAGAGGAAGACGGACGTTGATAGTAGTGTTACTATCTATAAAGCTAGAATTGTCGCAAAAAAATTTCGACAAGTTTAAAGGTGTTGACTACGATGAGAGTTTCTCACTCATATCTATGCTTAAGTCTGTCCGAATCATGTTAGCAATTGCCGCATTTTATGAAATCTAGCAAATGGATAAACAAAACTGCATTCCTTAATGAATTTATTAAAGAAGAGTTGTATATGATGCAACCAGAAGGTTTTGTCAATCCTAAAGGTGCTAACAAAATATGCAAGCTCCAGCGATTCATCTATGGACTGGTGCAAGCATCTTGGAGTTGGAATACACGCTTTGATAAGTTGATCAAAGCATATAGTTTTATACAGACTTGCGGTGAAACCTGTATTTACAAGAAAGTGAGTGGGAGCACTACATCATTTCTGATAAGTATATGTGAATGACATATTGTTGATCGGAAATAATGTAGAATTATTCTGCAAAGCATAAAGGAGTATTTGAAAGGAGTTTTTTTCAAAGAAAGACCTCGGTGAAGCTACTTACATATTGAGCATCAAGATCTATAGAGATAGATCAAAATGCTTGATAAGTTTATTCAATGAGTACATACATTGACAAGATTTTGAAGTAGTTCAAAATGGAACAGTCAAAGAAAGAGTTCTTGCCTGTGTTACAAGGTGTGAAATTGAGTAAGACTCAAAACACGACCACGACAGAAGATAGAAAGAGAATGAAAGTCATTCCCTATGCCTTGGCCATAGGTTATATAAAGTATGCCATGCTGTGTACCAGATCTATTGTATACCCTACACTGATTTTGGCAAGGGAGTACAATAGTGATCTAGGAGTAGATCACTGGACAGCGGTCAAAATTATCCTTAGTGGAATAAGGATATGTTTCTCAATTATGGACGTGACAAAAAAGGGTTCGTCGTAAAGGGTTACGTCGATGCAAATTTTGACACTGATCTAGATGACTCTAAGTCTCAATCTGGATACATATTGAAAGTGGGAGCAATTAGCTAAGAGTAGCTCCTTGAAGAGCATTGTTGACATAGAAAATTTGCAAAATACATACGGATCTGAATATGGCAGACCCGTTGACTAAACTTCTCTCACAAGCAAAACATGATCACACCTTAGTACTCTTTGGGTGTTAATCACATAAGCGATGTGAACTAGATTACTGAATCTAGTAAACCCTTTGGGTGTTGGTCACATGGCGATGTGAACTATGGGTGTTAATCACATGATGATGTGAACTATCGATGTTAATCACATGGTGATGTGATCTAGATTATTGACTCTAGTGCAAGTGGGAGACTGAAGGAAATATGCCCTAGAGGCAATAATAAAGTTATTATTTATTTCCTTATTTCATGATAAATGTTTATTATTCATGCTAGAATTGTATTAACCGGAAACATAATACATGTGTGAATACATAGACAAACAGAGTGTCACTAGTATGCCTCTACTTGACTAGCTCGTTAATCAAAGATGGTTATGTTTCCTAACCATGGACAAAGAGTTGTTATTTGATTAACGGGATCACATCATTAGGTGAATGATCTGATTGACATGACCCATTCCATTAGCTTAGCACCCGATCGTTTAGTATGTTGCTATTGCTTTCTTCATGACTTATACATGTTCCTATGACTATGAGATTATGCAACTCCCGTTTGCCGGAGGAACACTTTGTGTGCTACCAAACATCACAACGTAACTGGGTGATTATGAAGGTGCTCTACAGGTGTCTCCAAAGGTACATGTTGGGTTGGCGTATTTCGAGATTAGGATTTGTCACTCCGATTGTCGGAGAGGTATCTCTGGGCCCTCTCGGTAATGCACATCACATAAGCCTTGCAAGCATTGCAACTAATGAGTTAGTTGCGAGATGATGTATTACGAAACGAGTAAAGAGACTTTCCGGTAACGAGATTGAACTAGGTATTGAGATACCGACGATCGAATCTCGGGCAAGTAACATACCGATGACAAAGGGAACAACGTATGTTGTTATGCGGTCTGACCGATAAAGATCTTCGTAGAATATGTGGGAGCCAATATGAGCATCCAGGTTCCGCTATTGGTTATTGACCGGAGACGTGTCTCGGTCATGTCTACATTGTTCTCGAACCCGTAGGGTCCGCACGCTTAAGGTTTCGATGACAGTTATATTATGAGTTTATGAGTTTGATGTACCGAAGGAGTTCGGAGTCCCGGATGAGATTGGGGACATGATGAGGAGTCTCGAAATGGTCGAGACATAAAGATCGATATATTGGACGACTATATTCGGACATTGGAAAGGTTCCGAGTGGTTCGGGTATTTTTCGGAGTACCGGGGAGTTATGGGAATACGGGAGAAGAAGTATATGGGCCTTATTGGGCTTTAGGGGAGAGGGAGAGGCAGGCCGCGCGCCCCCCAAGGCCTAGTCCGAATTGGACTAGGGGGAGGGGCTGTGCCCCCTCCTTCCTTGTCTCCTGCTCCTAATACTTGGAAGGACTCCTAGTTGGACTAGGAAAGGGGGAATCCTACTCCCGGTGGGAGTAGGACTCCCCTAGGGCGCGCCGTAGAGAGGGCCGGCCCTCCCCTCCTCCACTCTTTTATATACGGGGGCAGGGGGCACCCCATAGACACACAAGTTGATCTTCGTGATCGTTCTCTTAGCCGTGTGCGGTGCCCCCTTCCACCATAATCCTCGATAATATTGTAGCGGTGCTTAGGCGAAGCCCTGTGATGGTAGAACATCAAGATCGTCACCACGCCGTCGTGATGACGGAACTCTTCCCCGACATTTTGCTGGATCGGAGTCCGGGGATCGTCATCGAGCTGAACGTGTGCTAGAACTTGGAGGTGCCGTAGTTTCGGTGCTTGGATCGGTCGGATCGTGAAGACGTACAACTACATCAACCGCGTTGATATAACGCTTCCGCTTTCGGTCTACGAGGGTACGTGGACAACACTCTCCTCTCTCGTTGCTATGCATCACCATGATCTTGCGTGTGCGTAGGAAATTTTTGAAATTACTACGTTCCCCAACATCTGCCTCTCATGTTGGAGGGCTCGGCCAGAGCGTGGCTGGATCAGTTGGCACCCAGCAGCATTTACACTTGGGAAGACCTCGCCCGAGTGTTTGTCACCACATTTGAGGGAACATGCAAATGACCGGCAGGGCTGATGGAACTACGGTCTTGCGTGCAGAAGCCGAATGAAACTTTGAGGGACTACATCCGGAGGTGGATCACGTTGCATCACACAGTTGAGAATGTGCCCGACCACCAAGCGGTTTGTGCCTTCAAAGAAGGCGTTAAGTATAGAGAACTGAATTTGAAGTTCGGTCGAACCGGAGATATGTCTCTGAATCGGATGATGGAGATTGCCACCAAGTACGCTAATGGTGAAGATGATGATCGACTCAGGAGTGGCAAGCTCAAGCCAGTCGCTCAAGAAGCGGGAGGAAATTCCAATCGGAAACAGAAGCAGAAAGCCGAGCCAGCTGCTCCTGGGGAAGCCTTGGCTGTGACTCAAGGAAAATTTAAGGGGAAACCCAAAGGACCTTGGAACCCCAAGAAAGTTAAAGACCAAGACGGAAATGATCTGTTGGATTTGCCGTGTCACATCCACACAAAGAAAGATGAAGAGGGTAATTTCATTTACCCGAAACATACCACTCGACAGTGTCGACTCTTGATCCAGTAGTTCCAGGGCAAGCAGCCCAAAGATAAGGAAAAGGAGTCGGACAAAGTTGAGGACAAGGAGGATAGTGATGTTGGATACCCCCAGGTTAATTCCACCCTGATGATTTTTGCTGATGTTGAAAGCAAAAGTCGACTGAAAGTTATCAACCGAGAGGTGAATATGGTTGCTCCGGCGACACCCAATTATCTGAAGTGGTCTCAGACTGCCATAACATTCGACCGGTCCGATCACCCAATGCACATCGCCACCCCTGGGAGGCAAGCTTTGGTGGTTGACCCAGTTGTTGAAGGCACTCGACTGACCAAAGTCTTGATGGATGGAGGTAGTGGTTTGAACATATTATATGCTGAGACGTTGAAAGGGATGGGCATTCCGATGTCTAGACTCAGTGCCAGCAACATGAGTTTCCATGGAGTCATTCCTGGGAAGAAGGCTGAATCACTCGGCCAGATTGCTCTTGATGTGGTTTTCGGTGATTCCAAGAATTACCGCAAGGAAAAGTTGACATTTGAAGTTGTAGACTTCCAGAGTGCCTACCACGCTATTTTGGGCAGGCCGGCTTATGCACGCTTCATGGCCCAACCATGTTATGTGTATCTCAAATTGAAGATGCCTGGCCCCAAAGGTGTGATCACTATTACGGGCAATCGAAAGAAAGCGGAAGAATGTTTTCAGAAAGGTTCAAAGATCGCCGATGCTCAGATGGCAGTGGTGGAGTTACAGGAATACCAGAAGACTGCAGACCCGAGTGATTTGTTGCGAGCCAAGAAGCCCGCTACAGAATTAGCTTTTCAGTCGATTGGCGATACGAAGACAGCTCACATCCACCCGACCGACCCCAGCGCTGCTCCAACTCATATCTCGACAGCACTCAACTCCAAATAGGAAGAAGCGCTCATCCAGTTTCTCTGTGAGAACTGGGACATTTTTGCATGGAAGCCTTCTGACATGCCGGGTGTTCCCAGGGGGCTGGCTGAGCACCACCTAAGAGTCGACTCAAAAGTAAAACCTGTCAAGGAACATCTCCGACGGTCCGCCGTCCAGAAGAGAAAGGCCATTGGCGAGGAGGTGGCTTGGCTCTTAGCAGCGGAGTTCATCCGAGAAATCTACCACTCCGAGTGGCTCGCCAACGTTGTCATGGTCCCTAAGAAGGACAAGTCACTTCGCATGTGCATTGACTTTAAACATATCAATCGGGCCTGCCCGAAAGATCATTTTCCTCTCCCCCGCATCGATCAGATAGTCGACTCGACTGCGGGATGTGAGCGACTGTCTTTTTTAGACGCCTATTCCGAGTACCATCAGATCCGTCTGTATGGACCTGACGAGATCAAGACAACTTTCATCACTCCATTCGGGTGCTTCTGTTATGTTACCATGCCGTTCGGCCTCAAGAATGCCGGAGCCACATTCATGAGGATGATTCAGAAGTGTTTACTCACTCAAATCAGTCGGAATGTGGAAGCATACATGGATGATATTGTGGTCAAGTCAAGGAAGGGTTCCGACCTGCTGACTGACCTTGCTGAAACCTTTGCCAACCTCAGGAGGTATGATATCAAGCTTAATCCATCAAAGTGTACATTCGGAGTTCCTGGCGGAAAATTACTTGGTTTTCTCGTTTCCGAACGGGGAATCGACGCCAATCCAGAAAAAGTTGGCACTATACTCCGAATGAAAAGTCCTGTGCGAGTGCACGACGTCCAGAAGCTTACTGGTTGCTTGGCCGCCCTAAGTCGATTCATATCTCGTCTCGGTGAAAAGGCATTGCCTCTTTACCAATTGATGAAGAAGTCCGACAAGTTCGAGTGGACTCCTGAAGCCGATGCAGCGTTTGCAGAGCTCAAAGCTCTGCTCTCCACCCAGCCGGTGCTTGCTGCCCCAATCAGCAAGGAGCCTTTGCTGCTTTACATTGCAGCCACAGGACAAGTCGTCAGTATGGTACTTACGGTCGAGCGGGAAGAAGAAGGGAAAACCTTCAAAGTTCAGCGCCCAGTATATTATATTTCTGAAGTCTTGACCCCATCGAAGCAAAGATATCCTCACTATCAAAAGCTTGTATACGGGATTTATATGACCACAAAGAAAGTTGCTCACTACTTCTCTGATCATTCCATTACAGTCGTCAGCGACGCTCCATTGTCAGAGATCCTGCATAACAGGGATGCAACTGGCCGAGTGGCAAAATGGGCGATTGAACTCCTTCCCCTAGATATCAAGTTTGAGGCAAAGAAAGCTATCAAGTCCCAGGCAATCGCAGATTTCGTCGTCGAGTGGATTGAACAGTAGCTGCCGACTCAGGTTCACTCGGAGCATTGGACTATGTTCTTTGACGGCTCCAAGATGCTGAATGGTTCCGGTGCCGGAGTGGTGTTGGTCTCCCCCAGAGGAGATAAACTCAGATATGTTCTTCAAATCCACTTTGATTCCTCCAATAACGAGGCAGAATATGAAGCACTTTTATATGGGTTGCGCATGGCCATTTCACTCGGCGTCCGTCGCCTCATGGTCTATGGCGTCTCAGATTTGGTGGTTAATCAGGTGATGAAGGAATGGGACGTCAGAAGTCTAGCCATGACTGGTTATTGCAATGCAATGAGAAAGCTGGAGAAGAAATTCGAGGGGTTAGAGCTTCATCACGTACCCCGACTGAAAAATCAAGCAGCTGATGATCTGGCAAAAATAGGTTCCAAAAGAGAAGCCATTCCCAGCAATGTGTTTTTGGAACACATCCACACACCATCAGTTCAAGAGGATCCCTTCACTGAAGAGGCCCCGCAGCCGAAAAGTGCCACGGATCCGACTGAAGTTGAAATTCCAGCTGTGGTCGACCTGATCATGGAAGTCTTGGCCATCACTCCCGTCTGGACAGTACCGTACATCGCGTACATCCTAAGGAAAGAACTCCCAGAAGACGAAGAAGAGGCTCGATAGATCGTCCGTCGATCCAAGGGCTTTACAGTCATAAAAGGACAGTTATATAGAGAAAGCGCGACTGGGGTCAGCCAGAAGTGTATTACACCAGAAGAAGGTCAGATGATCCTTGATGATATCCACTCGGGGACCTGTGGTCATCATGCGTCCTCTCGGACCATTGTGTCTAAAGCATACCGAGCGGGATTCTACTGGCCAAGAGCCAATGAAATGGCAAAAGAGATAGTCGACAAGTGTGAAGGATGTTAGTATTACTCCAATATGTCGCACAAGCCCGCGTCAGCCCTGAAAACCATTCCACTCGTCTGGCCCTTCGCTATTTGGGGGCTGGACATGGTTGGACCACTGAGAATGGGCAGGAGCGGCTTTACTCATGTGCTAGTAGCAGTCGACAAGTTCACCAAATGGATTGAAGCCAAGCCTATCAAGAATCTTGACGCTTGCACTGCTATCAGTTTTGTCAGAGGGTTGATATTCAGATATGGAGTTCCGCACAGCATCATCACTGACAATGGGTCAAACTTCGATTCTGACAAATTCAGGGCCTTTTGCGCCTCTCAGGGTACCCGAGTCGACTATACTTCGGTCGCTCACCCCCAGTCGAATGGGCAAGTAGAAAGGGCAAACGGCCTAATTCTCAAAGGACTGAAACCCCGGTTGATGCGCGATCTGAAGCACGCAGCAGGTGCATGGGTCGACGAGGTTCCATCAGTCCTTTGGGGATTGAGGACAACCCCGAACCGATCGACCGGAAGAACCCCATTCTTTCTAGTCTATGGAGCCGAGGTAGTCTTGCCGAGTGACCTGCTTCGCAACGCTCCCCGAGTCGAGCTCTACTCTGAAGATGAAGCAGAACAAGCCCGGCAGGACGCAGTCGACCTCCTGGAAGAAGAAAGAGAAATGGCCATGATCCGATCGACCATCTATCAGCAAGACTTGCGTCGATTCCATGCCAAAAACGTGAAGAGTCGAGCCTTCCAAGAAGGAGACTTAGTCCTCCGAGTGGATCAGCAAAAACCACACAAACTCGCTCCTACTTGGGAAGGCCCCTTCATAGTCACCAGAGTCCTCCACAATGGAGCATACCACCTCTACAATGTCGATCGCCAGATTGATGAGCCGCGAGCCTGGAATGCGGAGCTCCTCCGCTCCTTTTATACTTGAATTCTCACTCGGATGAGATGTAATAAGAAAAACTCCTGTAGTTTATTTATCAAAGACAAGAGCGTTATAATTTTCCCAGTGATTATTATTGTTTTTGTTTGCGTGAGAAATCCCCCAGTGGGTGGCTTAGCTGCGAATCCGCTTCGACTAAGTTTGTAAAAACAATTTCCTACCGAGTGGCGAGCCAGCCTCCCACTCGGGGGCTTAGCTGCGAATCCGTTTCGCCTAAGTATTTAAAAATCCTACCGAGTGGAGAGCAATCCTCCCACTCAGGGGCTTAGCTGCAGTCCAGTACTCGCCTAAGTTCTCTCACTTGGAGACTTAGCTGCAGTCCGACACTCGCCTAAGTTTGAAAAAATCCTACCGAGTGGAGAGCAATCCTCCCACTCGGGGGCTTAGCTGCAGTCCAATACTCGCCTAAGTTCTCTCACTTGGAGACTTAGCTGCAGTCCGGCACTCGCCTAAGTTTGAAA
>NC_041382.1:40422615-40439027 GCF_002162155.2 Triticum dicoccoides
GACTTAGCTGCAGTGCGGCACTCGCCTAAGTTTGAAAAAAATTCCTACCGAGTGGAGAGCAATCCTCCCACTCGGGGGGCTTAGCTACAGTCCAATACTCGCCTAAGATCTCTCACTTAGAGACTTAGCTGCAGTGCGGCACTCGCCTAAGTTTGAAAAAATCCTACCGAGTGGAGAGCATTCCTCCCACTCGGGGGGGGGGGGCTTAGCTGCAGTCCAGTACTCGCCTAAGTATCTGAAAATCCTACCGAGTGGTGAGCCAGCCTCCCACTTGGAGGCTTAGCGGCAGTCTAGAACTCGCCTAAGTACGAAACACATCTCAATCCTCAAGGACGACGAGGGGCAGGTCGACTGCCACCTTCTCCTAGGGAGCTTCACCACAAATACAATGCGCGCTTCATCCCGCTCTACAGTAACGAGGTGCGGGTCGACTGCCACCTTCTCCTGGAGAGCTTCACCACAAATACAATGTGCGCTCCGTCCCGCTCTGCAGTAACAAGGTGTGGGTCGACCGCCGCCTTCCCCCTGGAGAGCTTCGCCACAAATACGATGCGCACTCCGTCGCCGACCCGCAAGGGCGACAAGGCATGGGTCAACTGCTTCCCTCTCCTTTGGAGCTGCGCTATGAATACAAAAGTTGTCTCGAATGAAGAACGGGTTCACTCAGCAGGAGATTCATGAATTCAACGGTAAACCAAGTTCAGATAAATCCTAAAGGTTCCGGACCTCAGATCGAAGTAGTCGGACATTCAGCCCGAAATAGTTTAACGGTTACAAAAACCACTCGGCATTCCAAGGAAATTTAAGGTGGGGCATAAGAGTTTGTTCATTCCGCGGGAGGAGGGCTGGTAGGCTCGACGAACTCATCCAGGTCGACGCCGTCGGCTATCCGAGTGGCTGCAGTGATGAAAGTCTCCATAAAAGTTCGGAAGTCATGTTTCTGGGTGTTGGCGACCTTGATTGTTGCCAGTTTGTCTTGTCGCACCTCCTTGCAGTGGACACGAACCAAAGACAGAGCCACGTCAGCGCCACACCGAGCAGCAGACTTCTTCCACTCCTGCACTCGGTCTGGGATTTCATTTAGTCGAGTCATCAGGGACTCAAGATCATTTTGGAGCACAGCCTCTGGCCAAAGTGCCTGGTCAATCCGCGACATGGCGACCTTCAGTCGAGCCAAGTAGTCCACGACACCGTCAATGCAGGATTCCAGTCGGAGCAGATTCATGGCAGTATCATCTTTCACAGGAGAGTTGATTGGATCCAAACCAGGTTCGATCCGCCCAGTCTCCTCCTCAAAGTTCTGGCAAAACTCTGCATTCATGATCCAAGAATAAGTCAATTTTCATACGCTGAGTCGACACAAAAAAACATCAGTCGGAAATAAATGTGCACCTTCAAGCTTGATGAACAACTTCTTGGCAAGGCTCCTCAGATAGCTCTCCAGATCGTCCCTCCTACGAGCGATGCCTTCCATCTTCTCACCCAGGTTGAGGTTATCCTTCTTCCAGCGTGTACACTCCCTATTGGCTTCGTTCAGAGCAGATTACAGCTTGGTATTCTCTTCTTCCAACTGGCCGACCGAAGCCAGTTTCTGTTCAGCCAGAGCGGTCCTGTCGTCAGCCTCCTTACGATCAGCAGCCAAATCCTGATCCTTCTTCGCCAGAGCTTCTCTCAGTTTTTCTGCAAAGAAATGATGATTGATTCAGAAATAGCAGAAGGGTACTCAAGCCTAAAACTGACCAGTCAACAAACTCGTCTTACCAGCGGCGCCGTCTCTGACCTTTTGCAGCTCTGTCCTGGCCAGCTCCAAGTCAAGATTCAGTTGAATCTGCTGCCTCTCCAAATCAGCGAAGCGAGCTCCAAGATCACAAGATTTCTGAAATCAAAGGGGAGAAATTATTCCATGGCAAAAAACGACAAAGACATTAAGTACTAAGACTACGGTCGACTGCCCGCAGTCCACCATAGTCTCGGGGACTACACCCAGTGGGTGCACTTTGCGTGCCCCCACCGGTTCTGATCCCACTAGACCGGCCCGCCGGAGTCGAGTCCAAAAACAAGGGAGAGAAAGTAGAACTCAGACCGCAGTCGACTGCCAGCAGTCGACCGTGGTCTCGGGGACTACACCCAGTGGGTGCACTTTGCGTGCCCCCACCGGTTCTAATCCCACTCGACCGGATCGAGTGGAAGAAACAAACTACCAGTTCGGTTTTCACTCGACAAAATACAAAGACTACAGTCGACTGCCAGCAGTCCACCGTAGTCTCGGGGACTACACCCAGTGGGTGCACTCAGCGTGCCCCTACTAGTCCAAAAATTCAATCGACGCACCCAGTGGGTGTACAGATGCAAAGATTTTCAGAAAGAGTCTTCAGATAGCATATCCTAACAGAACAAGCGGCAACCAACTAACCTGAACATTGCTCTGGAGAGCCGAGCTGACATCATAGGCGTCTTGGCTGGCGTCTCGCACCGTCTTCATCTTCTCCATCATAATGCCCGCCTGGCGTATGGCTTCCCTAGCAACATTCACCTCGTCCTCTGGGACATGATGGGTCGCAAAAACTGAAGGCGGGTCGACAGGGGCTTGAGCAGTCGACGAAGAAGGCAAGGCACTCGACAGTGGCACGACGAAGGTAACAGAACCCCGATTGACGTCGCCAGTGTCCTGAACGACTGGTTCCGCCCTCGGCGTCGACTGTAGCGCCTCGCTTGCAGGAGCTCGCCTATTCTTCCTCGCCAAAGGCCTCTCGGGTTCTTCATCATCATCAGGGAGGTCAATAATGTTGGGAGTTGTGCAAAGTTTAATTGCCAAAATCACGTCACCCAATGATGCACATTGAAGTTGAATCGACCGAATAAAGATTTTATGGCAAAAATAATACATGGATTAGAAGTGACCGCATCCTCCATCACCTCATCATCATCCCTGTAAGCTGAGGTCCCGGAAGTGGCAGCGCTGACAGTTCCAAAGTTCGTCCAGTTAAAACAAGAAAAACAAACAGCGCGGAGCGTCGAGTGAATACAAAGAGAGACACTCACGCGGAGGCGACGGGGATATCAATCTTGATCTTCGGCAACGCCGTCCGAGTCTTCGGCTCTGCAACTTTGGGGTGCTTTGGCGCCTTCTCAGTCGGGATTGGTGAAGAGATCCGAGGACGCTTCGAAGACTGACCTGAAGGAAATATGCCCTAGAGGCAATAATAAAGTTATTATTTATTTCCTTATATCATGATAAAGGTTTATTATTCATGCTAGAATTGTATTAACCGGAAACATAATACATGTGTGAATACATAGACAAACAGAATGTCACTAGTATGCCTCTACTTGACTAGCTCGTTAATCAAAGATGGTTATGTTTCCTAACCATGGACAAAGAGTTGTCATTTGATTAACGGGATCACATCATTAGTTGAATGATCTGATTGACATGACCCATTCCATTAGCTTAGCACCCGATCGTTTAGTATGTTGCTATTGCTTTCTTCATGACTTATACATGTTCCTATGACTATGAGATTATGTAACTCCCGTGTGCCGGAGGAACACTTTGTGTGCTACCAAACGTCACAACGTAACTGGGTGATTATAAAGGTACTCTACAGGTGTCTCCAAAGGTACATGTTGGGTTGACGTATTTCGAGATTAGGATTTGTCACTCCGATCGTCGGAGAGGTATCTCTGGGCCCTCTCGGTAATGCACATCACTTAAGCCTTGCAAGCATTGCAACTAATGAGTTAGTTGCGGGATGATGTATTACGGAACGAGTAAAGAGACTTGCCGGTAACGAGATTGAACTAGGTATTGGATACCGACGATCGAATCTCGAGCAAGTAACATACCAATGACAAAGGGAACAACGTATGTTGTTATGCGGTCTGACCGATAAAAGATCTTCATAGAATATGTAGGAACCAATATGGGCATCCAGGTCCCGCTCTTGGTTATTGACCGGAGACATGTCTCGGTCATGTCTACATTGTTCTCGAACCCGTAGGGTCCGCACGCTTAAGGTTACGATGACAGTTATATTATGAGTTTATGCATTTTGATGTACCGAAGGTTGTTCAGAGTCTCAGATGAGATCACGGACATGACGAGGAGTCTCGAAATGGTCGAGACATAAAGATTGATATATTGGAAGCCTATGTTTGGATATCGGAAGTGTTCCGGGTGAAATTGGGATTTTACCGGAGTACCGGGAGGTTACCGGAACCCCCCGGGAGCTATATGGGCCTTAGTGGAAGAAGAGGAGAGGCAGCCAGGGCTGGGCCGCGCGCCCCTCCCCCCTAGTCCGAATAGGACAAGGAGAGAGGGGGCCGGCGCCCCCCTCCTTCTCTCTCCCTCTTTTCCCACCTCTCGAATCCTATTCCAACTAGGATTGGGGGAGAAGTCCTACTCCTGGAGGGAGTAGGACTCCTCCTAGCGCGCCCTATGATGGCCGGCCGGCCTCCCCCTCTTGAACCTTTATATACGGAGGCAGGGGCACCCTAGAGACACACAAGTTGATCCACGTGATCATATTCTTAGCCGTGTGCGGTGCCCCCTTCCACCATAGTCCTCGATAATATTGTAGCAGTGCTTAGGCGAAGCCCTGCGACAGTAGTACATCAAGATCGTCACCACGCCGTCGTGGTGACGGAACTCTTCCCCGACACTTTGCTGGATCGGAGTCCGGGGATCGTCATCGAGCTGAACGTGTGCTAGAACTCGGAGGTGTCGTAGTTTCGGTGCTTGATCGGTCGGGCTGTGGAGACGTACGACTACATCAACCAAACGCTTCCGTTGTCGATCTACAAGGGTACGTAGATCACACTCTCCCCTCTCGTTGCTATGCATCACCATGATCTTGCGTGTGCGTAGGAAATTTTTGAAATTACTACGTTCCCCAATAGTGGCATCCGAGCCTAGGTTTTATGTGTTGATGTTATATGCACGAGTAGAACACAAGTGAGTTGTGGGCGATATAAGTCATACTACTTACCAGCATGTCATACTTTGGTTCAGCGGTATTGTTGGACGAAGCGGCCCGGACCGACATTACGCGTACGCTTACGCGAGACCGGTTCTCCCGACGTGCTTTGCACATAGGTGGCTTGCGGGTGACAGTTTCTCCAACTTTAGTTGAACCGAGTGTGGCTACGCCCGGTCCTTGCGAAGGTTAAAACAGCACCAACTTGACAAACTATCGTTGTGGTTTTGATGCGTAGGTAAGATTGGTTCTTGCTTAAGCCCGTAGCAGCCACGTAAAACTTGCAACAACAAAGTAGAGGACGTCTAACTTGTTTTTGCAGGGCATGTTGTGATGTGATATGGTCAAGACGATGGTGATCATGACGGTGCTTCGGAGATGGAGATCACAGGCACAAGATGACGATGGCCATATCATATCACTTATATTGATTGCATGTGATGTTTATCTTTTATGCATCTTATCTTGCTTTGATTGACGGTAGCATTATAAGATGATCTCTCACTAAATTATCAAGATAAAAGTGTTCTCCCTGAGTATGCACCGTTGCCAAAGTTCGTCGTGCCCAGACACCACGTCATGATCGGGTGTGATAAGCTCTATGTCCATCTACAACGGGTGCAAGCCAGTTTTGCACACGCAGAATACTCAGGTTAAACTTGACGAGCCTAGCATATGCAGATATGGCCTCGGAACACTGAGATCGAAAGATCGAGCGTGAATCATATAGTAGATATGATCAACATAGCGATGTTCACCATTGAAAGCTACTCCATTTCACGTGATGATCGGTTATGGTTTGGTTGATTTGGATCACGTGATCACTTAGAGGATTAGAGGGATGTCTATCTAAGTGGGAGTTCTTTAAGTAATTTGATTAATTGAACTTAAATTTATCATGAACTTAGTACCTGATAGTATCTTGCTTATGTATGTTTGATTGTAGATAGATGGCCCGTGCTGTTGTTCCGTTGAATTTTAATGCGTTCCTTGAGAAAGCAAAGTTGAAAGATGATGGTAGCAATTACATGGACTGGGTCCGTAACTTGAGGATTATCCTCATTGCTGCACAGAAGCATTACGTCCTGGAAGCACCGCTGGGTGCCAGGCCTGCTGCTGGAGCAATACCAGATGTTATGAATGTCTGGCAGAGCAAAGCTGATAACTACTCGATAGTTCAGTGTGCCTTGCTTTACGGCTTAGAATCGGGACGTCAACAACGTTTTGAACGTCATGGAGCATATGAGATGTTCCAGGAGTTGAAGTTAATATTTCAAGCAAATGCCCGGATTGAGAGATATGAAGTCTCCAATAAGTTCTATAGCTGCAAGATGGAGAACAGTTCTGTCAGTGAGCATATACTCAAAATGTTTGGGTATAATAATCACTTGATTCAGATGGGAGTTAATCTTCCAGATGATTGCGTCATTGACAGAATTCTCCAATCACTGCCACCAAGCTACAAGAGCTTCATGATGAACTATAATATGCAAGGGATGAATAAGACTATTCCCGAGCTCTTCGCAATGCTGAAAGCTGCGGAGGTAGAAATCAAAAAGGAGCATCAAGTGTTGATGGTCAACAAGACCACTAGTTTCAAGAAAAAGGGAAAGGAAAGAAGAAGGGGAACTTCAAGAAGAACAGCAAGCAAGTTGCTGCTCAAGAGAAGAAACCCAAGTCTGGACCTAAGCCTGAAACTGAGTGCTTCTACTGCAAGCAGACTGGTCACTGGAAGCGGAACTGCCCCAAATATTTGGCGGATAAGAAGGATGGCAAGGTGAACAAAGGTATATGTGATATACATGTTATTGATGTGTACCTTACTAGAGCTCGCAGTAGCACCTGGGTATTTGATACTGGTTTTGTTGCTAATATTTGCAACTCGAAACAGGAACTACGGATTAAGCGAACACTGGCAAAGGACGAGGTGACGATGCGCGTGGGAAATGGTTCCAAAGTCGATGTGATCACGGTCAGCACGCTACCTCTACATCTACCTTCGGGATTAGTATTAGACCTAAATAATTGTTATTTGGTGCCAGCGTTGAGCATGAACATTATATCTGGATCTTGTTTAATGCGAGACGGTTATTCATTTAAATCAGAGAATAATGGTTGTTCTATTTATATGAGTAATATCTTTTATGGTCATGCACCTTTAAAGAGTGGTCTATTTTTGATGAATCTCGATAGTAGTAACACACATATTCATAATGTTGAAGCCAAAAGATGCAGAGTTGCTAATGATAGTGCAACTTATTTGTGGCAATGCCGTTTAGGTCATATCGGTATAAAGCGCATGAAGAAACTCCATACTGATGGACTTTTGGAACCACTTGATTATGAATCACTTGGTACTTGCGAACCGTGCCTCATGGGCAAGATGACTAAAACACCGTTCTGCGGTACTATGGAGAGAGCAACAGATTTATTGGAAATCATACATACAGATGTATGTGGTCCGATGAATATTGAGGCTCGTGGCGGATATCGTTATTTTCTCACCTTCACAGATGACTTAAGTAGATATGGGTATATCTACTTAATGAAACATAAGTCTGAAACATTTGAAAAGTTCAAAGAATTTCAGAGTGAAGTTGAAAATCATTGTAACAAGAAAATAAAGTTTCTACGATCTGATCGTGGAGGAGAATATTTGAGTTACGAGTTTGGTATACATTTAAAACAATGTGGAATAGTTTCGCAACTCACGCCACCCGGAACACCACAGCGTAATGGTGTGTCCGAACGTCGTAATCGTACTTTACTAGATATGGTGCGATCTATGATGTCTCTTACTGATTTACCACTATCGTTTTGGGGTTATGCTTTAGAGACGGCCACATTCACGTTAAATAGGGCACCATCAAAATCCGTTGAGACGACACCTTATGAACTATGGTTTGGCAAGAAACCAAAGTTGTCGTTTCTTAAAGTTTGGGGCTGCGATGCTTATGTGAAAAAGCTTCAACCTGATAAGCTCGAACCCAAATCGGAGAAATGTGTCTTCATAGGATACCCAAAGGAGACTGTTGGGTACACCTTCTATCACAGATCCGAAGGCAAGACATTCGTTGCTAAGAATGGATCCTTTCTAGAGAAGGAGTTTCTCTCGAAAGAAGTGAGTGGGAGGAAAGTAGAACTTGACGAGGTAACTGTACCTGCTCCCTTATTGGAAAGTAGTACATCACAGAAATCTGTTTCTGCGACACCTACACCAGTTAGTGAGGAAGCTAATGATAATGATCATGAAACTTCAGAACAAGATACTACTGAACCTCGTAGATCAACCAGAGTAAGGTCCGCGCCAGAGTGGTACGGTAATCCTGTTCTGGAAGTCATGCTGCTAGATCATGATGAACCTACGAACTATGAAGAAGCGATGGTGAGCCCAGATTCCGCAAAATGGCTTGAAGCCATGAAATCTGAGATGGGATCCATGTATGAGAACAAAGTATGGACTTTGGTTGACTTGCCTGATGATCGGCAAGCAATTGAGAATAAATGGATCTTCAACAAGAAGACTGACGCTGACGGTAATATTACTGTCTACAAAGCTCGACTTGTCGCAAAAGGTTTTCGACAAGTTCAAGGGGTTGACTACGATGAGACCTTCTCACCCGTAGCGATGCTTAAGTCTGTCCGAATCATGTTAGCAATTGCCGCATTTTATGATTATGAAATTTGGCAGATGGATGTCAAGACTGCATTCCTGAATGGATTTCTGGAAGAAGAGTTGTATATGATGCAACCGGAAGGTTTTGTTGATCCAAAGGGAGCTAACAAAGTGTGCAAGCTCCAGCAATCCATTTATGGACTGGTGCAAGCGTCTCGGAGTTGGAATAAACGGTTTGATAGTGTGATCAAAGCATTTGATTTTATACAGACTTTCGGAGAAGCCTGTATTTACAAGAAAGTGAGTGGGAGCTCTGTAGCATTTCTGATATTATATGTGGATGACATATTACTGATTGGAAATGATATATAATTTCTGGATAGCATAAAGGGATACTTGAATAAGAGTTTTTCAATGAAAGACCTCGGTGAAGCTGCTTACATATTAGGCATAAAGATCTATAGAGATAGATCAAGACGCTTAATTGGACTTTCACAAAGCACATACCTTGACAAGATTTTGAAGAAGTTCAAAATGGATCAAGCAAAGAAAGGGTTCTTGCCTGTGTTACAAGGTGTGAAGTTGAGTCAGACTCAATGCCCGACCACCGCAGAAGATAGAGAGAAAATGAAAGATGTTCCCTATGCTTCAGCCATAGGCTCTATCATGTATGCAATGCTGATGTGTGCCTTGCTATAAGTTTAGCAGGGAGGTACCAAAGTAATCCAGGAGTGGATCACTGGACAGCGGTCAAGAACATCCTGAAATACCTGAAAAGGACTAAGGATATGTTTCTCGTATACGGAGGTGACAAAGAGCTCATCGTAAACGGTTATGTTGATGCAAGCTTTGACACTGATCCGGACGATTCTAAATCGCAAACCGGATACGTGTTTACATTAAACGGTGGAGCTGTCAGTTGGTGCAGTTCTAAACAAAGCGTCGTGGCGGGATCTACATGTGAAGCGGAATACATAGCTGCTTCGGAAGCAGCAAACGAAGGAGTCTGGATGAAGGAGTTCATATCCGATCTAGGTGTCATACCTAGTGCATCGGGTCCAATGAAAATCTTTTGTGACAATACTGGTGCAATTGCCTTGGCGAAGGAATCCAGATTTTGCAAAAGAACCAAGCACATCAAAAGACGCTTCAATTCCATCCGGGATCTAGTCCAGGTGGGAGACATAGAGATTTGCAAGATACATACGGAGCTGAATGTAGCAGACCCGTTGACTAAGCCTCTTCCACGAGAAAAACATGATCAGCACCAAAGCTCCATGGGTGTTAGAATCATTACTGTGTAATCTAGATTATTGACTCTACTGCAAGTGGGAGACTGAAGGAAATATGCCCTATAGGCAATAATAAAGTTATTATTTATTTCCTTATATCATGATAAAGGTTTATTATTCATGCTAGAATTGTATTAACCGGAAACATAATACATGTGTGAATACATAGACAAACAAAGTGTCACTAGTATGCCTCTACTTGACTAGCTCGTTAATCAAAGATGGTTATGTTTCCTAACCATGGACAAAGAGTTGTCATTTCATTAACGGGATCACATCATTAGTTGAATGATCTGATTGACATGACCCATTCCATTAGCTTAGCACCCGATCGTTTAGTATGTTGCTATTGCTTTCTTCATGACTTATACATGTTCCTATGACTATGAGATTATGTAACTCCCGTGTGCCGGTGGAACACTTTGTGTGCTACCAAACGTCACAACGTAACTGGGTGATTATAAAGTTACTCTACAGGTGTCTCCAAAGGTACATGTTGGGTTGACGTATTTCGAGATTAGGATTTGTCACTCCGATCGTCGGAGAGGTATCTCTGGGCCCTCTCGGTAATACACATCACTTAAGCCTTGCAAGCATTGCAACTAATGAGTTAGTTGCGGGATGATGTATTACGGAACGAGTAAAGAGACTTGCCGGTAACGAGATTGAACTAGGTATTGGATACCGACGATCGAATCTCGGGCAAGTAACATACCGATGACAAAGGGAACAACGTATGTTGTTATGCGGTCTGACCGATAAAAGATCTTCGTAGAATATGTAGGAACCAATATGGGCATCCAGGTCCCGCTATTGGTTATTGACCGGAGACATGTCTCGGTCATGTCTACATTGTTCTCGAACCCGTAGGGTCCGCATGCTTAAGGTTACGATGACAGTTATATTATGAGTTTATGCATTTTGATGTACCGAAGGTTGTTCGGAGTCCCGGATGAGATCACGGACATGACGAGGAGTCTCGAAATGGTCGAGACATAAAGATTGATATATTGGAAGCCTATGTTTGGATATCGGAAGTGTTCCGGGTGAAATCGGGATTTTACCGGAGTACCGAGAGGTTACCGGAACCCCCCGGGAGCTATATGGGCCTTAGTGGGCCTTAGTGGAAGAAGAGGAGAGGCGGCCAGGGCTGGCCGCGCGCCCCTCCCCCCTAGTCCGAATAGGACAAGGAGAGAGGGGGCCGGCGCCCCCCTCCTTCTCTCTCCCTCTTTTCCCACCTCGCGAATCCTATTCCAACTAGGATTGGGGGAGAAGTCCTACTCCCGGAGGGAGTAGGACTCCTCCTGGCGCGCCCTATGATGGCCGGCCGGCCTCCTCTTCTTGAACCTTTATATACGGAGGCAGGGGCACCCCAGAGACACACAAGTTGATCCACGTGATCATATTCTTAGCCGTGTGCGGTGCCCCCTTCCACCATAGTCCTCGATAATATTGTAGCAGTGCTTAGGCGAAGCCCCGCGACAGTAGTACATCAAGATAGTCACCACGCCTTCGTGCTGACGGAACTCTTCCCCAACACTTTGCTGGATCGGAGTCCGGGGATCGTCATCGAGCTGAACGTGTGCTAGAACTCAGAGGTGTCGTAGTTTCGGTGCTTGATCGGTCGGGCCGTGGAGACGTACGACTACATCAACCAAACGCTTCCGTTGTCGATATACAAGGGTACGTAGATCACACTCTCCCCT
The DNA here is from genome assembly GCF_002162155.2 of Triticum dicoccoides. NCBI lineage: Eukaryota > Viridiplantae > Streptophyta > Magnoliopsida > Poales > Poaceae > Triticum > Triticum dicoccoides. The sequence goes on from NC_041382.1 coordinate 40,434,206, forward strand.
CTCGTTGCTATGCATCACCATGATCTTGCGTGTGCGTAAGAAATTTTTGAAATTACTACGTTCCCCAACATGACCAGCCTGAGCAGTTGCCTTGTCGCGGGCACTCGGCCATTCTTGGTCAAGCTTGGATCGCCTCTCCCTGCGAGGGGGCGACTCGACTTCTTCTCCATCGCTTGAGTCGTCGCTTCCTCCATCCCCTTCACCGTCGGAAGTCCACTCGCCACTGACGCCGCCGCTCGCCTCGCCTTCCAGAGCTTGCTCTTGCTCCCCGTTGGGCATTGAATACATTTCAATAATGGCCTGAAAGAAAACAGGGAGAACAAAGTCAGTCGACGCAATATACGCAGCTGCGCGAGTGAATTCAGATTACAAGCAAAAACTCAGAATCAGACCTTCTCTGGTGCATGAGACTGGTCGAATGGAGGGACTCTCCTGGCTCCCCTGGGGTTGTCCTTGTTCTCAGTGATGCCCGACAGCCACTTCTCCAGTGTGTCGTCGTCAACCTCCTCCGGGTGGATCCGAGTGGAGTCTTCAAGACCCGAATACATCCACATCGGATGGTCTCGGGCTTGGAGAGGCTGGATGCGCCGCTGAAGGAAGACCTCCAAGAGATCCATACCAGTGACCCCGTCGCGGATAAGCTGGACCACTCGATCGACCAACACCCTCACCTGCGCTTTCTCCTCTGGGAGCACCTTCAAAGGGGAGGGTTTCCTCACTTGGTCCATGGTAAAGGGCGGGAGGCCAGTCGACTGCCCTGGCATCGACTGGTCTTTACAGTAAAACCAGGTCGACTGCCATCCGCGAACTGAGTCGGGAAGAATCATGGCCGGAAACGAGCTTTTCCCTCTCATCTGGATACCAAGACCCCCACACATCTGGATCACTTGGGTCCTCTCGTCACTCGGATTAGCCTTTTTCACTGTCTGAGAGCGACAAGTGAAAATATGCTTGAAAAGACCCCAGTGAGGCCGGCAACCCAGGAAATTCTCACACAAAGAAATGAATGCAGTGAGATAAACGATTGTGTTGGGGGTAAAATGGTGGAGTTGTGCCCCAAAGAAGTTTAGAAACCCTCGAAAGAAAGGGTGAGGAGGCAAGGAAAATCCACGGTCAACGTGGGTGGCAAGAAGAACACGCTCACCCTCCCGAGGTTGCGGCTCAGATTCCTTCCCCGGAAGCCGCGCTGAGTCATAGGGGATCACCCCCCTTCCGCCAGGTCGTCGAGGTCTTCTTGGGTGATCCTCGAGTGGATCCAGTCGCCCTGGATCCAGCCCTTCGGCAGGCCGGTCTGCAAGGAAGATCCGCCCCGGCTGGTCGCCTTCCCCTTCGACCTCGTCGTCGCCTTCTTTGCCCGCTCCAGAGTCGTCGTCCTCTCCTTCCCCATTGTCGCCGGCGAGACGCGTACGGAGCGGTGGTGCTGGGGCGAGAGCGAGCGCAGCGGAGGAGTGTGAAGAGGAGAAGAGGTAATGGGAACGCACTGTTCGGGAGACTCCGGTCCAACGCCTTATATGAGGCCGCTTCCGAGTGGCTGACTGGTAGGCCCGGGTGGTTCTGTCAAATCCCATAATGATCGCGCGCGCGATACATGGCGAAAAAGGTGGCGCGGGGATCGAGGCGGCATCGCTCTATCCCATCCGATTACTGCGGCCTCCCCTGTCCCGCGTGCTTCCCAAAATTCGGATGCCACGAAATCTGCGGGCAGCAAACAACTTGTCAGACCAAAGATCTCCTCCGCACCATCACTCGGAGCCTTACAAGTAAAGAAACTCACTCGACGAAAACTAAGAATGGATCAAGGCGACTGAAAAGGAAGTTTCTGTCATCACTCAGGTCCGTTGATCCGAAACAAGATATGCTCATGGCATGAAAAACGAGTCGGAGAAGTTCTCAACTCCTTCCCCACTCAAACCTCGATCCATTCGGGGGCTAATGATGAAGCTATGTACCTAGGCTAGGGTCATGGACCTGTCCTAACTACCCTACCCAAGGACATCTCTAGAAGAAATCACCTTTCAATCGATTTGGAGGTGTTCCACTCGACAGACTCGAAGACACTCGACCAAGAAGCAATCACTCGACCAAGATCCAACCACTCGACGGCCAGGAGACCTAAAGTCACTCCGCACACTAATGGTCGATCATTAAGTAGCTTTTATGGTCATCATAGCACTTTATTACTAGCGTTACCAGTAACGCCCTGCCTTAATGTACATTGAACCCTTCGTAACGTGGGCTGGCGGGGGTCCTGGCGCACTCTATATAAGCCGGCCCCCTCCTCCGAGACAAGGGTTCGCACCTTTGTAATTCATACTCGCATAATCCAGTCGACCGCCTCCGGGCTCCGAGACGTAGGGCTATTACTTCCTCCGAGAAGGGCCTGAACTCGTAAACCTTGCGTGCTTACAACTTCTCCATAGCTAAGATCTTGCCTCTCCATACTTACCCCCCTACACTACTGTCAGACTTAGAACCACGACAGGCGGTGTTGCGGTTGGCGAAGAATTCTGCCACTGGATCTTCAGGGCTAGCCATGCGTTGCTCATCTCCAGGGGCGTCAGCATGCAGCGGCGCATCCCCCTGCTCATCAGCTTGTGGCAGGGTCTCCATATCGGCCGCGGGTTGTGGGAGCGGATGTCTGTCCGTGGGCAGCAGTTGCTGGGGGAGCAGAGGCCTGGGTGGTGCAAGCAGCCGCACCGGACCTGGGTCAGGCCTCGGAGTGGCTGCAGGGAAGGGCGCAGCGTCAGCCTGGGCCTGGGGTGCCTGTCGTGGGAGCTGGCAAAGGCGGTGGCGCGGGCCAGGGGTCCTGCTGCGGTGGCGCTCCGTGCTTGAGGATCGCGGCACCGATGAGGCCCTGCTCTGGCGCCCAATGCCGAGCAGGGTGTCCTTCCATGAGCGACGGCTAGGGCCGCTCCCATCATCTTGGTCCCCACGCCGAGACGGGGCTGGCATGCCCCGACAGCCCGTGGAGGCGACGCGCGGGGCCGGCCTGCGCCTTGTAGGAGCTGTTGGCGGCGGGGGCGGGGCTTGCAGTAGAGGGGCCGGTGGAGGGGCCGGGGCAGCAGGTTGGAGCAGAAAGTGGGCTGGTGCAGCAGCAGGGTAGAACGGTCAACGATCTTCTACGTTGAAAGTCCAGTCAAGCGAGTTGACCTGAAGGAGAGGTCGGCGCTCGTCGTCGTCCGATCCAGAGGAAGGCAGCCCGCTGACAGCAGAGGCAGGGGAGTGCGGCTCGCGTGGGGTCCAGTCTTCGACCCGGTCGAGGTGGAAGAGCAGGGAGCTCCTCTCCCCCTCCGGGGGCTTTGGCACCGTCCGACTGGCCTGCAGCGGGGGCGAGAAGCCCTACATCTCCACCACGCGCCCAACGCTGTCTTCAAAGCAGGAGAGGCAGTGCCGGGTGGGGATGTCGGTGAGGCTCCACACCCACGCCCAGCAGGCGAAGGTGCGCGTGTTCCGGCGCTCGCTGGTGTGGCTATCGAGCCTGTCGATGATGCAGAAACGGCCGAGCACCTCCTCCGTGCCCTCCAGCATCCACATGTCCAAGGACAGCCGCTCGATGACGATGCGGACATGCAGCAGCCATTTCTGGCGAACAACACGGTCATCCGGCCTCCAAGGCTTGGTCCGGAAGGGCACCCCGTCGACGCTGATGGAGTTGTGGCGTAGGAGAGCGTCGCGGTCGGCGGGAACGTCGAAGTGGACGAGGAAGTCTTCCGGATGGTGACGGGTGACACGCAGCAGGTGCGGGCCGATGTGCAGCAGGGCCTCAATGGTACGGCCCACCAGCATCGGGTTGGCGTCGTTGAAGCTGTCAGTGGCCGTCAGGAGCACGGCATGGTGCCTGAGGACGAAACGGGCGTGCTCCATCGCCCTGGAGCGGATGACCACCCCATGGCTCTGGCGCTGGCGGCGAGGCAGGGATGCAGGGACGAAGGTGGCATCCATCGCCGTTTCTGGGGGCGGCGGCAGGGGCGGAGGCGGTTGCAGGCGGATCGGTGGCGACGGCGGAGGTGGTGCTACTGGGGTGGGGAAGCATAGCCGATCGCAGACAGGGCCCCGGCCCGGCGGGGCGGGCGGGGCGCGGGGCGGGGCGCCGGCCGTCAGCAGCGGTTTCTCGGCAGGGCACGCACTGGATTGGTGGCCCGGGAGACGGCAAGTGAGGCAGTGGGTTGGGTCTCTGCAGTCAATCCTCCTATGCTCCGAGCTAAGGCACCGCAAGCAGAGGCCCTTGCAACGCCTTAAGAAGGCCTTTCTAGCAGCTTCAATCTCCTGGTTCTGGCAGCGATGACACATTGAAGGCGGAGGGGGATTCCCATTACCCAGGGGATTGGCGCGACGCAGCTTCCTTGAATGCACCTGCGTCCATCCATCCTCGGACGCCGGCGGGAAGCAGCCGGGGATCCGGCATTGGCAGATGGGGGGATGATGATCAAGGAGCGCAGACTAGGACCTGGCGGATCAGTGGCCGCAGCGCATGGGGGTGCCCAGGGAACCTGGGATCCGGGGCCATCAATGCCCGGAGCAACTACAATTGATTTCAGGCGAGCGACCTCGCCCGCGCGAGGCAGCGGGCAGGCCAGCGGGGCAGGGGCAAGAACTACTGGATCCGGAGCGGGGTGCGCAGCCAAGTCACGGGGAGGCGCAGAACTCAGCGGATCCGCGGAGGCCGACGGCAACAGGATGGGGGATGGAGAACCAGCATCAGATCTGACCTCACCTTCCACCGACGAGGCCCAGTCGAGCGCCTCCGAGTCCGCCGGGGAAGCCGGGGAGGATGGGCGTGGACTGGGCATAGGCGCGGAGGGGGGCTGGGGCGCGCTACTGC
>NC_041382.1:40439403-40459405 GCF_002162155.2 Triticum dicoccoides
CGCTGCGGCCGGAGTGGCCAGCGGCGCAGGGCTGTGGAGGAGAGCTCTCTCTTTTCTGAATCCCTTTAGCTCACGATCAGGAATTCATTGTTGTGTTGTGTGTAGCTGGTTTCCTTGCTGGGACACAAAAACAGAGCAGTTTCAGATGCTTGTAGGCGTACTTTCCTTGCGATTGTTTAAACAGGGATGCCACCTATAGCTAACTAAAGCCTTGTCATCTCCTTAGATAGAGTATACCAGGAAGTGCCATGGAACATGCTCATGTTTAGCTAGGTAGCTCATGACCCCTATCAAGATATACTCCACTTAATTACTACTGCTGCTGACCGTACATCCAGTAGACGCACACAATTGACAGCGCCACTCTGAAACTCGATCAACTCTTTCATTCTCGTTAACGTAACACTTTTCAACGCAGAACTTGCACGCCACGCAGGGTCTGAATTTCACCGACGAGACGACAGTGATGTTCCTTGAGCCTTCCAAGTGAGCGATGACGGGGCTGGGCCAGGAAAGTGCAGGGAACATTCCAATCAGCAGCAGCAGCGTAGAGGGAGCAAATCAAAACGAAGGGCTGCCTGATCAAAATCATGCAACCGCTAGCGGGAACAGCGCATGTGCTATCAGGCATGCATTGCCTTAATTAATCCCTTCCAGTCGCCCAGCAACTCACTAAAAGGCATTGCACTTTCTGAATTCCGATGGTTTCAGTTTGTGTTGATCCTGGCAGCGAGATCCGCTCGGCGCGGTGCGTGGTGATGGTGGTGTTGGATCGGCCGCGCATGTGGGACGGAGACAAGCAGCAGTATCTGAACAAGTTTGTTAGTATCGGTTGTTAGCATAATAATCAATTTTGATTTCGGGCATATATGTATATGATGGTGTTATAGAAGTTCTGTTACTGAATCCTATCCTGGAAATTTTTTGGCGTCAATCGATCTTTCCAGCTGTTGGATGCGAAATCAAGGGCCGGATCACCTTCTTCAACCTCTCCCGCTTTCTTCTTCCTTCGAACCGCCCCGCTTCCACCGCCCGCGACCACCTCACCGCACCATCCTCCCCTGAACCCTCCCTCCCCCTGGCCGCCGGTCTTGCCGCCGCCCCAGACATCCCTCTAGCCCTGGCGATGACGGATTTTTCCTCCGGCGAACTTGCACCACCGCCATGTTGCTACCCCACCCCCTGCTAACGATAGATGATGGGGTAGCCTGCCACCCTACCGCCGTGCTCCCAAACAGCCTTGCCGTCTCCTTCATTTCCGACGGTGCTTCCTTCTTCATTCTCAAAGTCGACCAACCCAAATCAGAAAATCAATCGACTAACATTTACCTATTATGTGTTAAAATTGGAGCAGGGAGTAATTGCAAAAATTTGCATGATACTGCTAAAAAATGTGCATGATTTTTTTAGAAATGGAGGAGGACCCCTCCGGCCCCTGCATCTAGACGATGCATGCAGCCACTTTATTAATTATTCCCACAAGACTTTACAAAATCCTACAACGGTAAGACTAAAGCCACCGTCTAGGCAACATCTATCGCTACTCCTATCCAGTTGATATAGGGATGTTGATAGTCTGGGCTTAATACCAAACAGACCTCGCAGCCAAGCCTAACATCTAAGACCTGAGATCCCAACCAGGACGCCTGCCGGGTATAGGGCACCCACCAGTCCGGCGCACTCCTCAACCAGGACACCTGCCGGGTATGAGGCCGCCGCAACCACCTGTCACCAATCCATCTTCAGTGATGTACTGCTCCATCTACCTTGCCCGGTTTAGCTGCCGTCGATGCCACCACGACGCCAGACAACACCACCATCCTGCACTCGTCCATCATCACACTCCCATCGCCGAGACCCCCCTGCTCCATGCCTCCGAGACCCGCCGTCGTCGACGGGAGAGAAGGCACACCACACCACCTCACGCCTCTTTCATCTGGCGCCGCTCCACAAATGATGCCCCCAATAGGGAACACGACACCGCAGCGCCGCCATCATCCGATTTGGAGATCTTAGGATTTCTCCTCGAGCGGCACGACCAGGTTGACGATAGTTGCTTGACGATGCCTTCATCAAGGTAACGATGTAGACGCCGCCATCGCTCGCCATGACCGGAGTTGGCTCGGTTTTCACCGGCGACTATGTCTCCCCAACTCGTCGCCGGTGCTAATAGTGGGATCCAAGATTCGTCACTACCAGCCTGGGCAACCGCCTTCGATGGAGAAGGCAGCCACCATCACCATGCCCGGGCCAAGAGATCCGGACGTCCTCGTGCCGCGAAGATTACCCAGGGGGATCTCCTCTTACCGTTGTCGAGACGAGGCGCAGCCGCACTGGATCTCGATATAAACCCCTCGGGCCCAGATCAGATCTCATCGCAGCCAAAATCTCATCCGCCAAACGGCCACCAGAGATCTCCTGGCCACCGCCAACCCGCTGCGTACTGCCGTTGGAGGAGGAGGGAGATGGACGCCGCTGCCCCCACGCGTCACCAACGGCCGAGGACTGTGCCACTGCCGCCGCCTCACCACAGGGGCTTCGCCCCCGCAGCGTCATCAGCGACGACGGCGGTAGTGGGAGGCGATGTAGGAGGAGGGCTGAGGACGGTGTGGACGGGGACACCCCGGGGGCGGCGCGACGCCGCCGCCTTGGGGGAGAGAGGTCGGGGGAAAGACTGATAGTCTTAATTTTGGGGGAGAATTTCACTTCCCCGGCCTCTGCACCAACTAGGGATGCATACGGCCATTTTAGTATGAGTACCAAGATAAACATGGTCCTCATTTTTTTAAATGAGTATTAATATATTTTTTGATGATTGGTTCCACCACACCAAATTTGATTTTCAATAAATGAGGGAAAACCCCTGTGCATCACTTGTCAATTCTAAGAATTGAACTCGGGTCGTTAGGCTACACACAACCGCATGCCCAACCACTGAGCCAAGGCTCTCTTTGCCACAAATTGGGGGAGAATTTCACTTCCCCGGCCTCTACACCAACTAAGGATGCATACGGCCATTTTAGTATGAGTACCAAGATAAACATGATCCTCAGAATTTTTTAAACGAGCATCAAGATATTTTTTGATGAATGATTCCACACACACCAAACTTGATCCTCAATAAATGGTGGAAAACCCCTGTGCATCACCTGTCAATTCTAGGACATCATTCTTTCCACAAAAGATGTGCACGTGAATCGAGTTGAAAACAGTTGACATCATTCACACCACAAACAACCTCACACACGTAGAGGTTCTGGGTACATATACCTACACAGCACACCTATCAGAGCAACACAAAAGAAAGAACCTTACTGCTCATCTCAACCTAGTAAATCATCCATTAATTCATTTAATCCTATTGCTCTTAAAGTTAGACGACCTGCTGTTGGCATTGCAATACTTGCTCCTCCTCCTTGAGCCATTTAATCCTTCTACTTTGGATGAAATCCTCAAACTTCCTGTTGAGCTCCTCGATCTCTAGCATCTCTAGCTCCTCCTTGTTAGGTAATCAGCTGCACTTCTGTTTTCTTTCAGTCAAGTTCAGAAACTTTGTTTAGTTTCAGTTAGCAGTTCTCTGAATAACACTGAACGTCAGTGTGTGCCTGTACACGTACAAGTTCAGTTTCAGTTAGTTTTCTGTTAGGTAGTTAGCTAGTCTTCAGCTCGCCGTAGGGATCGCCATGGGATGGCATGGATCACGCATTCCTCGCCGCGAGCATGTAGGGCTCTGCACGTTCGAGCGTCGTGGGATGGCACGACCTGTAAGCTCGACGAGCACGACCATTTCCTTGCTGTTTTCCAGGAGCTTCAACGAGCTCAGATAAATAAGATAAGAAACAGAAAAGCTGCAAGTTGTTACGCAGCGCAAAATTCAGTCTTGCTCCTCTCGTCTCATCTCTCTCTCTCATTCGTGCTTGCTGGCGATCTGCAACTACAAGTGGCATCAGAGCCTCGGTGGTGTTCGATCCATCCTGGGCGCCGGCGGTGTCTGATCCGCCGTAGAGATGGCCGGAAGCGACGAAGAGAAGGCGAAGAAGATGCATGATGAGGAACAGGCCAAGGCGGAGGCCGCAACGCTTGGGAAATCCCTGGCCCGCCTCTCCACTGAGGAGGGGTCGGGGGTGCGCGTCGTCGAGCGCATCGTGCACGGCGGCGGCGGCGGAGCGCCACCGATGATGCTCACCCGCACCAACTACAGTGACTGGGCCATGATCACAAAGCTCCAGTTACAGGCCGACGAGCTATGGCGCGTGGTGGAAACGGGCCAAGGCACGGACCGCGACGACCAGCGCGCCATGATCGCCCTCCTCAAGGGGGTCCCGCCGGAGCTCATGCGGATCCTGGGCGCCAAGGCCACGGCCAAGGAGGTGTGGGACACCTTGAAGACCATGCACATCGGTGTCGAGCGCGTGCGCGAGGCCAAGGCGCAGACCCGCCGCTCGGAGTACGAGTCGCTCCGGTACAAGGACGGCGAGGGGATCGAGTCGTATGTGATGCGGCTCAGGACAGTCATTGATGGCCTGCAGGCGCTCGGCGACCCAGTGGACGAGCACAAGGCGGTCCTCAAGGTACTTCGGACGGTGCCACGTCCATATCGCGAGATGGCCGTGGCGATCGAGTCGCTCGTTGACACCAAGCAGCTCTCCCTTGAGGAGCTGTGCGGCCGGCTCCTTGTCGTCGAGGAACGTGAGCGCGAGGAGACCCCGGCGCCCGGCGCACAGCTGTTGTACACGATCGACCAGTGGCGCGCACATGAGAAGCTGCTGGATCAGAACAGCGCGTCCTCAGGCTCTGGAGCAGGGCGTGGACGCGGGAACGGCAAGCAGAAGAACCTCCAAGGCGGGGGCGGTCGTGGCCAGAGCATTGGCCGCGGCAACGGCGGGTCGGCGACGCCCAAGCGGAAGGGAAATTGCCGCTACTGTGGCATCCCTGGGCACTGGGCGAAGGAGTGCCGCAAGAAGGAGCGGGACCAGCGCGAGCAGCAAGATCAGTAGGCGAACGTCGCCCAGGTCGAGGGTGAGCAGCCTGGCTTGCTCCTCGCCACTTGTACGGTGGTGAGCGAGGCGAGCACCGGGGACGGCACGCGTGAGCAGTCCACGGACATCTTCCTCAACGAAGCTCGCGTAGTGCCGGTCGCCACCAACGACGACCGCTGGTACCTGGATACTGATGCTAGCAATCACATGACAGGGTGGCGTGACATGTTATCGCAGGTGGACGAGTCCGTTCATGGCTCGGTGCGCTTCGGCGACGGCTCTGTCGTGCAGATCTGCGGACGCGGTATCGTGGCGTTCTCCTGCAAGAACGGCGAGCACCGCGCGCTCTCGGATGTCTACTACATCCCTCAGCTGCGTACGAGCATCGTGAGCCTCGGGCAGCTCGACGAGCACGGCTGCAAGTCCGTGATCGAGGACGGCGTGCTCTGCCTCTACGACAGGCAGCGCGTGCTTCTGGCACGGGTGCAGCGGACGAGCAACCGCTTCTATGCCGTGGCTCTGAACTTGGCTGCGCCCGTGTGCCTCCTGGTGCACGGCGGCGACGAGGCGTGGCATTGGCATGGACGTTTCGGCCACCTCCACTTCCGGGCGCTCCATGATCTTGGCGCGAAGGGGATGGTGCGAGGCATGCCGGCGATCAAGCACATCGAGCAGTTCTGCGAGGGCTGCACACTCGGAAAGATGCACCGCACGCCATTCCCGCGCGTGTCTGCGTACCGCGCACAACAAGGACTCGAGCTCGTCCACGGCGATCTCTGCGGACCCATCACGCCGGCGACCACGTCCGGTAACAAGTATTTTCTGCTCATCGTTGATGATCATAGTAGATACATGTGGTTGGAAGTGCTCAGGAGCAAGGACGAGGCGTTCAAGTTCTTCAGAAAGATCAAGGCGGCCGCGGAGACTCAGTGTGGCGCAAAGCTCAGAGCGCTCCGCACTGACCGTGGCGGGGAGTTCATCTCGAACGAGTTCACCGCGTACTGTGAGGAGCTTGGCATCCTAAGGAACACGACGACTCCGTATTCTCCCCAACAGAATGGAGTCGTCGAGCGCCGCAACCAGTCCGTGGTCGAGATGGCTCGCAACCTGATGAAAAGCATGGGCGTGCCGAGCACGTTCTGGGGGCGAGGCGGTGCGCACGGCGGTGCACATCCTCAACCGCTCGCCGACGAGGAGTCTGCAGGGCATGACACCCTATGAGGCGTGGCACAAGAAGAAGCCCACGGTCGACTACTTCCGCACGTTCGGCTGCGTCGCGCACGTCAAGCTCGTCGGCCCCGGCGTGACCAAGCTCGTGGACAGGTCACGGCCGGGAATATTTCTGGGCTATGAGGCGGGCACCAAGGGCTATCGGGTGTACGACCCGATCGACAAACACTTGTACATCACGCGAGATGTGCGTTTCGAAGAGGACCGGCGCTGGGACTGGAGCAAGGATGGTGGCGACTTGGAGCGCGCGCACCAGTTCACGGTCGTGTATTCCGACGCGGGCGTGCCCACAACCACGACCTACTCCCTGTCACCGGACCCGGCGACGTCGCCTGGCGCACCAACGACACCAACTGCACCAGGCTCACCGGTTGGTCCAAGCACGCCACGGACACCCACGTTGAGCGGATCTGTCGCGGACACGCCGAGCGCGTCGAGCACGCCGGCCTCGGCGGACTCAAGCCCGTCTACACCAGCTCCTTCCTACAACTCAGAAGACGGGTGGGTGACGCCGCCCACCGGCAAAGATTTCGACGCCGAGGGGGTGCCAGTCCGCTGGAAATCCATGGAGTACGTCATCGACCACGCACCGGCGTGCACTCTGGAGTATAGCAGGCTCTGCCTCTCTGCAGCAGAGGAACCCGCGTCTGTTCAGGATGCCCTGGACGAACCTGCTTGGCGCAGTGCAATGGAGGCGGAAATGGAGTCGATTCGTTCCAACGACACCTGGGTCCCGGCCACGCTGCCCGCCGGCCACCGCGCCATTGGATTGAAGTGGGTTTTCAAGGTCAAGCGCGATCCGTACGGCAAGATCATAAAGCACAAGGCTCGTTTGGTTGCGAAGGGATATGCACAGCGGCAGGGAGTGGATTTTCATGAGGTCTTCGCACCTGTCGCTCGTCTGGAGACAGTGCGGCTTCTGCTGGCCGTGGCGGCTCACCGGAGCTGGGGTGTGCATCACATGGATGTGCGCTCCGCGTTCCTCAATGGAGATCTCCAGGAAGAAGTGTATGTTCAGCAGCCCGCAGGATTTCTCGATAGCAACAACACTCACTGCGTGCCCAGGTTGCAGAAAGCTCTGTATGGTCTTCGTCAGGCTCCTCGCGCATGGAATGCAAAGCTGGACGCCACGCTTCATGCACTTGGTTTCAAGCGCTGCCAGCTGGATCATGCGTTATACAGGCGGGAAGACAAAGCTGGGTTCTTGCTGGTTGGGGTGTATGTGGATGATCTGATCATCACGGGCACAGAGGCAGAAGCCATTGAACACTTCAAGAAACAGATGCAGGAGCTCTTCCAGATGACTGATCTGGGTCTTCTCAGCTATTACCTGGGAATTGAGGTGAAGCAAGAGGATGATGGGATCACGGTGTGTCAGTCAAGCTATGCCGCAAAGATTCTGGAGGACGCAGGTATGAGTGACTGCAACTCTTGCAACACACCAATGGAGAATCGCCTGAAACTGAAGAAGAACACTGGTGAGGCAGTGGACTCGACAGAGTACCGCAGTCTGATTGGCAGCCTGAGATACTTGGTAAACACCAGGCCTGACATTTCATATGCCGTAGGGATTCTCAGCAGGTTCATGGAATCACCTGGCAAGGAGCACTGGATTGCAGTGAAGCAACTCCTGCGCTACATCAGAGGTACACTTGGCCTTGGGTGTTTCTTCAGAAAAGGAGAGAAAGATATGCTGACAGGCTACAGGGATAGTGATCACGCTGGTGATCTCAATGATCGCAAGAGTACCACTGGAGTTGTTTTCTTCCTTGGATCAGGTGTGATCACTTGGACCTCGCAGAAACAGAAGATCGTGGCCCTGTCGTCATGCGAGGCAGAATACATAGCTGGAGCAACTGCTGCCACACAGGCCGTCTGGCTGAGTAGGCTCCTTGCAGAAATGGTTGGTGAAGAGGTGCAAAAAGTGAAGCTGAAGATCGACAACAAATCGGCCATTGAGCTCAGCAAGAACCCAGTCCATCATGAAAGGAGCAAACATATTGATCTCAGGTATCATTATATACGGGAATGTGTTGAGCTAGGCAGGGTAGATGTTGAGCACGTTAGAACAGGTGATCAAGTGGCAGATATACTCACCAAGTCACTGGGCAGAACGCAGTTCAGTGAGCTGCGACACAGGCTTGGGATCTCTCAGGTGCAGCAGATTAGGGGGTGATTTGTTAGGTAATCAGCTGCACTTCTGTTTTCTTTCAGTCAAGTTCAGAAACTTTGTTTAGTTTCAGTTAGCAGTTCTCTGAATAACACTGACCGTCAGCGTGTGCCTGTACACGTACGAGTTCAGTTTCAGTTAGTTTTCTGTTAGGTAGTTAGCTAGTCTTCAGCTCGCCGTAGGGATCGCCATGGGATGGCATGGATCACGCATTCCTCGCCGCGAGCATGTAGGGCTCTGCACGTTCGAGCGTCGTGGGATGGCACGACCTGTAAGCTCGACGAGCACGACCATTTCCTTGCTGTTTTCCAGGAGCTTCAACGAGCTCAGATAAATAAGATAAGAAACAGAAAAGCTGCAAGTTGTTACGCAGCGCAAAATTCAGTCTTCCTCCTCTCGTCTCATCTCTCTCTCTCGTTTGTGCTTGCCGGCGATCTGCAACTACACTCCTCAGCTACTCCGCCGCCGCAGGTTTGCTCCGTCTCCAAGGCGACGATGTTGGCATCGTCTTCCTCGAGCCCAGCTGGCTCGAACCGCGACGACACCGGCACCTCCTCTCGTTTAGCCCATTGCTCTCCCGAACAGCTTGCCGACGCACCTTTGGTGTTGCTACTGTAGCAAAGACTCCATTGATAAGAAGCACATGCTTGAGCTTGAACGGCACATGGCGGCAATTCAGAAGCCGTGCTGGAGGCGCCGGGGAAGAAGCAGCGGCAATCGGCGGCGAGGAAGAGGAAGATGGCATTGGAGAGGACGAAGAGCGCCTTCTTGGTGGTGACAAAGCCGCACAAGGCCGCAAGGCGAGCTGATAGGGCGGCGCCGGAAGGGAGAGAGGAGGAAGAAGAAGGCCTGATAGCGGCGGCCCCGAAGGATGACGACGAGAACAATGAGAGGAAAGCAACGGCGGCGAGCACGAAGGCGACCTGCGAGACACTGGCACTCCCACTGCTGCGCGTGCTAGTGGCCCTTTCGGCGTCTCTTTGGTTGCCGCATTGTAATTGGTGGTGCTGGTGTAGATGCATCATGTGATCCATGCTCGCTTCTTTTCCTTCTGCTCTGAGAGCAGGATCACTCAGTGAGAAAGGGAGATGAAGGCTGTGCGTGTGTAAGTGTTTGTGATGGGGCGGCAGATGCTCCGGGGAATCAGGTGTACGTATACGTATGGTATTTATACCAGCTCGCACCGTAGTGGATCGGAGGACTGTTATTGGTACAAGTGGTGAAGCAATGATACTCGTACTACTACATGTTTGTTGGGTGGTTTCCTTGCTGGGATCCAAACACAAACACAAAACAGAGAGCGGTTTCAGAAGCCTTGTCATCTCCTAGGATAGAGAGAATATGCCAGGAAGTGACATGGAACTTGCTCATGCTTAGCTAGCTACGTCGTGGCTGATGCCCCCTGCACGAGGCAAAGTAATGGTTATACTAGTGCTGACCATACGTCCAGTAGATGCACAATTGACAGTGACATTCTGAAGCCAATCAGGAACTCTTTTTTTTTTTCCGAAACGGAGGCAAAAGATTTGCCTCGTCTATTAAATAAGGGAGGAATAGAGTTTTAGAGTTTTACAATGCCCACATATACGGCATGACAATTACTCGCGCAATATAATGATCCCTAGTCGTTTTGCACCAGCAGTGATCCAAAGCTTTGCCTCCTCCAGAATGGAGCTAAGAAGGATAGGCGGCGGCGCGCTCTTGCGGCGGAACACCCTGGCATTTCACTCATTCCAGATGGTCCAGGAGACAAGCATAGTGAGGAAGGTCATAGCGCTCCGGTTGGGGATGTGATTGCCTGTGCTTTTGTCCCACCAAGCGCGGACGGAATCATCAAGGTGCCAATCGGTGGTGTCCATGTGATCAGGAACTCTTTTGTTCACACGGTTACTCTTTTCGGTTCAGTTCAACGCAGAACTTGCAAGCCACCCACACAGGTCCTGTACATTTGCACAATTGACAGTGATGTTCCTGCGATCTACTCCCTCCGTTCCAAATTACTCGCCGTGGTTTTAGTTCAGAGTACTACCTTGAGCCTTGGTGAAATGACGGGGCGGAGCCAGGAAAGTGCTGGGAACATTCAGACCAAATACTGCTACTAGATTGAAAGTGATGTTCCTGCGATCTACTCTACCACCTTGAGCCTTGGAGTAGTAGAGTAGATTGCTGGGGACAAACGAACGACCGGCTGTCTGATCGAATCGAAACCATGCAGCCAGCAGCGGAAACCAGCGCATGTGCTGGCAGGTCACGTAGTACGTACTGTATTACCTTAATCCCTTTGGGTCACCCAACAACTCACTAAAAGGCATTGCACTTTCTGAATTCTGATGGCTTCAGGTTGCGTTGGATCTTGGCAGCGAGATCCGCGCGGCGCGACGCGACACGCGGTGGTGGTGGTAGATCGGCCGCGCATGTAGGAGGGGGACAAGCAGCAGTATCTGAAAGAATGTACAGGATTCAACAAGATGTTTAAAGAGTTCGTAGGAGAGTGAGCATGGGACTGGATTCAAGGATGCATAAAACAGCTCTCTGAACTTAGATTTCGTTTAAAGAGTTCTAAGAGGTACACCTTCTTTTTGAAACGTAAGAGGTACACCTTCTGTCTCAAAATACAAGATGTTTTCTGACACTCAAAACACGTCTTATATTTTGAGACAGAGGGAGTATTTGTGACCGGAGCATTGGCCAACCGACCCGTTACTCGCCAAATGCAAGAGAAGAGTAAACATCTACAAGAAAGTTTCTTGTTTTGTTTTGCGAGCTGAAGAACACAAAAAATGCCATGAAACTTGATAGGATGACAAAGGACACATATCGATTGGCTGAAAGACATGCTAAAAAGTACAGACATGCGCTTTCGAAAAATTCCATATTCAAACTTTTCAGTTTCAAAAAAATCTGAAAAAAAAATTGTGAAGTAAACAAGGATGTTATGTGTATGTGTGTAAAATTTCAGGATGAAATATGTTGAAATGCGACCTGTAAAAAAAGACAAATTCATGGCCCAGGAGGATGAATGGTATTCAAGTGTTAAAAAGCCCAGATTTGCCTTTTTTTGCACAGCCCTCCTTTTAACGTATTTTGCCTTGAAAACTTACACACATGTGTGTTATGCCTTCATGTATATCTGTATTTTTTTCAGAATTTTTTGAAATGTAAACATATGAATTTCGATGAAATTTGAAATTTGAATTTAGAGGCCTCCATGGAGGCCGAGCCCCAAAGGCAATTTTCAGGTAACAAGACACAATAAAAATCATAGCTATATAGGAATAAAATTCCAACTCTCGTCAATAATAAGAACAAGAACGGTCTCTCTCTTTATTGACAACAAAGTCACAGGTGCAATCGCAACTTTACAGCGAGTTTACAGGCACAGGTCTCTCGAGCATGTAAGGACGACGGCTCATGGACAGTTTCTATTGAGGTAAGTGTTTAGTGTCCAACACTGCAACAGGAATCCAGACATCCTAAGACACATACATCGCTCATCAAACATGGCTCAAATTATACACATCGAAATCTTCCCAAGAGTACACGAATGCCTAATTACATACAGTAAAATTTTGCAAAACTAAAACTTTAGAGTGGGGAACTGCCCTCAAACTTCAGAATGGATTACCACATTGGCGAGTCGGAGAACTTCTGCTACCAACAGATCCTTCAGAGAGATCAGAACACGCCGAAAAGCGTGGCGGCGGCGAATAACAAAAACAGCACTCCTCCCAGCAGGCCAACCTGGTGAGAATGGCACTTTCTTGTAAGCCATACGAACCAGAGCCAAGCTCTCAAAGTAATGCAAAACCATGAGCCGGAGGTTACTAGCAATACGCTTACCAGCTTCTCGGATAGGTAGTTGGCTAGGAATGCTCCCCCGATGATCGCAAGCAAAGTTGCAACCAAGTGTCCAGCTATGGCCCCGCTAGCAACGCCCAAAGGAGACTGGGAAAAAAAAAGAGCCCGGTTTACGCTTACGCAGGAGCTAAACCAAATCAACAAGCAAGTGATGTTAATGCGTATTCAACAGACCTGTGCAGCACCCAAAGCAATTGTAGCCAGCATAGAGCGATCCCCCCACTCCTGCATGTACACAAAGTTTGGCAGGCGATAAACCACTTGTTCACGAATTGACAAGATTTGAGCATCCAACCTTCGACGGCAGTGATTGTTTGACAGATAGTATTTCTGAACATGAGAGGCAACTTACCGCAAAGAAAACAAGACTGAAGGATTTCCAGAGAATCGCAAGAGGACTGGTGATTTTCAGTGAAGCCTACAAAGTAAAACAACCTCCAGTAAACAAAAGATGGAAGGCAGGGATGGAACTTTCATTAACTTCAATACTTTTTTTTGTCTGAAACACAACATAAGGAAATCCAAAATGCGCCACGTTCTAAGGATACAAATCTTTGCTTGGACAATGCACAGTTGTAACAGCTTCTCAAAAACTTGAAGTAAAGCAAAAGATTACGCTATATCCCTTTGGAAATAGGTGATGCTTTAGAAAATGTGTAGCCAAAGTCAGACCTCCCTAAATTTGTCTTGCAATGCATAACAAAATATTAAGATTGGAAACGTGAAAAGAGTACCATAAGATTTGTCATGAAAAATATTTTCACAATACTACGATGCTGCAATGTTTCACTAACTTATTCATATGCAAAATAACGGTCAAAGTTGGATATTGGAGAGCAAGCTAATGTCTGAAATGTCAGAATCAAAAACTCTCGACAGAATCAAAATATCTGGAAAGCACAACCTTTTCCTTAACAAGCTCCTCAGCTTCAGCCAGTTCGCCAGATTCAGAGCTTTCTTGAAGATCCCCATTCACTTTATCTGGAAGTGCCCATGCATCTTTAATTGATTTGAAACCAAAAAATGCAAGGAGCGCAACCGCTGCATATTCTCCTATGGGTAACGCTGCAGACAAAAAAACATGTTTGCGCATGTCTTAGTATATGTGGTATAAACTATCTTACAGAAAGTAACAGACGAAGTGTTGAAAACTTAATTTAAAGCACAAACCAATTGACTTAATTAAGGTCTATAGCGTTACTAACTTGTTTGAAATTGTGCTGGTACAGACTGAAAGATCCGTCCAATTACGACACTCACAATAGTCATCAGGGAAAGAGCAGCCATTGACCCAAGTAAAACCTGCTCATAAAATGCACACAACGATATCACTAATTTACCATTGAAATAGTTAGGTAAGGAACTACATATTTCTCTACAAACAACACAACTGAAGGCAATGGTATCATCATCAGGACGCAAATAGTTCTCTGCTACAAAAACTCATAAAATGTATCACTATCATTAATATCTTGATCTCTAGCTACAAAAACAGTCTTTCTGCTCTTGGATGGGTCCAACATGCTTATGTCTATAAGGGGTTGTTCTCTGCTCAACTTTCCACAGAGCACTGACCATTAGACTCCTCAACAGAAAATCCAGTTAAAGGTCATATCTTTCTTTTACATACACAAAATGGCATAAATATTAAATCAATATTCTCTCAATCAAGATGAGACTGACAGGAAAGGGAAAACAAGGTAAGAGCAGAATTGGAATAACTAGGCAATGAAGTGGGGCAGATATAAAATGTCAAGGTCCACAACATACCAATGCCTTTTGATACTGCATCGCAAGTAGTGCAGCAATGAAAAATGTCTGCAATGACAAGAAGGGTCAGCCTGGTCAAATTTGTTGGTTTACTTGAATGTATTACAAATACTATCAAATAAGCATCAAACTAAAGCATAGGATGTTGGCTGAAGACAGGTCCAAATGCAGAGAACATTTTAGAAGAACATATAGCTACAACTGATGGTCTAAATTACATCACAATAATTCACTGTCAATGCAATATAACCCCAATCTTACAGAACTGACAACCACATTCTCTAATTCTCAAAATAGCATAAGCCAGAATCAGAACTGTAGATGAAGCTGAATGCTGCTTTGTGCTATGTTTCATACAATACATTACAGGCCAATCGCTCGCCATGTATCACTCCGTAGAGGGGTTGGCAACATCAAAATAAGGTCAACTCTGAACTTTAATGATGGAGCATGAGAATTAAAGCCTCTAAAAGGGGTTGACAACAAGAGTGTAGGTGAAACCTAGACTTCTGAGTGAAACAAAACTTCAGTTTGTTTAGTGACATCAGTAACTCCATTTGTGTCGTGAAGATCTTCCTTACACCACAAGGTTACTAAAGTACACTATTGTCTATTAAGAAAACGTGAAAAACTCTTACTAAAGGAGGATAACTAAGGAACATGCCAAAATGTACACAAAAGGAATAAAAAGAGAAAAAGGAGAACTGAAATGGTTTATATACCTTATCCCCGATCTCGGATACAAAAATGAGTGTAAATGCTGCCGTGAAACCTGACTTTGCTAGTGCAGCTACAACTGCAGATGGCTGTCCTTTAAAGAAAACGATAAAAGCAGATGCCAGGGCGCACAGAAGTAGCACGGCAGCAATAGCTTGCATGTAACGAGATCCTGAAGCTGGTTTTGCTCTGCCATGCATTGTCAATGATATGAGCTCAATGCTATCTGTATCAGGACAGGACCAAAGCTGGATGAAAACCAGTTGAGGGGCGAGAACTCACGGTTCATTTGAACTTTTGGTACCAGAACTATCCAACTGTTCCCTACGGCCACCTGCTTCATCTCCTTCATAGCTCCCAGCTCCAAGGTCTATGTTAGATGTTTGCACTCTGACATCATACCTTATTGGCTTCAACCATGACAACAACCTACATCTTACTGTTAAAATGAAAACATGTAACTACAGATATATATGCCTCACTAAAATTGAACAAGAAACAGGTAATGATAAAAAGGCTTTCTTCTAGTTGATTGCAATAAAGGCGATTTAGACAGTGCTATGCAAGACTCCTTTGCCATAAATACATAATAGAGGTGCTTGCTATTTGAAGTCGCTGTGCATATGGGTAAATGGGCCCATCAGCTTTACATAGATGCGTGATATGGGTATGATACGTTCATATGGAGACAGCGATAAAATGCTTCCCAAAGACATGGATAGGGTGGCATAAGTGTAAAATCCCCAAAGATGTAGAGTCCATGAGAGATTAAAAACTGAGATTATCCTGACCGAAACTATACATTCCTGGCCTCCTTGCTGTTGCTACGACCACAACTAAACTTACTTCCTCCATTCCAAATGAATAAGGCGCACACGGTTCCCAAAATTCAACTTTGACCGTAGGTTACATCAATAATGTGAATTTTTGTGACTTCAAAAGTGTACCATGAAATCTTCTTTTCAATACGAATTCAATGGTATATGTTTTATACCATATAACCCACATTTGGTTGGTCTAAGTTTTGGTCAAAGTTGCATTTTGGGATGCGTGCGCGTCTTATTCATTGGATTGGAGGAGTATATATTTTCTAGTGTACTCCGTCGAGCACACCAAGGATAATGACGATGAACAATGTGACAGATTTTGTTTGGGCATTTCATCGAACATGTCAAGGTCACCAGCAGCCACCACTCATGTACATTTTATATGGGGTTGAGTTGGAATGAATCAGCTATCAGTAGGTACAGGGTAAACTAGGATCAACCTTGAGCAACTAAAATAGAACCACGGATGGATCAGATTAGGATATGGTCAGCCAGAACAAAGCAGTGCAGACAAACTATAGTGATCCTTACCAAGGCAAGACGAGACAACCGGAGCCCCCGCGCCTGTACTCCAGTAGTGGTGAGGGGGGCGGCGAGCGAACTCCAGGCCGCCGCGTGCTTCCGTCGACGGAGGGCCGGCGGCGCAGGCGAGGCGAGCGTGGCTCCTCCGGCGGGCGGCGCGCTGCGAGACGCACGGGGGAGCCGCCGGCGCCGGGAGGAGGAGGGCGTGCCGGCGAGGCGCCGCGAGGCCGGAGTGGCCGCACGCTCCGGATGCCATGCAGGTTCGGGATAGGGTGGTCAGTCAGCTGTCCGTATCGCCTGAGGCGCAGTCTGTCAGTGTGCAGAGAAGTGAGACTGAGAGCGCGTGGTCCCCGTAACAGAAAAGCCGAGGAGATAGAAGAGAGGGAGAGGGGCAGGGAGGGAGAGGGCACCTGCGTCTCTGCCAGCGCCGGCCTGGCGCGCGGTGGTGCGGGCGCCGGCCGCCGCTGCCGGCCGGATCCGGGCCGGCGGTGGGGGCACGAGGAGCTGAGACGGACCGAGAGGGGCCAACTGGCCAAGCTACTTCCTGTCGTCGCGCCCACCACCGAGCCACTCGCTGGGGTCGTCGCGCCACACGCTGGTGCACAGTGGAAGCCTCCCGTTTGGCGGATCTGGAAGCTCTGCTCCATGACACGACCATGACCGCCATTGTCAGCTGACTGGGGCCACAGGTGAGCGATGGTCGGAACTGTAAGTTTTTGACGGTTACAGGGTCTAGGATGTAAAACACCCAACCGTGTTGACACATGTATCAGGAGGCAAAACCTCTAGAGACCCAGAAACTTGCGCTGAATATGATGGTTTAGTCCATAAACTTGCAAAAGATGATCAATTAGTCCATAAACTTGTAAACTATGTGATGGTTTAGCCCATAGCCAATCAGAGGCGGACAATTGGCGCCCAGCTGGCTGCTTCGTGGCACACCTGTTCGGACCGGCGTTTCTATGGAAAACCCCTCAACATTTCAGGAAATCACGCCCACAGTCCATGTAACGTGTTAGCTGCTGTCATTCCTGACTGAAATAACATGTTTAGACGGACATTGATCTGGTCACTTGGTCGACAGTGTTTTCAATCACGTCTTATGTGCATTTGAGTTCAACTCCTTTTTCCCCATTTTCCTTCTTAAGAAATGGTAAAATCATTGTGCAAAAGCAACATGTGCAAGGCAGATCTGCTGCTTTCACACCACTGCTCTACATGTATGAGACGTGAACTCTCGTATCATTTTGTACACTTACAACATGGTAACGCTATACGGTTGAACTTGAACAGAACGGGCACTTTGCAAAACAAAACTGAATCAATCGATACCAGCAGGAAAGGTTGGCACCAACAAGCCAAGCCATGAACTCTACACCGGGGGGACTCGAGCACCACATACCATGATCGATTCGATGTCTCTCGTCTCTGCTTCTGGTAACCGGTGTCCTCTCGTCATTTTCTCTGTTCAAGTTTCCCGAAACGTTGAGGGGCTTTTTCACAAAAACGCCGGTTCGACCAGGTGTGCCACGAATCAGCCAGCTGGGTGCCAATTGTCCGTCTCTGATTGGCTGTGGACTAAACCATCACATAGTTTGCAAGTTTGTGGACTCGTTGATCACCTTTTGCAAGTTTATGGACTAAACCATCACATCCAACGCAAGTTTCCGGGTCTCTAGTGCTCTTGCCTCATGTATCATCATCATATCCACCAATGTTTTTACTAGCCCTAGAAAGAGCTACCAGCAAGGGACGTGGATCCTCTGACTTATAAATCCCTGCCATACCTTGCCTTTGAGTCACTGACAGGTGGGCCCCATGCTCTGTGGGACCCATGTGTCAGCGACTCAAAGGTAGGCTAGCCCACGGCAAAGGATCCCCGGCCAGCTGGTGTCTTGCATGTCCTTAGACTCCTAGTCACAGAGGACGCACCAAATTGGCAGGAGGAATCTTCTTCAGTTTGTCGTCCAACACTTGTTCTGAAGGGGTGAGCTTGATAAAAAAACCTTCATACTCATAGCGGCCTGGGATGTTCTATATGAGCCGCCAATGAGGAGGGTGTCTGAATGGAGCCAAGGAGAAGCGTGGCATAACCAGGCTTGGACGAATACTTCTCGGTGGAGGTCCAACTCCACCGAAGCTCGTCCGGGGTGTTCAAGAGGGTGGTATGACGTTGTCGACGTGGAAGCTCGATGTACTGAACCATCACGGTGGGACCAAGCATGCCCTTGAACCAAGAAGTGAATATGTAAACCTTGTGGACTGTGTGGGCCTTCCGATAGTGGCGTGGAACAATGGCATAGACTAAGGGAGTCAACTTCGAGATGGACTTCCTATCGATCCGGCGATCTATCCAGAAGAGGTCAGAGCTGCCATCTTCTAGAGCCTAAGAAATGTAGGTGCGGAGTATTGCACGGATCTCGGGGTCACAGGGGAGGTGCGAAATATAGCTTGGATATCACGGTCAAAGGGGAGGTGCAGAATATGTCATGGATCTCGAGGTCGCAGGGTAGATGCAGATGCCTCGAAGGATGGGTCGGGTTCGTCTTTTGGAGATAAAGCTAGAGATTTCGCAGGGTGATGCCTGAGCACTGGAGATCTCAGGTCTTGAGCCCATCAAGTAGGGCTGGGCGGCAACAATTGCTAGTTGATGAGACACTGGACCTCATGTGCGTTCTTGCGACCAACCTATAGGAAGTCCTGAATGACATGGTTCACCTGCTTTAGGATCATCTTTTTTAAGGCGCCGGGATGAGGTAGTGGACTGGGATGGCACTAAGGACATGTCGAGCAAGAGAGTGCATGTCACCACGAGGAAGCACTAAAGCCCACAAGGTGGAGAGCTTCTTCTCGAGCTTGTGAACAAGTGGTTGGAGACCGGAAGTCGGCACTCTCTAGATAGAGAGAAAAAGGCCAAGGTATTGCAACGGAAAGGTGAAAATGGGGCACAACCTCTCGTCGAAGATGACCGTGAGATGTTCGTCAGAACACTCAGCAAGCATAGCGGAGCACTAGTTGTCGGACCATCGAGATATCATGGCTATTGGGGCGAAAGATAACCACATCATCGACATAAAGGGACACGCTAGTTGTCGCATGATGGGTAGTGAGCCTTGAAGAAAATGGGAATCGGTCGCACGCTGGATCATAGAATTGAGGACACCGATGAAGAGCGCGTGTGAAGAGCATGAGCAATAGAGAGTCACCCCGTCAATGACCCCTGGTATCAGTTCTTGAGCAAATTTGCCAATGGAGGAGTAAATAGCCAAAAATACGATAGTTCCTCTCATGGTTTCAAAAAGCTACCACTTTTTTGACAAAACACTACCACCCTGAAGGTAATACGATGCAAAGAACTACCACTTTACGTTAGAGACTGGTTGGGCTCAAACTAAGCACAATTATGACAGTTATGGCCATATCACAATAACAAGCGAGGAAAGGACAGTCTTTCAAGAGAAGATAGGTCTGTTTTTCATTAAGGAATTGCAGCGAGTATTGCTTGTTTCCCAGATCCGGTATCAGGACCTGTCGATAGATGGGATGGACCCACCCATTTGACTCTTATGAATTGATAGTTAGATACTATTGCTAAAGGAAAGTAAAGATAGTGGTTTGTGTTGCAAAAAGCTACTTCAAGGCCAGGCTCCGTCAAACAGAGTCGTCAAGAACGAAAAGCTGAAAGAATGATGTGTCAAACAGTAGCCCACCCATCAGGCTTAATGTAGCACAAAAATCAATTTGGTTAGATTGGACCATTAAGTTGGGTGTTAGACAGAGATGCCCTACATGTCAGTTTCTATTTAAAAAACCCAAACCTTTTCCCCCCAAATCCCTCTTCTCTGTCTCACTCCTAGCACCTCCACGCGTAGGATCCGGCGCATGCCCGTGTAGGGCGTAGATCGGACCTGCTGTGCACCACCTGCGCC
>NC_041382.1:40459727-40464749 GCF_002162155.2 Triticum dicoccoides
CCCAAATATGTCTCGTGTTCTTGGTGATGTGGGCCAAGGAAACCATGACGACCAGACCCAACCCCGAGGGGGGCAAGGGGCGACCGTCGGGAGTCAGCAAAACCAAGGGGCCCCAACCTGGGCATGTTCTCCTTAGTCCAACCATTCTTCTAAAGTTGAAGTAGAAGTACAAGCACATAGGCACAAGAGACGTGCCACTGCTAAAAGAAGGGCCTGACAGTTGTGCCTATGCATACAAAGATCGCTCTATTCTGGTGAGTGCAATGAACTTCTTATCCCCACAAACCCTAAGATCCACCACAACTCATCACGTCGACCTCTCTCGCGTCGACAAATTACGTGGTGACACCATCTTTCCTTCCTTATCCCCCTCGTCCACCCATCTATTCCTCGCACCCTCAGCTCGGCTCAAGCAACCATGACACCGGCCCTGCACCGCTCGGATCAACGATGGCAACCAACATGGTCCACGACTCTCCCTCCTAGGCGTGGCGACACGGTCTCGACCACAGGGGCCGACGACAAGAGCATGTGGCAAGAGCACTGTGATGCCCTGAGCTCTGGCAGCACACTCGTTGGCTCAGGAGAAGACGACAACCACCCATGATAGGGCCAATACGAGGCGATGGCGGTGCCTGGCTTCAACATGGTGGCATCCCCGCTGCGGCGAGAGGCAGATGCGGGATCCATGGAGGAGGTGAATCCGTGTGGAGAGAGGTGGATTCCGTCCGTGGGATGGGGAGGTGGATGCTGGAGTGGATGAAAGAAGAGATACCTTCCTCCCGTGCGTTGGCCTGGTGTTGTTTTCCGAAAGCAGCAGGGCCACATGTCATAACGGTTCAGTCTAATGGAGAACTCTAGTCTGAATTGTGATGGTTTTATGTTTCATCCATGTCCGTTTAATTACACATCACTTGCTGAATCCCAATATGCACAAAACGTGCTAACTCCAGCAAGCCATTTAATTGAGCACCACTTAATTAGATCACACATGACATCATTTTCCTTCCTTCCTATATACTCATTCTCTTCTCCTCACGTCATCATCCTCATGCCCTGCTTATTGATTCCCAAGCCGACTTATTGAGTTTATCGATAACATGTAACTTTTAAGACATATTTTCTCCGTTTCAAAATAAATGACCCAACTTTATACTAACTTTAACTTTATACTAACTAAAGTTAGTACTCTCTCCATCTGGAATTACTTGTCGTGGAAATGGATGTATGCAGACATATTTTAGTTCTATATACATCCATTTTTATTCATTTCCGCGATAAATAATTCGGGACGAAAGGAGTATAAAGTTGGGTCATCTATTTTTGAATGAAGGGAGTATATAAATTGGGAGAGACTAGTGTACAAAAAACACTTTGTGTGCAAAAAAAATAAATCAACAACATCCATCGGATTTTGAATGGATGTCTCAGATCCACCTTGAGGAACATGGTGGAGGGATCTTTTTGTACATAACTGTTAGTGAAGGGGGTTTTCACAAAATGCACAGAAGCTCCACCAACTCGCGTGCATTGAATTTGAGACATTCATTTAATATCCGACGGATGTCACTGCTTTTTTCTATTTTTGCACACTAGGTGCTGCTTTTACACTAGTCTCTCCCATATAAATTGATGGCTCTGGTTCTAAGGAGGTGAGGTTGTACTATATTTTTGGGTGATGCGGTGATCCGTTTGGCCCTTGGACCGAGAAACACAGTGACTTGCTGGTCTGAACCGTGGACTGTGTGTGGTCTTTGCGATTTTACCAGACCAGCACGGGGGACAGGAAAGACACTGCCGGATCATGGACTGTCGGACTACCCTCCCTTGCACACACCCCAATGATCAGTTGACCATAGACAAGATAAACTCGATCTTCCGAGACTCTGATGCCTGCACTAAAAAAAGAGAAGTACTGATGCCTGTGTCGCGCGGCGATAGGGTGTTTGCTTCGAGGGACTTTTTTGTGTAGGGACTAAAAAAAGTTCTTCTTAGAGACTTTTTTAACAAACGGGAGGGGCTTTTTAGGAACTAAACTAGACATTTGGGACTAAATGAAGAAGACTTTCAAGGAGAATCTTTTTGAGACTTTTTAAGACTTTTCCAACAATGCCCCTCCATACACCCATTGGCCCGCCACCCCATGGTGTTGTTTGATTGTTATTTTTCTATATACCAGGGGCAACATGATCATTTAATAACCTCTAGAAAGGGACTAGGGACTTTTTAGTCGCTGGAAAACAAACAGGGAGGGACTTTTTAAAGACTAGGGACTTTTTAGTTGAGACTAGAAAAAATGTTAGGACTAGAGAACCAAACACCACCTAACACCACCACGACGCATCGCCTGCCAAGATCAAACACGACCTGAACCCTCGAAAAGTATAATGCCTTGTAGTGAGTCATTGGGCGACCCAAGGGATCCGGATCGTGGTTCCGGCCAGTGGCTGCATGCATGATTCTGATCATGATCAGACGGCCTTTTGTCCCGAGCAATCTACAGTAGTATTACTATTTGCTCTTCTGCTGCTGCTGCCGGTTGGTCTAACTGAATGTTCCCTGCACTTTCCTGGCCCTGCCCCTGCCCCGTCATCACTCCACTCGCTCGGAAGTCTGAAGAATGACATCGCCGTCGCCGACGAAACTCTGACGGGGCCGCATTTGTACCGATCCTGCCGTCCTGCGTGGCCTGCAATTTCTGCGTTGAGTTGAAGAGCATGACACAAGAGTAACCGTGTTAGCGAAAGGAGTTTTCCATTGAGTTCAAACTGTCGCTGACTACCGTGAACTCCACTGCATCTACTGGACGTATAGTCAGCAGCAGTATTAACGAGTAATTAGTTACTCAGGAGTATGATTGTACATCATATAGGAGGCATGAGCAAGTTCCATGAGACTTCCTGCTATATACTCTATCTAAGGAGATGACAAGGATTTCTTTAGCTGCTTAAACAACTGCAAGGAAAGTACACCTACTACAATACAAGCATCTCAACCTGCTCTGCTCTCAGCAAGGAAACCAGCCAACAAACATGTATCACTCATTGCTTCACGACTTGTACGATAATAGTCCCCAGCACGGTAGCGAAAACTGCTATAAATACCGTGCATACACCTGACTCCCCTCAGGAGCACCAACACCCTCACACCCACACACACAACCTTCCTCTCCCCTTGTGAGTAATCCTGCTCTCATCAGAGCAAGGAAAGAAGCTAGCATGGATCACACGATGCATCTAGACCAGCACCAGCAATGCGGCGACCAACCAGACGCCGCAACGGCTACTACTGGCACGCGCTGCAGCGCTGGTGTCGATGTCTCGCAGGTCGTGTTCGTGCTCACCGCCGTTGCTTTCCTCTCCATTTTCTCGTCGTCGTTCTTGGGCGGCGCCGCCGCTGCCGGGGCTTCATCTTTCCTTCTCCCTTCCGGTGCTGGCCTATCAGCTCACCTCGCGGCCTTGTGCGTCTTTGTCACCACCAAGAAGGCGCTCTTCGTCCTTTCCAACGCCATCTTCCTCTTCCTCGCCGCCGATTGCCGCTGCTTCTTCCCCAGCGTCTCCAGCATGGCCACCCCATCCACGACTGACGATGTCGTCACGGCTTCTGAATTGCCGCCATGTGCCGTTCAAGCTGGACCATGTGCTTCTTATTCAGGGAGCCTTTACTACTGCTATAGCAACACCAAGAGTGCATCGGCGGCAGAGCAAGGGATCAAACGAGAAGAGGCACAGGTGTCGCCGCGGCTCGAAACAGCTGGGCTCGACGGAGACGAAGCCAACATCGTCGCCTTGGAGACGGAGCAAACCTGCGGTGGAGTAGCTGAGGAGGAGCTAGAGAAGCTAGAGATGGACGAGCTCAACAGGAAGTTTGAGGATTTCATCCAAAGCAGGAGGATTAAATGGCTCAAGGAGGAGGAGGGGCAAGTATTGCAATGCCAACAGCGACGAGTAGTCTAACTCGTACTAGTACTTCTGAGAGCCATAGGATTGAAAAATGACTTGATGATTTACGCTGAGACGATGTGCAGTAATCAAGGTTCTCTCTTTTTGTACTGTCATGTTCTGAACTATAGGTGTGCTGTGTGGAGTGTGGTGTAGATAGATATACCCAGAACCTCTACTACGGTGTGAGGCTGTTTGTGGTGTGAATGGTGTCAGCGCTTTGAATTCTATTGCAGAATCGTGCGCACATTTCGGAGCTGTATTACGCACATTTTTGCAATTGATCTCTGTCTAACTGAAAACACTGAAGTTTACTCTGTGCAAGCACAAAAATTTAGTTTTTGCAAGTGCAAAACCTTAAATTTGGAAACTGAATATTTAGTACTATTCGTAAGTGCAAAAGCTTTTCCCATCAGAACTGTGTGTGTGAGCAATGGACAATGGTTGGGATGCCAAACATTCAGGCTGAAGACGTTCTGAGATGTGATGTTCCATGGTCCTTGTGCACGAGGATTATGCATATTCGTTGCCGAGTGGTCTAGAACACGATGCATGTGGGCGTTTGTCTGTGTTCGGCATTGTCAAGGATTGAGGGAATGAAGGGGGTGGTCCAGCGGTTGCAACAACACTTCGTGGTTGCGTTTTTGGTGGTGCTACTTCAGTATCGGGATTGGAGTTTCAGGGTGAAAACCCATGGTGTGTCCTTCGCCGGTCATACCTAGCAATGGCGGTATTTTGGTATCGTTACCACGTTGAAGGCATTGCATGATGTTGCTCAGTTCTTCTCTCAGGGTGAAAACTCAGGATTTAGTATTTGACTGAATCCGGCAACAGTGACACTCGTGTGTCCTTATCTTCTTGAAGACGTTGCTTTTGAAGAACCTACTCGCAGCCCGTGTGTTGTCACGGTAGTGCTTGGTATTGTTGTTGGTCTGGATAGAACATATCTAGATGTGCCCTAGACACATCCTATTTATTTTGCATTATAGGTCTGGATGACCGAGTGTTCACTATTGAGCTTCATCATAGTGGATTTTTCTGTGGTGTGGGACGTAAAAGAACATATATCGATACAGTGGCA
>NC_041382.1:40464898-40465406 GCF_002162155.2 Triticum dicoccoides
CCCCTCCCCTAATGTACAAGTATTGAATAAATGTTGGCGTAAAACACAAGAAGCAAGAACACAAGGCACCAACCACACTCGCAACAGGAACATGTCGCTCATCATTTTATTGTTGGTTCCCAGGCCGGATCAAGTACGCTGGCGGTGGATAAACACGCACACGAACACCCTATGCGAACACATAGGCCAGAGAGGTTTTTGTGACGCGTAAAACTTGCGTCTTTTCTACCCCTTCCTTTTATTCTCTGGTGCACGATGACTTAGCTCGCGACCGATTCCTACGCCTCCCGTGATCCTCTAATGATCATGCCATCCCACGACTCTGGATCACACCAGGCTTTTAACAATAAAAGGCTCTTATAATTGTTATGAGGCTTTTATATTTAATTTAATATCAATGGGCCTTAAAAGGTCATGAGGTGGAAGGAGAATTCGGCCACAAGGGTCCAATAGGGGTGGCGTATCCTTTTCCCACTTGGAAGGCCGAATTGGACTAGGGAGCCGACTC
>NC_041382.1:40465487-40466561 GCF_002162155.2 Triticum dicoccoides
CTCTAGGCCGGCGCAAGGGGGGAGCCCCTCCAACCTATATATACTTGAGGTATTGGCACCTTTTGAACACACATGTTTTGGAGCCTCCTCTAGTTCTCTAGTTCTAGTTCTTGTTGGTCCTGGTTGATCAATTAGAGCTAGACCTAGATCCTTTAATCCTCATAATTAGAAGCCCGGTGTGGTTCTAATCTCCTCCCTCCGATTCTCCGGCAACGATTAGCTTTGGAAAGCGAAGCTCTATCGGATTGTGAAGACCGTATGCTTGCAACTTGTAGAGAGGCCGTGTTTTCGGTCTTCCGTTCGAGGGACTATTCGTGGGCGGTTTGCAGGATCGTTCATCTACGGGTCGAGGGACTCCAAGTACTACCTCCGTTTAAGTTTATAAGTCCTACGCGTATATCTAGGTTGCCAATTTTATCACCTTAATATAAACTATATAACACAAAAATTATACGGTTTGAAAATAGAGCATCTGAAGTTTATATTGGTATATTTTTTGTAATATATGACTTGTATTAAGTTGGTCAAATTAACGACCTAGGGATACGTGCACGCCATGTAAACTGAGAGAGAGGTAGTATGATTTACATCGACTCCTCTTCTTCCAATGCAACTCGGAGTCGGTAACGATCGAATCGAAACCGTTAATGCATCTTCATATTGTTCCTGGGTTATCGTAGAGCGTTTTTTGTTTTTGTTTTCTAGTATGTTTCCCAACAACCCCTTCCCTAGTCTAACAACTAGTCATTCACAGTTGCCATGGTGGAGCATCCATCAACAAAATCATTTGTTTTTTTTGTTAGTTCTATTGGTGTTCGTGTTACTATTAGGGTGGCGATTATTGTTGCTGGTTAGAACACATGTTTTTATTTTGTTATTTTGATGTGCACATACATATGATTATGCGAGGAACCTCAGTCTTTGTGTCGATTTTGGTGGGTTTTTCATTGGAGGTGGTAAAATCATTCATATGTCAACAAAAAACTTATATCGCGACACATAGGATGGGGGCCATGCCCACGTGCATCTTCTCCCTCCTTTTTCAGTTCTGCCCATCGCTTCTCTCTCTCTCTC
>NC_041382.1:40466870-40487335 GCF_002162155.2 Triticum dicoccoides
GCTCGGAGGCCTCCTAGGGCGCCGCTGCCATGGGTGAGGGAGTCCTGGATTAAGGGGTCCTCGGGTGTCCGGGCTATGTGACATGGACCGGACTGATGGGCCGTGAAGATACAAGGTAAATAACTTTCCCCGTGTCCAGACGGGACTCTCCCTTGCGTGGTTGGCAAGATTGGCGTCCGGATGTGTAGTTTCTTTCCTCTGTAAACCGACTCTGTACAACCCTAGGCCCCTCCTGTGTCTATATAAACCGGAGGGTTTAGTCCGTAGAGGTTATCAGAATTCACATAGGCTAGACATCTAGGGTTTAACCATTACGATCTCGAGGTAGATCAACTATTGTAACCCCTATACTCATCAAAGTCAATCAAGCTGGAAGTAGGGTATTACCTTCATTAAGAGGGCTCGAACCTGGGTAAATATCGTGTCCCCGTTGTCTCCTGTTACCTTTCGATCCTTAGATGCATAGTTCGGGACCCCCTACCCGAGATCAGCCGGTTTTGACACCGACAATGGGAATCAGCTGATCCGGCCGCCCTCGGCCAGATCCGCGCGGATCCACGCGCATTGGAGCTTTGCCTACCTCGACCACGTCAGAGCTGCAACCAGCCATGCCAGGACTACACCCGGCGGCGCAAATTTGCTGGAACCGGCGGACGTCGAGGTTACAAATATGGTGATTTTTGCTACAATCGACGAGCCTCGGTGCTACAACCTCTCGGCGCAAATTTGCTAGAACCGCCGGACGTCGAGGTTACAACCATGGTGATTTTTTCCTACAACCGACGAGCCTCGGTGCTACAACCTCTCGGCGCAAATTTGCTAGAACGGGCGGATGTCGAGGTTACAACCATGGTGATTTTTTGCTACAACCAACAAGCCTCGGTGCTACAGCTTGTATCAGCTTTTGCTAAAAAAAAGTCACGGCGAGACGACGGACAACAATTTTTGGCTACAACCGTTGTTGGTTTTGCTACTACCGGTGACGAATTTCATCAGTGATGGAGGACGACACAGCCGCCGGCATGGCATGCTGCAACTAGGCAAAGGGGAGTTGCAACCATGGTCACAAGAGTTGGAACCGCAGTCCAACGGAGCTGCAACGGCGACCCCTGCGGCTGGGATGTTGCAACCGTTTATCCGGCGAGCTGGAACCACGGTGCGGTGGAGCTACAAGGGGCGACCTCTTGATTTTTAGGATGATGCAACTGTGGACCGGCGGAGCGAGATTGCGCGCATCGTGCGGCTGGGGGTCGATCGGCCGAAAATTTCGGCCGGCGCGCCGGCACAAAGTACCGCCCTTAGTAAAAACATCATTTATTAAAGAAATAAAAAATACTGGACAAGACACGGATCATGGGCTGTCCGATTGCCCTCCCTTGCACACATCCAGATTCCAGCATGAGTATAACCCCACGATTAAACTTGTTCTTCTCAGATACTGCCTGTCTCGGGCATGCAATCGCGTCCGCGGCCGATCTAGCACCACCACGTGTAGCGTCGTGCAGAGGCTGTCGAGATCAAACACAAACTCATGAGGGATCCGGATGGTGATGGTGTCGCAGCACATGCGCTGGTTCCCGTCCCTTAGCGGCTGCATGATTCTGATCAGACAGCCGTTCTTTTGTCCCCAGCAATCTACTCTACTAAGCACTCCCTCTGTAAACTAATATAAGAGCGTTTAGATCACTAAAGAAGTAATCTAAACGCTTTTATATTAGTTTACGGAGGGAGTACCGAGTACTAGGCACTATTTGCTCAGCTGCTGCTGCTGCTGCTGATTGGTCTAACTGAATGTTCCCTGCACTTTCCTGACCCTGCCTGCCCCGTCATAGCTCACTGGGAAGGCTCAACCGCTCAAGGTAGTACGTAGGTCGTAGGAACATCAGTGTCAACTGTACAAATGTGCAAGACCTGCGTGGGTGGCTTGCAAGTTCTGCGTTGAACTGAACTGAAAAGAGTAATCGCGTGTAGACATAAGAGTTACTGATTGAGTTTCAGCATGTCGCTGTCAATTGTGAAATTAAGTGCATCTACTAGACATGTAGTCAGCAGTTTTGCACTTGTATCAGTTACCCATTACTACTTTACTTCGTATAGGAGGCATCAGCCACGTAGCTAGCTAAGCATGAGCAAGTTCCATGTCACTTCCTGGCATATACTCTCTATCCTAGGAGATGACAAGGCTTTAGTTAGGCGGCGACGCTGCTTAAACAATTGCAAGGAAAGTGCACCCTACAAGCATCTGAAACTGCTCTCTGTTTGTGCTTGTATTTGGATCCCAGCAAGGAAACCACCCAACAAACTAGTACAAGAAGGCACTGTTCGTCCTCTCCAATGCCATATTCCTCTTCCTCGCCGCCGACTACCGCTGCTTCTTCCCTGGCGTCGGCATGGCCATCCCATCCACGAGTGACGACGTTGTCACGGCTTCTGAATTGCCGCCATGTGCTTCCTATCCAGGGGGCCTTTGCTGCAGCAGCAACACCGAAGGTGCGCCGGCGAGTTGTTCGGGAGAGCAAGGGAAGCGACAAGAAGTGCCGGTGTTGTCGCCACCGGAATCGGCTGGGCTCGAGGGAGACCAAGGGACCTTGGAGACGGTGGTCGTCGTCGAGGAGATAACCTGCCGTGGAGTAGATGAGGAGGAGCTGGAGAAGCTAGAGATCGACGAGCTGAACAGAAAGTTTGAGCATTTCATCCAAAGCAGAAGAATCAAATGGCTTAAGGAGGAGGAGCAAGTATTGCACTGCCAGCAGGTAGTTTAACTTGTGACGGCAACAGGGGTAAAATGGCTTAGATGATTTACGTTGAGATGAGCAATAAGCGATAGGTGTGCTGTGTAGATAATATTGATATACGTACCCAGAACCTCGACGTGGGAGCAGTATCATGCAAATTAGTCCTCTATGCACGTCGTGATCCCTTCCGGCTCTCATGTTTCTGTTGTAACTAATCCATCGAAAGTGTATAGTCTGTGTATTCAAATGTGCTCTGATATTATATTGAATTCATGCTCCAGTCAATTCATCCAAAAATCCAAACTGATAAAAAGAGATGAGCAATATATTTCAACATGTGCAACCAGTGATTAAACGTGAATATATATTGAGCCTGGCACCCCCTGTCGTGTTGTTCTAGATCCGCCACCGCAGCTCACGAACAATCAATCAATCTGGCACCTCAGTTGATTGGTGTTCCTGTTTGGTGTGACTCCTTGGCCCCGCAAAACGGACCAAGAAGACATGCTAGTTTCAGATCAACTACACGGGGACAAGACAAGGATCATCGGCTGTCGGACTGCCCACATCCAGATTCCAGACACCCACCTGAATACATGCCTGATTACCTAGATCCATAAACTTGTTCCTGTCAGATCGTGCCTGTCTCTGCCGATCTAACTAACATGGCACCGCCACGTACGCGTCCCTCGCCGCGAGGATCAAACTAGTACAGTATCAAACACAACCTGAACCCTCGAAAAGTGTGATGCCTTTGTAGCGAGTGGTTGGGCGACCCAAGGGATTCATAGTAATAGTCCTGAGGGATCCGGATCGTGGCGACGCACATGCGCTGGCTCCGGCTAGTGGCCGCATGCATGATTCCCATCAGGATCATGCGGCCATTTGTCCCCAGCAATCTATTTGCTCAGCGCTGCTGCTGCTCGGTCTAAGAGCATCTAGAACCGGACCTTTAAAATCCGTCTTATATCGCCCGGCTAGATCAACCGGTCATTGTTCAGTCACGACTTTTTGATAAAAAAGTCTCTCAAACGGTTTTCAAACGCTCGTGCTGACCGGCACCCTTTATATCCAGCCCAAATATAAGGCGGATATGGGGGCGCTCCGGCACGTCCGTCACGTCGGACCTGGCCCATGTTGGCCCATCCGATCCCACTTATATTCGTCCCCATCCTCTCGCCGGAGCAAACCCTAGCCATTTCACTCCACTTCCCTCCACAACCCTCCGCCACCGAGCTCACCTCCGGCGGTTTGCGGCCTTCTCCACCATGGCATGCAGCGGATCGGACTCCGACCATTCCGGATCCGTCGACTGGGGTGTCGTCCCATGTGGGTTGGAGGGCAGTCCGCATTGCACTCCACCGCTTCCGGGAGGACAGCTTGGCCGACGAACGGATCCGTCCGCCGCGGCGCCATATCGTCGGCTCACCGGGCGCTCGGGTTCTCTGGTGCTGGATCCTCGCGGTCCCGGCCGGAACACCTCTCCTTCCCCATCACCGGTCGGGCAGAGTATGAGTCCCACCGGGAACGGGCGGCCTGCCGTGGGAAGGAGAGGATAAGGGCCGCCGAGGACCATATCGCGGCAGAAATGGTGGCGGCGGAGGCGGCTGATGCGGCGGCGCGGGCGACCGCAGAGGAGGAAGCCATCCGCACCCGCATTGTGAAGAGACGGCAGCGGAGGAATACGCATGCCCTCGCCCGTGAGCAGAATCGGGCAGTCCGTGCGATGGTCGGACTGCCACCGAAGAAGGAGAAGGAGGACAACGACGGTGAGGACAGCTCCAGCGACGAGCAGATCCGGCTCGATCCGTACTTTTCGACCAGTATTTCCGCGAGAAGGACGGCAAGGGCACCTAGAAACGCAAGGGCAGCCGTGGATGCACTCCACCATAGCCAAACATGCCAAATTTTGATTGTCCGATGACATGTTTAGTGTAGTGTGATGAAGTAGCCGAACGATGCGTATGCATCGACGTAGTTGCATGAGTTTGTATGGATTTGATATATGGTAATTGAGATGTTCAAATATGGATTGTACTTTTTAAGAAATGCCCGGTCAATGTCCAGGCGTATCCGCGGGTGCTTGAGGGGCCAGATTTGCCAAGTCCGGTTTTAGATGCTCTAACTGAATGTTGCCTGCACTTTCTTGCCCCTGCCCAGTGGCGGAGCTAGCATTTGACATCAGGGTGGTCCACCTCTCAAAAGAACTTTTACAAGAAATATAATATGTGAATGTTCTAACTAGTTACCAATATATCACATAGAAATAAATTAATATGGTCTTACAAACACATTAAAAATCTCACTTAAGTCTAAGTTTTGCATAAAGAAACATACATAGTAGTAGTACATACTATATGGACCATAGTACATACCTTGAGAAGTTCTTGAGTTTGCTTTATGGTCACATTTGAAATAGACACTGTTGGTTCTTGAGTTTGATTCACAACCGCCATACACACAAATTCTCCGGTTTGCTCTCCGGCCACACGTGACGTATTCCCCGCCTTCTTCTTCTTCCCTAACTTCGTAGCTTTTCTCTAGAAAAGCGAGACAATGTCTACGTCCTGTTCATTCTTCAATAATTCTGCAATAAAAATTAATTTATATCAATAAATATAATTGAGGCAGAAATTATGTGCGTGTTCATAGTGCAAAAAAGCAAACCCTAGGTAAAAAATTGAGGGTTTTCGGTAACTTAAATCGGGTTGCACACTTGCTGCCGCCGAAGACTGGTTACTGAGCGGCAGCGGCGGCCAGCAGCTTTGCAGCGAGGCTGGAGGGCGGAGGCAGGGGCGGGGCGGCAGGGTTAGGCGGCCAGGGTGGGGGCGCCGTGGGGGAGCGACTGGAGCGGTGGATCCGAGGGCAGAGGCCGGGCGGGAAGGAGAGGCGGGCTGGGCTCCGGCCGGCGACCGGCGAGGCCGCGAGGTCGGCAAGCCGGTCAGGCGAGGAACGGCGGCTGGGATGCTGTCCTGTCTCCTGTGCGAGATGTGGACGAGAGGAGGGCGTGAGAGACCAGGGCGTGGCGGCGTTCGCTGGATCGATCGGTAAATGTTATTGGGCTGATTTTTTCTGGCCCAGTTAGAAATCCGAAGGTATATAACCTAAGCAAAAATCCCAGGGTGGGCCGTGGCCCACCCTGGCCACCCTGTAGCTCCGCCCCTGCCCCTGCCCCGTCATCACTCGGAACATCACTGTCGAATGTCAATTGAGCAATTGTACGGACCTTTACTGAAAAGGCTTTCGATCCATTTTATATAAAGAACAACAATCAATAAGCATTTCCTGTAATCGGTCAGCCTGTTTAATTCACAAGTTGTTCACTAAAGAAAAATGTTGTTGTACTACCAAGTCGTTGTATCATCATCCAATTGCCTTGTCTAAAAAACAGTAAAATTGTCATTTTTGTGTGAAAAGATAAAATCTATATAACGATTCACTGAAAGTACAAAACACCTCAAACATAGTAAAATTTACATCAAGGTCAATGGACCACCGACCATTGCCACCGCCAGAACTAGCCGCCGACGCACCATTGTCGTTGGTGCCATGACCTTGTCGATGATAACCGGAAAGTTTTCGTGTATGTTCTCTGGAGCTGCAATCATCGTCATTGAATCGTTGAATAGATCTGAAGAACCTGACATCAAATATTGCTGTTGCGTACACATGGCGAGAAACCCTAACATCGCCACCCCGAGGAGGTGGCAGGAATCTACGCTGGAGCTCTGTCTAATTTGTCCCAATGGGCGAACTTGAGAAGGATTGAAGACTGAAAGACTGACTCGAAGAAGAAGCGCCGCCATCCGTCCAAACGCCGCCCCTGTAGGACTAAAACCCTACCTATCTACGATCCGCAGCGGAAACACCAAGAATCCCCTCCCCGCCATCGGTCGCCCGAGCGGCAGGCGGATGGGAGGCA
This sequence comes from Triticum dicoccoides, assembly GCF_002162155.2. Taxonomy (NCBI): domain Eukaryota; kingdom Viridiplantae; phylum Streptophyta; class Magnoliopsida; order Poales; family Poaceae; genus Triticum; species Triticum dicoccoides. Next base: position 40,473,528 of record NC_041382.1, read on the forward strand.
AATCTACGGACTCGGCGATGAAGATCGAGGGGACGGAGCCTTTTTATAGTCGCCTTGTAAGAGGAAGTTAAATTGTCTTCTTATTTTGCAAAAGATGGTATAGATCTAGACGCTCACAAACACGTTCATGCACTCACCCCTATGAACGTACAAAACAACTATGAGTCCGTCGCTTACCACAAAAAGAATGAAGATGTTCTATCCTGAAATAAATCCAGAAAAAATGCATGCACCACACAAAGTCCAGGACTTCTTTTTATAAGTCCGCTCTCCAGCATTTTATTCATTAAGAGGAAGCATGTATGCGTGCAAAGCGCACGTCAGAAAGCCAGGGGCTACAAAGTCATAAAATTTCTAACCGGAGTGGACAGGTGCAATCACAAAGAAACTGCCCAACTGACGAAAATTAATTTCTGCACCCGAGCTCATCTGCACCCGTGCCGATAAAAAAAATCAAAATAAATACTAAAAAAATTCAAAAAATTCCAAATAAAATTTGTGTGGTAGACAATTTGATGCGCGAGGCCCGCTTCAAATTTCAAGTTATTTGGACATATGAGCAGCTCTCAGCAAAAAAGACAAATTGGGGGTCTGTAAAAATGTTTACTGTTCATGTACTGTTTTGGCCCGATTTGTCTTTTTTGCCGAGAGCTGCTCATATGTCCAAATGACTTGAAATTTGGAGCGGGTCTCACGCATCAAATTATCTACCAGACAAATTTTATTTGAAATTTTTTGAATTTGTTTTGAATTTTGTACAAAAAAATTTCTAACCTGGTGCAGATAAGTCTGGGCACCAAAACGCCCTACTCCCCAAGTGAGCTGAAAAATACCACTGTAGCTAGCTAATAAAGCAACAACCAATAAACATTTCCTGTAATCGGTCAGCCCGTTTAATTCACAAGTTGATCACTCGAAAAAAATGTTGGTGTACTAAACTGTTCCACGTATCAAGTTGTTGTGTCATCATGCAGTTGCCTTGTCTAAAAAAACAATGCAATTGCCTTCTTATTTTGCGGAACACGGTATAGGCGTAGATGCTCAAAAACACATTTTTTTTCTTCAGAAAAACTTTCAATCTATTTATCTTCAATCATGGCAATACAACAAACATCAGAAATAATAAAAATTACATCCAGATTCGTAGACAATCCAGCGACGACTACAAACACTGAAGCGAGCCGAAGGCGCACATCCATCCGCACCCCTCCCTTGCCGGAGCTGGGCAAAACTTTTTGTAGTAGACAGTCGGAAAGTTGTTGTGCTAAGATCATAGGACCAACGCACCAGAACAACAAGCTCCACCGATGAAGAGTAGCGTAGACCGAAAGGATCCAACTTGAAGATAAACGAATGTAGATGAACGACGAACGGATCCAAGCAAATCCATCAAAGGCAGATCCATTGATGACACCTCCACACGCCCATCGCTGATGCTAGACGCATCACCGAGACGGGGCTAGGCGGAGAGAACCTTATTCCATCTTCAGGGAGTCGCTGCCGTCTCGTCTTCTTGAGCAGGACACAAACCCTAACAAAACCCAAAAAACATGTAAAAACGGAGCCCTCCCGCCGGCAAGGGATGGGATCTACCATGTCCCCATGGCCCTAAGGCCATCGGAGACAAGGCGGACAGGCAGCAACACCGGCCGAAGGCAGAGGAATCCTAATCTTTTTGATAGGAGGTGGCTGCATGAGAGGAGGCGGCACAACACCACGAACCTCAAACGCTCAGAAACAAGTTCATGCACTCAACCATGAGAACATACACATCCCTTATAAGCATATTTGAGAGACTGAGTAAACATGTTTTGAGATTAATGAAATTACTGCAAACACCTCGTTGTCGACAAGTCCATCACTTGCCATCAAAATAAATAAATATGTTCTATTTTGAAATAAATCTAGTAAAATACGAGCGCCATAAAAGTCTAAACTTTGAAAGCCAGGTGGGCAGGTTGAGTGCACTTGCCTCCTTTTTTTGTCTTCGAAAAGACGAAAACAATGCAAATGCCCCTGTAAAACAGGTGTTCGTGCCACTGTAGCTAGCTAATAAAATACTCAGACGATTTACTCAAGGTGATGTACGTTTATACCAAGACACGGCATGGATATAATCAAACCATGCGAGCAAGAAAGGCAGAACGTAGACACTACATAATTGGCAATTCTTGTCTCCATCCTGATGAGATCGATGAGATATCTGCCGCCCAGGCATGGTGGAGAAACACGTGGTTGTGATATGCGCCGCTGTGGGCGCCCTGGCTCTCGCAGCGGCCGTGCTGGGGATCATCGGCGAGGCGACCAAGTCCAGGTCTTTCGTCAGGTACGACGGGGTGAACTGCGTATACCGGAGGACGCCGGCGTTCGACTGCGGGATCGCCGCGGCCGCATCGCTTCTCACCGGCCAGGCCATCCTCACGGCGGCCACCGGCTGCTGGGACGGATGCCGGCAGAGGCGATCGTCGTCCGATCATGGGCGCGTCGGTGGCTACTTCGCTTCGACACTCTCATGGTACGGCCTGCACCGTTCCATGAACGAAGATTTCAATGGCCTTATTTGTACTGAAAAAGGTCAAGCGCCCTGCATGCAGGTTTCTCACGATCCTGTCGACGTGCGCCTTCCTCGCCGGAGCTCTCAGGAACGATAGCGCGGAGCGGCGACCCAAGGAGGGTGTCGCCTCTTACTACCAGTGCACCGTCCTCGTGGCCGGGGTGTTCGCCGGCGCCTCGTTCTTGTCGATCGCCGCGGCCGCGGTCGGGATCGCCTCCTACGTCGCCACTGAAGGAGCGGCGAGCACTGTGGTGTCACCATCGGCGGAGCTCCGGGTAGTGTTGGGGCAGCCCCAGCATCTATAACTTCGTTAACGGTATCCCGCCGGCGACTGTCCTACGTGTGGGTTAACAACCGCACACCGGCGTACCGGGTCGATCGTTGTTGAGTTTTGATTGTTTGCTTTTTGTATAAGAAGAGATTAGAAGTTGATCGAGTGGTTCATTTAAGGGCTACAAGAAACGAGACTCGTGAGTCGCTCGAGAATCGAGATCCACACGTCTTTTAGCTCCATTCAAGATTGACTCAGAAAAGTACTTCCTCCGTCATAGTTTAGAAGGCACAGTTAAATTTACGTGCGTTTCCACAATAGACAAGGTTTAGGGCGCATTGCATTTATGTCTAGTAGCTAATTAGTACTCCTATATACTATTTCTATATGAATACATAGTGTGAATGCTATTTATTCTAGCCCATCTCACAGCCAATAGATAACCACGTAGATCCCAGAAAATTTCCAAGCGTGCCTTCTAAACCGTGACGAAGGGAGTAATATGTTGAGTATGAATCTTTTATGTAGCTCGATCAAGAAACAAATTGATCTTTAAGCCAACACTGTCTCGCACAATTTTAGCTCGATGTAATACAGTTATACTACCCAAAAATGCTAAATGGAGGATGAGCTCCATGGAGCCCTTTATTTTAAAAATTCTAAAAATCATATTTTGATGTTCGAAAATATTCTAAAAAATCGCACACTGCATATGTGTAAAATTTGAAGATGATATCAATTGCGGTGAGAGCTATAGAAAAAAGACAAAACAATGATTTTGAAAATGATGAACAGCATTTGCACTGTTCACTATTAAAAATGCACGAAGTTGTGTTTTTGTAGCTCTGACCATGATGTAGTCATCGTCAAACTTCACACACATGTAAAATGCATCCATATAAACTTGTACTTCCTCCGTAAACTAATATAAAAGTGTTTAGAATACTAAAATAGTGATCTAAACACTCTTATATTAGTTTACAGAGGGAGTATGAATTTTTCAGGATTTTTTGAAACTTCAAAATTTTATTTTTGAATTTCAAAAAAAGCTCCGTAAATTGTATGAATTTTTTATTTTATAAATCAACAGAAAAGTTTTTTTGAGCAAATAAAATAACACAAAGTTACAATTAGAAAAAGAAATAATAATAGCTGGGCAACAGGCATACAGCCCAGGGAGGTCGAGGCCCATCAGCCCATGAGTAGCACCAGGACGACGCCTCCTGCCTCCACACCAACGAAACAATCCCTGCGCCACTCATCCTCTACAGCCGCCGCCGCCGCCGCCGGCTCCCAGTCCTACTCCCAACACGATCAATCGCCAAGCCCCGAGTCGCGATGTCTTCCGCCGCTGGACAGCCGTCGGCGAAGGCAAAGCCACCGCGGCGGCATCACCTTTACCTTGTGTTCGACGACTGGTCCCGTGGATACAGCATCCGGAAGGTAAGCCTGTCGCCGAGCTCTGGCCGTCATCAGCAGCAGCCGGCCGTCTCCGGCCAAGAAGACGAGGCCAGGTCCGAAGCCCCGCTGCGGCCCCTGCAGCGCTTGCCTCCGCATGGTGGCGCCGCGTTCTGCCCCCAAGTACTTCGTCTCGGCCTTTGGCTCCCGGATCTTGGCGATGCATCCGCCCGAAGATTCCGTGGACCTGGGTCGGTGACGGCTCGTCGGAGAGCTACTTCCCCATGTTCGGCGTCCGGTCGCGGGGCATCACCTTCGGCCCTTGGAAGCACCAAGGCGACCACCCATGGATGAATCATCCCCCCATCTACCTCCCCGTCGGCAAGAAGCTGTTCACCCTGAGCACGGCGTCCTTCGAGATGCTCTCCTTGGAGCATATCATCTACCCCCCGGCTTCATATTGCAGCATGGATCGTAGCCTCCGCTGGTCGTGGGAGCAGCTCCGCAGGCAGCCATTTAAGGTCGATGACGTCGCCTCCTACACCTTGCACGCTGACAAGCGCACCTTCCTCATCAGCACCAGGACGGATGCCGCCGCGGCCACCTTCGCCTTCGACACAAAGGCGCTATCGTGGAAACTACTCGGCAATTGGGCGCTGCCCTTTGCCGGCCGCGGCCACTTCGTCCCACACCTCAGGGCCTTCGTCGGGCTCTCCAAAGACCCGGACACCCTCGGCCAACTCTACTCTTGCGATGTGCCCAGCTTTGATGATGCCGGTGATGGGCAGTGCCCTGCTCCTGCGTCAAGGGTCTGCAATGAGAAGCTGTTCAGCGACAACCCGGCTGAGAGGCATGTAAGCGCTACCCTCGTCGCCATGCGATGCGATGGTGAATTCTGCCTCGTAGAGCGCGTCTTCGTTGCCGCTGATCAGGCCCTCGTTGAGGAGGGAGATGCGCGCCTACCTGGTCGCTGTTTCTATCGTGTCGCCACATTCTTTCTCACGTATGGAATGAATGGAGACCTGACGACTCGCAAGAGCCGACAGGTGCAATACTACCAAGTGCCTGAAGCAACCTCTAAGTTGTTCCTCGCTGAAGATCCCGTGGCATTTTGGATGTAAAAGGTTAAATTCATGTCATGATTATCAGTTCCTACTTATGTTTTGTTTTCCACTCAGTTATTATGACTCATGTCATGGAGCGCCCGTCTATTTGGAATTCTTTTCAATATAGAAAGACATGAATCATAAATCTTAATTGTATTTGCATCTATGGCTCTAAATTTTTTAGCAACAGGAAAGAGGTGAATTTTAATCATATACACAAACGTGTACCAACAGAACAACAATATAGTACTACTTTTACTGGGATGGGTGTTCATCCACTGACCTTTTTTTCGGGAAAACACTTGTATTAATCAAGAGGTAGGATTACAATCAGTTTCACAAAGTCTAATGACCTCAGAAGGTCCTGATCCTAGCCAAGGCAGACAGATTCAACTTTCCTTGGTTCTTCTTTAATTTCCTTCGGGGCCCTTGGTGGGCAACCTCTTCTTCTCCATGGTGCCACAACAGCTGCAAAGAAGGTTGGATCTCTCGGATTGGTGCCCCCACAGAGCTCAGGTTGGAGGTGATGGAAGGCGCTGCACAAGAACTAAGTTTTCGATGTGCCATGCTACGCATGAACCAGCTCTGTGGCCAGGTAATTAGTTACAATGTAAACCTGAACAAGAGTTTAAGGATATATGGTAAGAAAATAAAGGTCGTGCGTATACAAATTTCTGTTGAAAGGCTTGGCATATGCTTCTCAGCCGGTTAACTACCCAAGCAACATTCATAATTTGTGGATCGTGATAATTCGTAATGTCCTGTGTGTTGCCACAGAATAATAAATTTTGACATGAAGACACTAACAAAACATTAAGCATCACTGTAATTCGTAATGTGTCGCAAGGCTTATGACGGAATAGCGACAAATATTGTCTTATGATAGACTGGTAGTGATAGTAAGACACTGGCGAAGCTGAATTGGGAAACTCAACAAATTTAAATGCTGCGTGACAAAATGGAAGCAGTATAAAATAAGAAAGCTCGGAGAGACGGAGTTTCAGGATTGTAAAACTTGAACTTGCAGGAAGACAAGAGATCGGATTAGCCATATCCTATACATTGATTTAAATAGTTGTACTGGTAAGCATGATGGTCCACAGTAATTGCACATCCGCTGGTACATCACAGCGCAACCCTTTCGAGGAGATCATCAAAGTTCAGTTCAACTAGCATCAGCTGAACATCACGGTAACTGAATGACATAACTGGCTGGCTAAGTATTCCTGAATAATCAGAGAAGGTAGTTCCAGCACAATCTAATTCTGGTCTCAGACTAAGCAAAACAAGGTATGCACCCACAGTAACGTCTTGTTTAGCTTCAGAAATACTTGCAAAACATGTATTAACTGAATTTAGGATTCTGGTGTCCACGGCATGGTCGTTTAGTAGTTTCCTAGATACTTGCATACCGTTAATAAAATTTAGGATTCTTTTGTCAATGGCAATGGTTTATCAGCACGAAACGGCAGTTTCGTCGCTGGGGGGATCACCGAGCGGCTCAAAAAGGTCAGCCCAATCAGCCTGCTTCATCTCGGTTTCTGCACGGGTACGCCGGGGTAATGATGGGCATGATATGCGTCCGGTCTTCACGATTGAAGCGTGCATTCCACACGGGAAAACCAAGTTCCCGATCTTCATGAATGGAACAGAGCATCACTGGGTTCGGCCAGTACCACTAGCCGAAGATGCTAAAGAACATCGTGACCAGCGTGCTTGGCGCAGCATTAGGGTAGGCCAGGCATATACACGCAACCATCACAGGGAAATCGACCTCTCTGAGATAACCAGGGGCCTAGCAAAGCACACAATTAGCTCAGCATAACAGCTCAAGCAAACGTTACCAACATGGTGATGAAACCTGACTTACGTTAACGCAAACACCTCTTCTTTTCGCCCAGTGCTTCACACACCTTAACGTTGTCCGGAAGTTCTACAGTCAAGTGTGTGTGTGTATCATTATGGTGCCATTTTTTAAGAAGAAATAAACAGGGGAAAATGAAGTGGAAAACAAAAGCCAACCTCGATATTTGGAACAAGATCAAGAATTTGGTCTGCCACTCTGCACTCGCTAAGACTGCGAAGGTTGACTTCATCAACTCCAGAAAGCACTGAATTTTGAGAGATATCCAGATCCTGCAGTAGTACATTAAGAGCAAAATTTATGGCTTGAGATATTCAACGTAAAACAGGGCAAGAGGCAGGAAGTGGACTTCAAGATAAATAATTTTCTTTCATTATTTAAGACAGAACGGCACAAGCAACTACTCCCTCCATTCCATATTACTTGTCGTTGTACTAAATCAGCGGCGAGTAATATGGAACGGAGGGAGTAAGACTGAGGGTCACAGGGGAAGTGTTGCATTGATGGCTGTAAACACCCCAAATCTTTGTTAGAGAAGAACTGCCAGTTAAATATGTGTATCCAAATATGAATGAAAATAAGGAATAAACATTCTGTTATACGCATCTCCCTAGAACAAAACATCAGAAGGTATCCATAGAAAGCTAATGGCCGCAACTAAATGTGATGATTCTGCCAAAAAAACGTGAAACTCGTAAATCATGATGAATGGGAGATTCAAGTGTTCCACTACTGAATGTTAAACGGCAAGAAAGTTAGAATGCCGTCCAAGATACTATCAATGCTGCAACAACTGACCTACACCAAAAAAACAGTCAAGCGACTGGGAAATTCTACAGCAATGTGTGAATATCATTATATTGCCATCCTAGGAGAAGAAATAAAGGAAATTTTGGGGCGCAAAACAAAAGGCCAGCATCAATATTTGGAACAACGTAGGCATATGAGAGAAGTTCCCTGTCACTTGTTCCAAATTAGAAACAAAGTTAGAACACGAGGACAGTGATAACTGATAAGCATTCCCATCTAATACTCCCTCTCCCCCAAAATATAAGGCGTGCTTGACTTCTTTCGGTCTTCATCACACAACTTTGACTATGATTTTTATTTATTATATGTCGATAACATTACTATAAAGACATATGGAATAAACTGTTTTCCAAGACAAATACAATGATACAATTTATACATGTTCAATCCGTGCACTTTGGTATATATTGATCGTCAAAGTTGTGCATCAAAGACTGTGCAAAGTCAAGCGTACTTACATCTTGGGAAGGAGGAAGTACATCACATCATACAATGGATGGCCAGATACAACTACACTACATATATAACTAAGCTACAATATTAGCAGTCTAGCTCATAACATGGACTTATGTTATTACCATAAAATAAATACACATATAACAGACAGTAATGCATAGCTATGTTTAAATTAAGATAGTAGGTGCTAGAACAAATTTGCTTACATATTTTCTTACTAAAATATGCTTAATGGAGAAAAATTAAAACATCACATATACCATGATAATACCATGACGCACATAAATAAGAGCTTAAGGTATGTACAGGAAAGCAAACAAGTGCATGTAAACTTATTACAAACTTACCGATGGCACTACTGCAAGAGAAACATTGGCATAAAGAAGGTTAATTGATATTCCGTGGAGCTTAAATTTCATAGCAGGGAAATGTGCATCAGGGAGAGGTTGCAGTTCAGACACTTATTCCATTTGTGCCAGTATGCCACATAGTATAGTAAAAAAATCCTGCTGAAGTAAGAGCAGTATGTCAGGAAATAAAAATGATATATCTCAAGTATAAACAACACTTATTGCACATGATGAAAGGAAAAAAGATACCTCACAGTTCACATACTTTGGTCCAACACATAAAGTATCGATGTCAGCCCCAGGTTCATCAACCTAATGCAGGAATACCAAATTATGCACATGTAAATAATTTCATGAGCAGGGCAAAACATCAACATGACCAAGTATAAGAAAAAGGATAACATTCAATTCTATGCAACAACGTAGACAAAAAAATAGCTGATGCATTTGGGGTCATATGCTTTAGAAGTGGTCATACGATGTGTTTGGCATTCCCATATCATGGTGTCCTTTTTTTCTTCTAAGGAACACATACTCTTTGTGGTATGGTTATACTAAGTTACTAACTCACCGCACGGGCAAGCAATCTCAAAAAAGTACCAGCAAAAAAAATTTACTAGCTTGAAGCCTGTTGTTTAGCACAGCTAAACAAACATATGCTGAGATAGGTAAAATACCCTTTAAAACAGGACTGATTCCAGAGTCTATGCTGTTCACCAAACAACGTGGTGCTCTATATCCGTGACTGAGAACTGAAAACAGAGTATACCGAAAAAGTGGAACACCCAATTCTAAGCAGCGACATAGATGGAAAACAAGAATAGTTCAGCCAGATGCAGTTGAGCCAGTTGGCATACAATTGTTAATAACCAAATTAAGGGTGTGTGGCATTTCCATATCCTGGTGTCTTTATCTCTAAAGAACACTAATACTCTGTTTGGTAATATTAAGTTACTAGCCGGAAGCCTCTTTTAGTGAAGCTAAACAAATACTATATGGTCAAATACGTAACCTAATCTCTAGAACAACACTGATTCCAAAATAACCAAAGCAAAGCATGTACATTACCCCTAGATGGTATGACCCGAAGGTGAAAAGCCCGACATTTGTGTTGACTTGGCCTCTCTGAATAGCCAACTCCTTCACCCACTCTTTCACAATCTGCATTTCAAACATGGATATTGTTTAGCAGGCGATAATTTACCAAAGGAAGAACAACCAATGGCAACACTAAATGAAAAGAGAGAACAACTCTCGCACATGGCAAGAGAAAACAGCAACCTTGTCAAGCTTCCTCAGCACATCTTCTTGCCTAGCGGTCTCCTCCTTGCTCTTGTACAAACCCAGCTCGGCCAAAAGCTGCAATTTTGACCAACAAGCAAGGCAAGACGATACTTCTAAGCAACAAAATCATAGCCTCGGAGCGGCGAACCTGTAGCAATAATCAAATCAGAGCAGCAAATCGGTTCGAACCTGCTCCAATTCCTGCGTGCTGTGGAGGTCAGCCTCAAGCGGCCCGTCAAAGGACCCCGCGGGCGTCACCCCCAGCTTCCTCTTGGGGAAGCTCGTTGGGGCAGAGCTCGTCATCGGGCCTCACGGGAACCGCGGAGCCCTGGGCCGATCCTCCGCCGCTGGAGGCCTGGCTAGGGTTGGCGGTCCGGCGATGCAGCAGGTGGGGAGAGAGATGGGTGGGGATTAAGGAGGGGAGGAGGGGGTTAAGGTGATTCGGCACGAGATTTCCCTTCGGGACAAGGTTTTTAGCAAACCGGCCACCAAAACGGACACACTATCGACCAACAATTAGTCCTCGCCATGGGCAGCCCGGCCCGACCCAGCTGGGAAAAGCCTGGCCTGGCCCGGCCCAACACTGCTCCTGGGCAGGGCCCGGGCCTAGATTTTGAGCCTGAAGACCGGGCTGGGCCCGGGCCTATGGCCCGATGCCTGGTAGGTTTTTATGCGTGCGGGCCGGACTTGAGCCCAAAAACCAAGCCCGATGGCCGGGCTGGGCTCGAGCCTGTGTTTTTTGTGTCGGGCTTGGCTAGGCCCGACCCAGCCCAAGGTATAGCCAGGTATGCCAACAATGCTACAGTTACGGGCAATTTACTACGGATTGAAGCTCACGGACTGAGATGCTATTAGTTAGTTGGAGCCTTGAGGGAAGGAGGGCCCCACACCAGAAATTCTAGGGGAAGGGATGAATTAGGAAAGAACACGTCCACCTGTAGGATTCTCTTCGTAAGTGCATCATCTTCGCACTATCGACATAAGAGAGGTTGTCAAACGGGCCGAGTCGGCCCACCATAATCATGCCTGGCCGAGCATGACCACAGGGGGGCATGTTTAGTACACGAGTTCTGTCATGCCGGCCCGCGTGCTGCTCCCTCAGGCCCAAGCACAACCCTTATACTAATTAGGCCGGCCCGTCGCCACACCAACAGCCCAATGTACTACTTGGCCCACCGGGCTGTTATTGGGCCAATTTAACGTGTTGCGCTGATAGTTATATACCACATATATAAAGGAAAACCCTAAAAATATATAGAAAGGAAATAGAAATAAAAAAGGTAATCATGTCGTGTCGATCCGGCCCGCATGCTCAGCCTAGCAGCCTAAGCATGGCCCAGGGCATGTTGTGTTCCTGACACGACACAATTAGCCCGTGTCGGGTCTGGCCTGTGAAGTGTCGTGTCGGCGTTCTCATGGGTCGGCCTGCCAGAGATGCCCTGGATCGCCAGCTCTGATGTGGACTGATCTGAACACATCCGTGGGCACATATACATACGCCAAACATCCAATTATGTCCCCTAAACATCCGCCTCTGCTTTTTTTACTCAAAATAATTATAAAAATAATTCAGACATAAGTAACATACAAATATCCCTGGTATAATAATAGTTCAAATATGAATATCACATCCGAGATAACCGGATTTTTGATAAGTTTAGTAAATTCGTCAATTACAAATTCAACGATACTCAAATCAGAATCCACACATGTCAATCCACGCGCTGTGCCCCCTGAGCAGCATCCAACAATGCATAACATGAAGGGCAGAGCCAGGGCCTCCGCCTGGGGCGCAGCTACAATGTATGGCACTGTACATACGCTGTGACACCAACCTGGCGGCGTTACTGCGAACAGGAATGGTCTGCCCTCCATTGTGTGATACAGCGCCGCAGTGCCGACGGCTATTCAATGACGCGATCAACAAGTTGCAATATTGAGTGAACCAATGATTGACCAACACATAGAGCAACAAGAAACAAAACTTACGATCTCCATAGTTGACACGCCCGTTGGCCACGTTCTCTTCAACCATGCGATCACACCGCAGTACTTCATCACGGAGTTGGAGATGGTGTACCACAACGGGCTAGTAACTTCACATTGCATTCATGGATCATTCGCAAGTCGTAGGGTGCGAAGTGTTTTTGCTCATGAAACGAAGAATGCGTGTTTTCCCGAAAGGCCGAGCCCTCTTGCTTCATACCTACAAAATCTGTAGATGCAACCAACCACAATCACATAGCAACTCATCCTCCATCACCGAGTATCCCGTCACTATGCTTGCTCCAAAGAAACAACAAGAACATAGAAAAAGTCAATGGCATTTGGGCGAACACTTGCGGGCTTAGTGTCTAGCATGGACGGTGTCGGCAGGGGACGAGAGATACCTGGCTGCGAAAGGATCCAGGGTGTGGATGGCAGCGTAGTCCAAGGTGGGCAGGCGCGTTGGTGGGGATTGTGGAGGTACAACAATGTCTGGGCAGCGGTTAGAGAGGTACAACGATGGCGCTGAACGAGGAGGGTGCGAACGCAGAGCAAGTAGGAAGGAGGATCAGATGGAAGAAAAGTTGTTCGGAAAGGGCATTCGAGTGAGTCGGGCGTGTCGGAGTCCTATGTGGTGGAGGACCGAACTCCCGAAAACCTCCCCTGGTTTGCGGGAACTCGGACAAGAGGAGACATCCATAGGAAAATATGGGTTTGTGTTGGACGGAAAACTTCGTCCGGACATCTCGGTGCGGACGTATGCAGACATTTTGAGGGAATGCATAAGAGATGCCTTGGGCACTGATTCATGAAAATATTGAAACAGATGCAAGATTCAAATTAAACAATCGATCTCTTAAAGATTCTTAAAAAGAGCTAGGTTTGGGAACTGTATCCTTTAATAAACCTATTCTTTTATTCTTGTTTCAAGACGAAGAGAAATGTTTTTTCGTCAAACATATTACGAAACTAACGGATGCAGACTCTCACACACGCAAACACACTCATCCTATAAACTTTACATCCATATGTACACTATGACCCTATGAACATTTTTGGTGGATAGAACTAACATATCATGAGATTAACGATGTCATCACAATCTTCTCTCTTAATCTACGGAATAATAGCACCTTTAAATCATAGAGTAATTTCAAAACAATACAAGCACCATTCCGACACTACTAGGAAAAATCCTATAGTCAGACACATAACGGTGGCACAGGGGAAATGGACCACACTACTGCTACTAAACAGTAGCGCGGGACAAAACACAGCGCTGTAAAGGAACTTTAGCGGTAGCACAAGTTCACCATACACACGATGCTACTAAGTAGTCCCCACCGTGAGGCTGGCCATAATAGCAGCACGGGGTATAAAACCCACGCTTCAACTAACTGGATAGCAGTGGCGCCGTCTCCTTTGCCCGCGCTGCTACTAAGTGGATACACAGGCCCAGCTCCTCGGGCCGCCTAGCAGCAATGTTGGGCATGTAGCCCACGCTACTGCTAATGGGCTTACCAGTGTAGTGCTGGTCCGCGCCCCGTGCTACTGCTAAGCCACCCTTATCCTTTCCCTGCCGCCCGTTTCCTTACTATCCCCCACACCGGCTCTCCCCCGCTCGCGTCGGCCCACCTCCGCCCTGTCCCGCTCTAGCATCGATGGCGCTGGACCCCACGCCGCCGCCCTCCCCGTGCTGGTCCTCCCCGCACGTGCCAGCCGGTTACTG
>NC_041382.1:40487615-40497551 GCF_002162155.2 Triticum dicoccoides
TGAGCACCTCCCTCTCCTCTCTGTTTAGTTTTAAGTTTAGTTTTTTTAAAATAATTTTGTTGATATATATGTAGATGGATGTATGTTTGTTAGATGGTTAGTTCTCACCTTGTATTTCTTATTATTAAGGTCATGCATGAGATTTATATGTATTTGTCTTAAGAAGAAACATACTTATTTTTACAACACTACATTTTTTTTGCGAAAACAACACTTCAAGTATTAGTCATGATCAAAAGCAACGAGGGCTTAAGCAATAGTTGAGTGTCTTGCACCTTGACGTACAACGAGCGTGTCAGCCTATAAATTAGCCAGGCGACCTGCCTTTATTATACACAATATTTTATCACAATTTACTTTGACATTAAGTAAACACAATCACACACCTCCACGTCACAAGGTATGATAAGTAAAACTGCACCAGAGAACACCGGCAAAACAAAATAATTCCACTAGTCACACAACAGATATCACAATGCTTTGGTCTTCCCATGCCAATGGCTTTGCAGCCACCGACTCTTACACCTTTTAATCTTCTCCGCGACTTCGATCATGGTTGGTCTGTCATCCACATCAACTTCTAGGCATTGCAGTGCGATCAGTCCAACCTCGCCGAGGCACTTCACATCCTCCCCGCTGGACAGAATCTCTGTATCATACATCTGCCCTGTAGCCCCTTCCATAGAAGCCTTGATATAGTTTAATGGAAGACTGTTGTTCCTATCATACCTTGCCTTCTTCCGCGTAATGAGCTCCAGCACCACGATCCCAAAGCTGTACACATCGCTTTTCTCTGTGAGGAGTCCAGTCTTCATATACACGGGGTCGATGTAGCTACTGTCCCCGATCACCCAATTGGTGTGGTCCTTTTCAATGGACATAAGCCTCGACGTACCGAAGTCCGACACCTTAGGCATGAACTCATCATCAAGGAGGATGTTTCCGGATTTCACATCTCCATGTAGGATCTTCTGACTCGCCTGTGAATGCATGTATGCAAGGGCATCCGCGGAGCAGATGGCAATGTCGAGGCGTGCTCGTAGGGAGATAGGATCTCTTCTCATATTGCCATTCTTGCCATGAAGAACGTCGTAGAGGCTTCCCCTTGGCACGAACTCATAGACCAACATAGGAACTTCTGTCTCCAAGCAACACCCCAACAGCTGGACCAGATACTTGTGACTTATTTGTGACTGGATTTGAATCTCATTGGCGAAATCCTTCTGGCGATCCTTGTTGATTGCAATGGAGCGTTTGACCGGAACCTGCATGTATTCACGAGTAGTTCCCTTGTAGACCTCACCAAAGGCACCTTTTCCTATTATAGTACTATAATTCTTGGTTATTTTGTCTAGCTCCTCCTTTTTGAAAATCTCGATCTTGATGCTTTTCAGCAACTTTCCGCCATTCATGTTGTAACGATCACTAAGCTTTCTTTTCTCATGCTCCATGTGTACGAATAGCAGTAGTAATGCTGATATGAATATGGCACTAATTGTTCCTGTAAATAAGTACATGTATCATGTGAGATAATCCCAGTTTTGTGCCGATTCACAGATTAGCAAAGCACTGATATGTGTAGACACTAGTATAGTATGGAATCTAAAACGGTCAGCTAACAGGCTAACACAACATATGCACACACTTGGTTACCCCAGACGAAATTAATAGCTTGTTACCCATAAAGTAGTGAAAAAGTTCCCCACATATATATCTTCACCTAATTCCCTCAGGCTAATTTTAAGATGCTCCCACCTATTGTTGGCTGTCCATTTGTTATCATCCATGGGCCTAGACTGAACGGTGACCTATTACCTACCATAGCTAACCCATGTGAGGTAATATATGTCACTCAACCATGATAAAAAGTATTACTCTCTAACCACATGGTCCATGTGGTAAGCTACCAGAAAACAAACATTGTCAAAAAAAAGTATTACTCTCTAACTTTGTACTAAACCACCGATTAGTAATATGGATCGGACGGAGTACCAGATTTTATATTTGGGTAAATGTTAGGTAAAAGGTAGCAAGACAACTGGAAAGTATCAGCCAATAATGTAGAAAATATTATTGTTATTCCTACCAGATGGAGAGCTTCCAAGTAAGGAAACTACTATTTTTCTAATTATCTTGATTGGAGCCACTAAATATGACAACTGATAGAAAAATATTGTGAAGTCATGGACTAATGTGACATAAGATATAATAAGAATGATTTGATTCCTTCCCTATGATATTAAGTTGTAAGAACACATATGTAGATTAAATACACCGATGAACTTAGTGGATTAATTAAATGTGTTCTTCTAGCGGTGGTAGCCAGTCATGTGACCACTGAGCCAATGGACTAGTCGCTTTAGGCCCGTGATGACTCGATTCAACTTCACCCCAGCGCTTGACGATCCCACATCCATTGGTGGTGATTTGGGACCTGAATTTTTCCCGCATGTTATGGAGAGGAGTTTGGTAAAACGAATCTCTATCCATATAGATATGAGGAGAGTGTGATTTTGGAAGGCGTGTTTTTTCTTTCATTTTGATGGAAGGGTTTCCTTGTTTCTATGTTGAGTCGTCGCGACAGAGAGACCAACCGAGGCTAGCTAATTTGCATGTGTTAATAAATTTGCCACACTAATTTGTAGAATCAATAGCTCGGATCATTTAGGTACTCTTACCTTCTGCGAGGTAAAAGGGAGCATCTGAAAAGAGGTCATCTATCATGTTTCAGCAAATTCAACAAACAACTGCCATGTTAAGGTACATAATTTTCCTCCAAGTAGTGAAACACAATAGATTTAGGTTGTACATATATCATTGTCTAGTATTCTAGAGTCTAGATCTGTTTATACATAATGAATTATGTAAACTACATATACTAGAGCATTATCTCTCACCGTAACCATCTACTATCTAGACTAAGACACTTCTCATCCATAAAAAGTTAATGGAGACCCAACAAGAATATGTAGGTAGTGCAATATTTATTTCTGGAATAAATTACATGTACATCAACCTTACCTATCACGACAACTGCAGCTGAGGACAATACAGGTTCACAACCCTTGTCACTTTTACCGTCACCTCTTCGTCCAAAATTGCAATTGCATTCATAGTCACCATCCACATCGCGGCATTTCCCACCATGACAAGGAAATAAGTTTCCGTACTTTATTGACTTTGGCCACGTCGATGGCTCACACTCATTAATATCTGAAAATGAATCCAATTCAAACATTAAGTTACTCTTAAAAAAATTCAGACACTAAGTCTTATCTATTCTACAATCATCCTAATCACTTGAACACATGAACCATAACTCCCATTCAAACCTTAAACCTTATTTATTTTTATAGAATTAACCATATAACAAAATTTAAAGGTATGAATTGAAGTTGTTAGAAATACTTCTCCAAATATTAGGAAGTATATTCCATTCTAAAGGTAACTAGCTTCCTAGCTGCTTGGAGAAGTATTCCTAACAACGGCTTATACCCCATTTCTATTTTTTCCGAACTAACAAGGTGGGACCATGTGTCAGGATGACATGAAAACTGACTAGGCAGACATCTCACATCCATATTCAGGGAGAGCAATGTGATGCAGCTAGCTTACCTGTTTGGCAGAACTTACATAATTTTGTAGAATTTGACATACTTTGATACAACATGAGGAAATTTCACAGTATTTGGTAATACCCTAATGAGTACTCATTTGTGGTGTCTGTACGATATGCTATCATGTCGTCCCAACAAACTGATATAGCTTTTAAGCTTGGAGAAAATAATAAAGCTAGGCAAAGCCATAACATTGTCCAAACTAAGGAGTAAAATGTGATTTTCTTTGTTGAATGCGGTAAACACTTTCCAAATATTACTTAATAGAGATTAAAAATTGGAATTCACTCTGTATTAAATAAACTCTACTCTTCACCCTCAGTTCTTATGATCTGTCAATGATTAATTGCCATAATCATATCTAGAAATCATGTTCATAGATTTAAGCCATATATTTCGTTTTGCCTCATCTAATTAGTTGAAGCATATTTCATTTATTGTATATTTTTTGTGTTTTAGATGAGGAGAACTTGTCGAACTGATACGCCCCTCACGTCGTCCTTGCCTAGGGCGACCCGGGAGTTCCCTTCAAACACTAGGTGCCGCCGCCCCCAACCCTTCTTGTCCATGCGCCGCCACTGGAGGAAGCCACCGGGTGAGTCCTGTGCGACCGACGAAGGCACCAGGAACCTTCCTCGCAACACCTTAGGATCGTCGGTTGGGGGATCTTGGTGGCAGTCAGCGGGCGGCGATGCACTCATCGACGGGGCTCGGAAAGCGGCAATTGGGCCTGTTGGGTCGTGTCACAACTTGTGGCTCGGTTGTCACACATGGCGATGGCATGGTTCTATCTTGGCCAACGTGTAGCTAGACGAATTGTTTGGCTGCAGCGAGATGGACGGCAAAAGCCATGCACGGATTTTCTGGCCCAACGATGGCGACGCCTTTGTGCGTTGTTACCTTGTTGATGGAGTCGTGAATGATCTACTCGCCTACCTACCTATTGCTTGGGAGAAACCCTAGATTCGGGTGATCTCAGATTGGACGATCAAGTCAATGGTGTCAGTTTTCTCTCTTGGGATCATCATTTTGATTGTGCATTGGCTAGGGGGGCAGCGGATGATGGCGGGTTTGCGCTACAGCTGACGTGTCCATGTTTCGCTGGTGCCCTGCTTTGCGTGGCATGAAGCATTGCATCGTGGCGGAGAGAGGAAGAGGGTGTCAGCTGTCCTTCACTGAGACATGTCGTTACAAAGATGGCGCGTGGCAATTTTTCGGCGATAATCACGGCCTTCGTGGGACAGCGACAACGTGGTGTATTTTCTAGGGTGCCTATATTTACCACTGACAGACACTAGCGACATAAGTATGGTACTGCCAGATCGTCTCCAAGGTGGGATTTTGATGGTGGCGCCTTCTCCCGCCCTGCAGTCAATGGCTGCGCTCAGCTTTGGGTGACCGGCTATTTGCTTGGTGTGTGTATCATTTTCATCTCACATGGATATCACGTGTGGGCCATATGCACTTACATAATTTTCGGTGGTTGCAATTGCTCGACAAGGATCAATGTTGCCCTCCCTCCCCCTTTCCTTTTTCCCCTCCGTCTAGGCATAGAGTTTTTTTTGCGGGAACCTAGGCATAGAGTTGGTCTTCTATGGCTTTGCTTTTCGGCCAGTGCAATCCTTTGTGTGTGTGCGCACACGCACGCGTGTTGGTAATGGATGTGTGCATCATAGCATGCAGAGTTCGGCGTATGCTCATTGTATTTGTAAACCCTTGATGTTTCATTATGAGTTAGTAAAAACACCCTATATCAGAAAAAAAAATAGTTGACTCTTTTACACAATTTTACTATTTTATAGATAGCATTTAGGTGTTTTCAAAGGGGGAGACATTTATCCTGTTTGTGGTTGTCAGAGAACAAGCCCCATCCAAACCATACCCACCCCCTTATCTAAAGTCACTAGATAAATAGAAAAGGTAGATATTTCTTCTGTCGAGAAGAATATTTGGGGTTAGTGTGCCCAAAGGAATACGAAGGGTGAAATGAAGACAAACTTTTGCATCCGTTGCCTTCGTAGGGATTGCCGACGTATCCCTCGCTGCAATTGCAGAAGTAGCCTGGGCCATTACTGGAATTAACGCAGTAGCTGTGGGTGCTAATGCAGACTCCATAGGGAATATCCTTGTTGCCATTGTGCTGTGGCGACGGACATCTCCCGTTCCTGATGGCCCAATCAAGAACAAGTGGGACCGTGCCCTTGACAAGTTTGTTGGCAAAATTCTTCCCGACGAGGTCTGATTGACTAAAATTGTACCTGTTTGAGAAATCCACAATTAGCTTGGCTCAAATTTATCTAGTGGACTTACAAAGAGCTAGATTACACTGCTACATGTAGACGTTTCTTTGTAAGATTTTGGTCTGACTCTGCATATCAAGCCGTCCATTGGTAGAATTAGAGTGCAGCACACCAATGGATTTTATTGTTGTGTGCAACCACGAAAAAATGCCATGATAACATTTCTATATGGATGAGGATAAACTTCAGTCTTTGCATCGGTTGATGCACACATGCAAAGTGTTACGATAACTACATCCAAACAATCAGATAACTTCACATATTCTCATTGCTTTCTTATCAGTAATAACCTGTGGTGAATGCATATGTAGATAACGACATGAAAATGGCAACTACATTGAAAATACCGATAAAGGCACACATTAAACATTTCTGAAAGATGGGCTTGTAACAAAATACATGGCGAAGCATGAGGAAATCATCGGACAACAGTTTGTTTCTTCTCTCTTCTCCATGGTAGCAAAATTTGTGGCAACTCTAAGAGAAGCGGCTGATGACATTGAGATTTCTAAATATGGTTTTGCTGCTTCTCTGATAAATACCTACTTCTATGCCACAATAAAATACCTATCTAAATACGAGATTCATGCAAATTGTGAAAAGATATGTTGGGTTTAGTTCCACATCAGTTGTGGGAGGAGACATAACATGATTTATAAGGGTGGGGTGTCCCCTCCTAACATAAGTCGGTGTTGCTCTTCGGTTGGGCCTGGTTGAGGCATGTGGGTCGGAAACGCTGATGATAGCATACCCGGGATTGCGTAACAAGATAAAATCTTGAACATACTGTTATCATAATCTATTGACTAAGAAATAATAACCACTGTTTCTAAATTAACTGCATATATGCCCTATAAATGTGATGAAATCTAGAAAAATACTAGTATATCATTTGGTCAGGGACGTACCAGCCTTTCTTGGCCACGAAGGCATATTGGCATGTGTTGTCGGGCACTGGATTGTTGTTCTGCTTGTCCTTGCCCCAGCGTGATGCAACATAGCTGAGGCCGGGAGCAATGGAGGCCTGGCAGCAGCCTTGGCCACTGCACGGCGCGCCTTCCTGCCCGATATCGTCCAGGTCTACGCTGGTGCAGGTCGTGATGCAGCCCGTGAGGTAGCGGTTGGCGGAGGCGGAGCCGATGCGGCCGTTGAGCCTCGCCTCTAGACTGCAGCCGATGGCCGTGAAAACGTTGTCCGCCGGCGACAGGAGGAACAGGCCACTGCCCAGGTTGAAGGACATGTTCTGTGACCGTGATCTCCTTCCCTGCGCGTTGCAGCTGTATGTTGACGAGAGGTAGGCGACAATCTGTGCCGTCTCCAGCGTTATGCTTTCGATTTGGATGTTGTTGCCTCTGAGCAGTACCCCCTCGCTGCAATTGAGGTTGAAGTTGGGGCGCGAACAACCGCGGCCGATGCCGAATGGGTAGGGGACGGTTATGTCCCCACACTTGTCAGGGCAGTCTCGTGGCCGCGGTGCCGCCGCCGCTGCTAGCGGCGATGCGCCGGAAATGCCCTTGCCGAGGCCGAGGAGGGCTATGTAGAACATGACTAGGAAGAATGTCGCTTGTGTCATCGGAAATGTCTTTGGTTACTTGCCGCTAATGGCTGGCTCCTCAGGCCTCTCTAGCTCCGTTCTTCCGTTGCAGTGCTGTATATATAGGAGAGCTGAACATACAGATGCGTACTTGCTATTAATTAT
Source organism: Triticum dicoccoides (assembly GCF_002162155.2). Classification (NCBI taxonomy): domain Eukaryota; kingdom Viridiplantae; phylum Streptophyta; class Magnoliopsida; order Poales; family Poaceae; genus Triticum; species Triticum dicoccoides. Next base: position 40,495,232 of record NC_041382.1, read on the forward strand.
CAATTCTACTAATAACAATGTAAGTCGTCGTTTAGTTGGCGTGCCACTTCACCTTATCCTCCACACATAATTTCTTCTTTAATACATGAAGCTCTTCTCGTGTTGCTCTCTCACCGATTGAGAAATCTCCAACTCTACTCTTAAAATTAGACGGGTCGCTCTCTCTCTCTCTCTCTCTCTCTCGAACCAGACAGTAGTTGGCACTGCCCACCCCTATGCCAAAGATTAGAACAATAGCTCAAGTCGTCTTCAGAACAAAAATGTCAACAATCAGGGGATAGATATATCTTGGCGAGTTGTTGATCTTCACGTGTATCTTTTTATAGACACAGCTCAGCTGGACGTCAGACTGTTTATTTATCAATTCATTTAGTTGGTACCTTCTACCCAACTTGGAGCAATGGACGTACTTACTCTCGTGTTCAATTTGATCAGCCAGCCACGTACATATCTTGGCGGGACGTGAGTGTGCGCCGTCCGTCGGCATCTTTTTGTTTTAGACAAATATGTGCGTCGGCATCTTCAACCAGTGTCACGTCGCAGTCATGATTTGCTAGACAGGTCGGCCGTGGTGGACCTGAAGAGAGCGGCTCTAGCTAGGGGTACTCAGCTTTTCTCGATGGTGAAGATCTCTAGAGATGCAGTTGCTCATGGCATTGGTAAGCTTTTTATGAATTCTAAAGCGCATGGGTTATTTGTAGGAACTATTCCGTCATGTCATGTGTGGCGTACGTGGTAACGAACGATTGTATGACTTTATCTTAAGGGTCATGCGGCGATGGCTGAGTCCTGTGTGGGCTCGTCATGGTCCAGTTCGCCGCCGCAAGTCCGTCCGAAGAAAGAACAGGTTTTCACCCTGGACAACACTCATCATCACCGAACGCCACACCCTCTGGCTACCACGTTGCCCACATGGCCATGACCACCAGGCAGCACCAAGCCACGGGCTCTGCGCATGAGCATTGTGCTACCACCACCAGGGCCGCCGCCCCAGTGCAGAAACCCAATAGGCCGACCAAATCTGGCCTCCATCGGCCCGTCTTGCAGCACCGGGCGTGACACGAGCTTGGTCCTGCGGCATTGTGTGCGAGACGAGGTCGATCCTGCTGCACCATGTGCGAGACGAGCTCGGTCCCGCTACATCGTGCGCGAGACGAGGACGGTCCTGCCGCACCGGACGCGAGACAAGCGATGGACCACAACTGGGAGAAGGACAGCCCTTCGACGGAAGTAGTGCCCGAATGACGAGAAAAGAAAGCAAAGACCGTCACAAGTCACCTACGAACGAGGCGACGCCAGGACAATGTCAGCCGCCGCCGCAGTCGACCTGCTAAGCTGCCATGGAGCCATCCACGGCCGGGGCAGCCGCCACACCGGGCTACTGCCCAACCCGCGCCGCCCGGCGAGCTCGAAGTGTCAGAGCCGCCGGGCACTTACCCGCGCTTCCATACGTTAGCAGATGAAGAAGTTTTAACATAACCTCCAGCAGATTACAAGTTTCAAGGAGCACTTAAGTTTCTTTATGTGAAACAGCCATGCATATGTTCACTAAAAGTATATGAACATCCATTCATAGACATAAGATTCAGCACATTACAAGTTTCAAGGACCACTTAAGATCAGAATTAGCAATGAGATAAAAATGGCAATGAACCAAAAGATAGTTTTATGACTGTCCTGCAGATGCAGATTATTATTCTAATTCAATAGTACTAAACAAAGAAATTGACGGCATGCATTACATTATGCTTTGTAGTGACAAGAAAATAAGTACAACCCGGGAAATAAAAATGAACAACTTGATAGAGAGGCCATGCGGTGGAAGAAGAATTTATTCTAAATCGTCAACATACATCTTTGCTTTATTGATGGCTGTGAGGTCAGTCAAATTGGAAGGCCTGAGTATCTCGGGTAAATGACTGTATCTAAGCTTGTTTGGTTCAATTAACAGCACACCAAGAAAAATGCAGTCCATCTAAAACATTACAAGTTTTAGAGTGGTTGGGCTCTTTTAGAACCGTTCGTTGATGTCGATCTAACGGCAGACAAATACGAAGTACTGGGTAGTACTTCGATGAAAGTACGCGAAAGTACTAAAACGAGTGGGGCCGGTACTCGTGACAAGATGGGGACGCGTTTTAATCTAGGGGCAGTTTAGTCCTAGGAAAATTTGCATGCGCCGCCCCTCTCGTCGAATGAATAACCGCCGCCATGGTGCTACACATTCCACAATTACTCATCGGCTGCCATCTCCTCCCTCTCCTTCATGTCCACCGCAGTCATCTCCTCCTTCTTGCCGCTGCAACTTCGCTCCACTCAC
>NC_041382.1:40497950-40501913 GCF_002162155.2 Triticum dicoccoides
CACCCACTACAAGAAATATGTCAACTTGTGACCACCACTATTGGTCACTGAATGGTCACAAATTTCCATTTGTGACCTTTTTGTGACCAAAAACATAAGGTCAAAAGCTGGCCGTCGTAAACTGACTATAGCGACCTTTCTTCTAGAATAGTCGTAGACGTTTATGACCAAAATACGTCTACTGTGGCGTTTTGATCACTAGCAACCTCCCCAGGCCACGTAGGCATCCAGCATGGCAATCTGACGTGGCACAAGATTCAGTCCGGTCCAATTCGGTTTTCTACATGGGCCTAGCCCAACAATTCGACCTTTTTAATATTTATTTTTTCTGTTAATTTTCGCTAGCTACATGGGCCTAGCCCAACAATTTAGCATTTTTATTTTCTGGGTCGTGGCCTTTTTGCAAACCATTTCATTAAGCCTATTTTTCTGGGTTTTTCTAAAATACACAATGTTCTGATCCACTATAGTTTGGGCCATAGCCTTTTTAGAGCCCAAATATTATTTTGTCAAGTAGAACATTTGGTCTTTTTCATTCACAGATTTCAATTTACACATTTGAACAACAAAATAATAAATCTCTCAATTAACTGATTAAATCCAGAAATCATCCAGTCAAATACTCACAAGAGCACATACACGTTTGCACGTCCAACAAGTGCACATACAATCAAAAACAAATACACAAGCACCAAAACTTGGTGGCAACATCAACTAAAACTATGGCACGCATCTCCAAGCTTCTTCTGATCTTCTATCACAGCAGCAGCAACCTCAACGACATTAGATCCTGATCCAGATAAGCTATTAGTGAAATACACTGGAAGTAAATAATATTCTTTTAAGAGGCTAAAATTTATACATACATGCCCAAATGCCCCAATTTAGTAAACACTAAGCATGGCATAACAAAACTTCCAACAACTTGAATGCAACAGATTAACCTGATGTTGTTCTACAATAGTAATCTATACATACCTGCATGGTATATTGGTACAAAGTTTAGGTAATGAAATGAACATCACTATAACACTAACCTAAAAAAATTCCTATTCTACTACCACGACCATCCATTCAACTAACAATACTAGTAAGTGCACAGAGACTAACATCACAAGGCAGGAGACAATTATGACAATTTTGGCAAGTTGGAGAAATCGTTTAATCAGTTTTGGTATACTTAGGTTATGAGCCAAAATAGATCAAGCAAAAAAAGCAGTAACTGGTGATGCATGAGCATGAATATGGTACAAAATTGAGCATATTAACGTTAAGATTTGGGCCTTCCAACTTTACTGGTCATACATACATATACAGAATTGAGCATGAATCATTGGTCTTAGTTGTATATGAGACTAGTTGGGCTCTGTATTCTAAGCTCCAAGCAGGTTATAGAAGAAATTGAAGATGAACAGTATATAACAGACTAAAAAATCAAATAGGAACCCAAAAATTAAATACGAGTATAACATGAAGGATTACAACAGGTTCAATTCAATCAATTTCTAAAGCATTGAATCAGTAGCATAAGCATGCAACAACAACATAAGAATTTAATCAACAGCAGCACGAGTATAAGCATTTAATTAGCAGCAACAACACAAGCAGCACCACCACCAGCACAAGTGCACACCTATTCAAGCTAGTAGCAGTCTAGCAGGCTAGCAGCAGAAGCATTTAGACAACTAGAGAAGCACAGTACAGCAGCAAAAGCATTGAAAGAGCAGCAAAGCAGGTTTGAACTGTCACATGCATATCTTATAAACTTGGGCAAGTGTTCTCAGGTTATCCTTAACATCATGCATTAACTTGGGTAATTAGCATCAAACAATACATATCAGTACAAGGCTAGGCAGGATAATAAAGACTTGGGAAAAGATAGCAGAGTTATAAAAAATGATATGTGCCCTTATAGAGAGGGCAGTGTCAAGTGCGGCCACAGACATAGGCATTAGCCGCACCCACGACCCCTGGACACTCTCACAACCGAAGAGGAGGTGCCTTGTGTATAGTCTCCTTCGAGTCTGCAAGAGAAAGAACAAGGTGAAGGTCAGTACGCATCAAGGATGCTGCTGTTTTGGGTCAATCTAAGTCAAGGGCATAAGAGAATTTATTCAAAAAATAAAATAACATGTGAACATCTTGCACAAACTATCATCATTTATAAAAAATACAAAACAAATATGCATACGAAGGTGAAATATTACAAAGAAAGCACTCATCAGGTAGCAGAACAGGAGAATTAGTTAACACTATACATTGCAACTTCAGCAACTACAGAAAGGAAAAAAACAGGGCACATCCATTCTCCAAGCATCCAGTGTATTATCAGAATGACGAAACTTTCATAACAAACAGAAAAGCATATGTGGTGGTAAGATGATCGACATACTGAATCTTTTATGGCGAGTTTGGCGAGTACTAGTTAAGCAAACAAACATAAAGAAGGACTAAAAGAATAAACCTTTGTAACAAAGTAACTAGAATTAGCACCAACTGCAAGATGACATGTGGTGCAGCAACTAATTATAGCTAAATGGGTTGTCCAAATACATAGATTATCATTAGATGGATGAAACCAACAAGATCCGATCATACAAATATTCCAGGGTATCTGACTTTGTTATCCAGAAATATCGCATGAGTGTAGTGCACACCAGGATAAATTGCAAGACGGAAACACTAGGAGCAAGCACTGATGTAGTAATAAGCTTTCATGGAATTTTATTTTATGTCATGCTAAATGCAGCAGGCATGCATAACTTGATTCACAAGGCTGCATGCAACATACACAGTGAACTCTCATGAACAAACACACCACAACTTTAAAAACAAAATTTCAAGCATCACAGTGCACCATACGAATCAACAATGAAACGCTATAGTTCATCAATATCACTAGGCCCAACTAGTGTGTGGTGGGATATCGAACCATTTCGAATTTTTTCCAGTGGATTCCATACAGCAAGGGGGATTTTCCACAACTAGCTCTCAAGAACAAACACACCATAGCTTAAAAGGAAATTTCCAGCCTCACAGTGCACCATACGAATCAGTGGTGTGTACACAAAATATATACAGGTTCATACAAAAACTAAACCAACCCCTACTGTGCTCACTAAACACCAGAACCCAGGCCCAACTTTGTAGCGACGATTACATAGATGCACTGCTAAACTAACACGACATGTAAACCAGATCCACGCATCGAGAGCTAGCAGAGGAGGTCGGGACAGCTGCCAGAACCCCACATGCACAAAGCAAGGGTAATCCATCTAGAAAATGGCGCGTTTCTGGAATAGAAGCCCGGCGAGCGACGGCGAGAGCGAGAGCGAGCAAGCTAGGGGTCTCACCTTGAGGCCGATGTAGCGGTCGCTGTGCACCCTCTTGAAGTGCTTCACCCCCTTCTTCACGATCGCCTTCTTCAGCAAAGGCACCGCCATCTGCACAGCGCACGGAGGAAACTCAGTAACAGGAAGGCACGAAGGACCGGCGGCCGGCGATGGTGTATCCCTCGATGGATCTGCATCCACAAGGCGAGGTGAGAGAGGGGGTCAGCTACATCCTACCCGTGCGGATCGATCAGATCAGAGGGGAGAAACAAGCAGGGACGAGGGGCACCTACCCGTGCTGGTCCGCCATCGCGGCCTTGTCGGGGACGAGGGAGAGTTGGGGAGGCGTCCGGGCAACTTGGAGGGGTAGAGTCCAGCAGCAACCATCGAGGATGTGGCTGTCTCTAGCGTGGACGTGAGGCCGTGACGAAGGGGGAAGTCGGCGAGATGCAGAGCCCGGAGGAGCGTCGGACGGTGAAGGAGCCGCGGCGGAGCGTGGCGTCAAGTGCTCGGAACGGAGCCGCCGTTGCGCTCCGGCCGCGGTCGTCGGAGGCGCTGCAGAGCAGCCATGGAGATGAGGCTGCGGTGCCGGCCATGGACTCTAGAGAGAAGGAGGAGGGCGGCACTACCG
>NC_041382.1:40502310-40585833 GCF_002162155.2 Triticum dicoccoides
TCGGGAGTGGGTGGGTGGGTGGGTGGCGGCGGCGGGGATCGAGGAGGGTGGGTGGGTGGGTTAGGGTTTTTGTTACTCGGGAGAGGCTCCACCGTTGGATGGATGCACGATAGACGGCTCATATTGCATCCAATTTGATGATCCGCGTGAAGGTGGTTCCTCGCGTCTCGTTGGCCAGTTGTCTCGCTTTTGAATCTCAAAAAATTGGACTCAAATCTCTGATTTTTTTAAAACATAACAATGGCATAGTTTGTCAAAATAATCTCGTATTTGCATTAGTGTGCATCTTGAAATGGCAAACAATGTTGCCAAATAGAGCTTTAATTTTTATTGCACAATAAAATCTTTTTCTATTTTCCGAGTGCATAAATGATTTTTTTGTGAAGAACCTACCAAATGTTTGTTCCAAAATAGCACCACTCCATTTTTTTCTAAAATAGTAGACCACATTTTATATAAAATTGACCAAATAGTTGCATGACAAAAGCTTTTGATCCACCTCTCGTGAAAAAACAATTTCCATTTTTTGAGTGCCCAAAATGAGATTTTTTGTGAAGGACCTAGCATATATTTGTTGCAAAATTGTACCAAATCAATTTTATAAAATACTAGTACATATTTAATTCACAATTGACCAAATGGTTGGGTGTAAAAAGATTTGATCCACCTCTCGTGAAAAAGACAAATTTCCGCCGATTCAGCCAGAAGTGGGTCAAATTTGAACTGTAGCTGCCTTGTAGTTTGCTCTTTATTTTTTCCAAAAATCATTTCTAGGTACATAAGTATCTATTTAATCAGAGAAACACCAAAAAAATTCCAAGATTCAACCACTAGCTAGGAACAGTCATTCCCGCCGTTTTGACTGCATTTTGAAACGGGCATAATTTTTTTTTAAAAAAAAAAATTTGGGAAACCTTCGCATTGTGTCATTATATGTGGCCAAGTTCCCAGGAAAAATAAGAAACTTGTAATACGACAATTATTTTAAAAAAGTGTTATCAGAAACGAGCTATCATGTTTGGAGATCAATGGCTTTCAAGCCAAATGATCAATCTTATGGCCACATTCATGGCATAGTTTGTTCAAATGATCTCATATTGTGCACAAGGGTGCATATTGGAATGGCAAACAATGTTGCCTAAGAAAGTTTTCATTTTCTTTGTACGAAAAAACCATTTTTCATTTTTCGAGTGCCCAAAAGGAGGTTTTTTTGTGAAGGACCTCCCAAATAATTGTTGCAAAATTGGACCAAATCATTTTTCTAAAATACTAGGCCATATTTAATGCACAATTGACCAAATGGTTGGGTGCAAAAAGTTTTGATCCACCTCTCGTGAAAAAGACAAATTTCCACCGATTCAGTTGGAAGCGGGTCAAATTTGAACTGCAGCTGCCTCATAGTTTGCTCTTTATTTTTTCCAAAAATCATTTCTAGGTACATAAGTATCTTTTTAATCAGAGAAACACCAACAAAATTCCAAGATTCAACCACTAGCTAGGAACGGTCATTCCCATCGTTTTGACCGCATTTTGAAACGGGCATAAAAAATTCAAAACAAATCAAAAAATTGGGAAACCTTCGCATTGTGTCATCATATGTGGCCAAGTTCCTAGGAAAAATAACAAACTTGTAATACGGCAATTATTATAAAAAAGTGTTCTCAGAAACGAGCTATCATGTGTGCAGATCAATGGCTTTCAAGCCAAATGATCAATCTTATGGCCACATTCATGGCATAGTTTGTTCAAATGATCTCATATTGTGCACAAGTGTGCATATTGGAATGGCAAACAATGTTGTCTAAGGAAGTTTTCATTTTCGTTGGACGAAAAAATCATTTTCCATTTTTTGAGTGCCCAAAAGGAGGTTTTTTTGTGAAGGACCTCCCAAATAATTATTGCAAAATTGGACCAAATCATTTTTCTAAAATACTAGGCCATATTTAATGCACAATTGATCAAATGGTTGGGTGTAAAAAGATTTGATCCACCTCTCGTGAAAAAGACAAATTTCCGCCGATTCAGTTGGAAGCGGGTCAAATTTGAACTGCAGCTGCCTCATGGTTTGCTATTTATTTTTTCCAAAAATCATTTCTAGGTACATAAGTATCTATTTAATCAGAGAAACACCAAAAAATCCAAGATTCAACCACTAGCTAGGAACGGTCATTCCCGCCGTTTTGACCGCATTTTGAAACGGGCATAAAAAATTCAAAAAAAATCAAAAAATTGGGAAACCTTCGCATTGTGTCATCATATGTGGCCAAGTTCATGAAGGAAATATGCCCTAGAGGCAATAATAAAGTTATTATTTATTTCCTTATAATCATGATAAATGTTTATTATTCATGCTAGAATTGTATTAACCGGAAACATAATACATGTGTGAATACATAGACAAACAAAGTGTCACTAGTATGCCTCTACTTGACTAGCTCGTTAATCAAAGATGGTTATGTTTCCTAACCATGAACAATGAGTTGTTATTTGATTAACAAGGTCACATCATTAGTTGAATGATCTGATTGACATGACCCATTCCATTAGCTTAGCACCCGATCGTTTAGTATGTTGCTATTGCTTTCTTCATGACTTATACATGTTCCTATAACTATGAGATTATGCAACTCCCGTTTGCCAGAGGAACACTTTGGGTGCTACCAAACGTCACAACGTAACTGGGTGATTATAAAGGAGCATTACAGGTGTCTCCAAAGGTAGATGTTGGGTTGGCGTATTTCGAGATTAGGTTTTGTCACTCCGATTGTCGGAGAGGTATCTCTGGGCCCTCTTGGTAATGCACATCACTTAAGCCTTGCAAGCATTGCAACTAAATGAGTTAGTTGCGAGATGATGTATTACAGAACGAGTAAAGAGACTTGCTGGTAACGAGATTGAACTAGGTATTGGATACCGACGATCGAATCTCGGGCAAGTAACATACCGATGACAAAGGGAACAAACATATGTTGTTATGCGGTCTGACCGATAAAGATCTTTGTAGAATATGTAGGAGCCAATATGGGCATCCAGGTCCCGCAATTGGTTATTGACCGGAGACATGTCTCGGTCATGTCTACATTGTTCTCGAACCCGTAGGGTCCGCACGCTTAAGGACACGATGACAGATATATTATGAGTTTATGCATTTTGATGTACCGAAGTTAGTTCGGAGTCCCGGATGTGATCACGGACATGACGAGGAGTCTCGAAATGGTCGAGACATAAAGATTGATATATTGGAAGCCTATGTTTGGATATCGGAAGTGTTCCGGGTGAAATCGGAATTTTGCCGGAGTACCGCGAAGGTTACCGGAACCCCCCGGGGGCTAAATGGGCCATGATGGGCCTTAGTGGAAAAAATAAGAGGCAGCCCTACATGGGTTGTGCGCCTCCCCCTTCCCCTAGTCCTATTAGGACTAGGAGAGGTGGCCGGCCCCCTCTCTCTCTTTTCCCCCTCCGCGAATCCTATTCCAACTAGGATTGGGGGGGGGGGATCCTACTCCCAGAGGGAGTAGGACTCTCCTGGCGCGCCACCCTTGGCCGCCCAGCCTCCCCCTCTAGTCCTTTATATACTGAGGCAGAGGCACCCCAGAAACACACAAGTTGATCCACGTGATCTATTCCTTAGCCGTGTGCGGTGCCCCCTGCCACCATAGTCCTCGATAAAACTGTAGCGGAGTTTAGGCGTAGCCCTGCTGCTGGATCGGAGTCCGGGGATCGTCATCGAGCTGAACGTGTGCTCGAACTCGGAGGTGTCGTAGTTTCGGTGCTTGATCGGTTGGATCGTGAAGACGTACGACTACTTCCTCTACGTTGTGTCAGCGCTTCCGCAGTCGGTCTGCGTTGGGTACGTAGACAACACTCTCCCCTCTCGTTGCTATGCATCACATGATCTTGCGTGTGCACAGGAATTTTTTTGAAATTACTACGAAACCCAACAGTGGTATCCGAGCCTAGGTTATTTATGTTGATGTTATATGCACGAGTAGAACACAAGTGAGTTGTGGGCGATATAAGTCATACTGCCTACCAGCATGTCATACTTTGGTTCGGCGGTATTGTTGGACGAGACGACCCGGACCAACATTACGCGTACGCTTACGCGAGACCGGTTCCCCCGACGTGCTTTGCACATAGGTGGCTTGCGGGCGACTGTCTCTCCAACTTTAGCTGAACCGAGTGTGGCTACGCCCGGTCCTTGCGAAGGTTAAAACAGAGTCTATTTGACAAACTATCGTTGTGGTTTTGATGCGTAGGTGAGATTGGTTCTTACTTAAAGCCCGTAGCAGCCACATAAAACTTGCAACAACAAAGTAGAGGACGTCTAACTTGTTTTTGCAGGGCATGTTGTGATGTGATATGGTCAAGACATGATACTGAATTTTATTGTATGAGATGATCATGTTTTGTAACCGAGTTATCGGCAACTGGCAGGAGCCATATGGTTGTCGCTTTATTATATGCAATGAAATCGCGATGTAATGCTTTACTTTATTACTAAGCGGTAGTGATAGTCGTGGAAGCATAAGATTGGCGAGACGACAACGATGCTGCGATGGAGATCAAGGTGTCACGCCGGTGACGATGGTGATCATGACGGTGCTTCGGAGATGGAGATCACAAGCACAAGATGATGATGTCCATATCATATCACTTATATTGATTGCATGTGATGTTTATCCTTTTATGCATCTTATCTTGCTTTGATTGACGGTAGCATTATAAGATGATCTCTCACTAAATTATCAAGAAGTGTTCTCCCTGAGTATGCACCGTTGCCAAAGTTCGTCGTGCCCAGACACCACGTGATGATCGGGTGTGATAAGCTCTACGTCCATCTACAACAGGTGCAAGCCAGTTTTTGCACACGCAGAATACTCAGGTTAAACTTGACGAGCCTAGCATATGCAGATATGGGCTCGGAACACAGAGACCGAAAGGTCGAGCGTGAATCATATAGTAGATATGATCAACATAACGATGTTCAACATTGAAAACTACTCCATCTCACGTGATGATCGGTTATGGTTTAGTTGATTTGGATCACGTGATCACTTAGAGGATTAGAGGGATGTCTATCTAAGTGGGAGTTCTTTAATTAATTTGATTAACTGAACTTAAATTTATCATGAACTTAGTCCTGGTAGTATTTTGCAAATTATGTTGTAGATCAACAGCTCGCATTGTTGCTTCCCTATGTTTATTTTGATATGTTCCTAGAGAAAATTGTGTTGGAAGATGTTAGTAGCAATGATGCGGATTAGATCCGTAATCTGAGATTTATCCTCATTGCTGCACAGAAGAATTATGTCCTTGATGCACCGCTAGGTGACAGACCTATTGCAGGAGCAGATGCAGACGTTATGAACATTTGGCTAGCTCAATATGATGACTACTTGATAGTTTAGTGCACCATGCTTAATGGCTTAGAATCGGGACTTCAAAGACGTTTTAAACGTCATGGAGCATATGAGATGTTCCAGGAGTTGAAGTTAATATTCCAAGCTAATACCCGAGTTGATAGATATGAAGTCTCCAACAAGTTCTATAGCTAAAAGATGGAGGAGAATCGCTCAACTAGTGAGCATGTGCCCAGATTGTCTAAGTACAACAATCGCTTGAATCAAGTGGGAGTTAATCTTCCAGATAAGATAGTGATTGACAGAATTCTCTAGTCACCATCACCAAGTTAGTAGAACTTCGTGATGAACTATAGTATGCAAGGGATGACGAAAAAGAATCCCGAGCTTTTCATGATGATGAAATCAATGAAGATAGAAATCAAGAAAGAGCATCAAGTGTTGATGGTTGACAAGATCACTAGTTTCAAGAAAAAGCGCAAAGGGAAGAAGGGGAACTTCAAGATGAACGGCAAGCAAGTTGCTGCTCAAGTGAAGAAGCCCAAGTCTGGTCCTAAGCCTAAGACTAAGTGTTTCTACTGCAAAGGGACTGGTCACTGGAAGCGGAACTACCCCAAGTAATTGGCAGATAAGAAGGATGGCAAAATGAACATAAGTATATTTGATATACAGTGTATAACTCAGCATGTTCCTGCCATATCTATGAGCAATTACAACTGAACTATGCATTAATTTTTGACCAAATTAAAGCATGCAAATGATTGCCGATTCCACCTATTGCCAAATCAAGCTTTGTATTGATGATGCATTAGATATTGCAATAAGTAGAGGATGCTCATGATTGCCAAAAGTACCTATTTCCACTTTCTGATAAGAACTAAACGTGTATCAAATGATGCTAAAAGTAGAGCACGAGCATGAGCATGTATCAATGCATTAGATATTGCAATAAGTAGAGGATGCTCATGATTGCCAAAAGTACCTATTTCCACTTTCTGATAAGAACTAAACGTGTATCAAATGATGCTAAAGTAGAGCATGAGCATGAGAATGTATCAATGCATTAGATATTGCAATAAGTAGAGGATGCTCATGATTGCCAAAAGTACCTATTTCCACTTTCTGATAAGAACAAAACGTGTATCAAATGATGCTAGAAGTAGAGCATGAGCATGAGCATGTATCAATTGATGCTACCTATTTGTGTTTGAATGGGCTCAATAAAGCTGGTGCTGGTTTATGCTCTCTGCGTGACCGTGATGGTAACGAAGACACTTGGTTGGCTATGGTCTTGCTGTCAAATTTAAGTTTCAGTTCTTTAAGACTCTTTGTTTTTGCTGCTTGCTCGGGATCGACTAGCTTTCTCGGGCGTCCACGTGCTCTCTTCCTTTTGGGGGAGTTGGGTGCACCATTTTTGGGGGAGTTGGGTGCACCGGTATCCTTCTGGGAGTTGGGTGTGTCAGGTTCATTGGAACCATCGGGATTGTTGACTAATTGTACGTCCTCTTCTGAAGCATCAGGTAGAACTGCTTGCTGGGCATCGTACACCTCCTTCTGTATAAGAGAGAGTGCTGCGTTAGTTCTAATCATGAGACTTATGAAATAAATGATATATTCTTCATGTAGCGCTAACCGTTATGGGGAACTTATATGATTCGAGACGAAGCGCATTGCAATTTGAATGCAGTAAGGCTGTACATATTTTCCACCTGAAAATATCTATCCTTGCCTATATTGGATAACCGACACTGACGTCAGCATAGCTTTCAAGCTAAACAAAGTACAAATTTAAATTAGGCATTCAATTACCTGGTTCAAAATATCGGTCATTTCATCCCCGTTCCATGACAACATGTGTTGCAGTGTCCAAACCGCACAGGAAGTCCTGCGATGTTTAGTTAAAGATCAGTAATCTTATTCGTATACGCAAATAATAATTTATGAGGCCATGCGTACCCATAAGTCTTTTGTGGTATGTTCTCATAGCGTTTTTTGGTCCATTTGGCAAAATTGATGTTATTAGCTGGTGATATCAACCCTTTCTTGACAGCTTCGTCAATGCAGAACTGAATCGAGTCCACCTAGGATACGACGAGTTATACATAGAGTTACGGTACTTTGGGAGCTCATGTTCCATGCGGATCAAAAGAGGCAGCAAGAGAACACTTACAAGAGAATCTTCCTTGGTCTTGTCGCAATGATAATTCATGGAGTTCAGAGTCTGAATTTCTTTTTGTCAAAATTAAACATCATTAGCATCCAATGGTTTTGGTGTACATTGAGTGGGACATGCACTTGCAGTAAAATTTGGGTTGGGTTGAGAACCGAAATTTGTCGTGTACAGTGTGTACGTAAACTATGAAAGTGTGGAAAACGTGTACCTTTCGGCGCCCTACAAATTTTCCTGCTACACGAGCTAACCATGAGGCTGCACGTCCAATAGAAACCACCCCCTTCATTTGTAACAGCTTTTCGGTTTCTTGAGGGGATATGATTGAGGTAGTATCATTCTCAATTTGGCTAATGCGAGCATATGCCATAATAACCTGCCAAATTTTCAATCATACAATAATAAGTTAGTTGTTGCAGTAATGATGTAGAATAGAGTATAATGGGCTTACATCACCATAAATGTATTTGTCGTCCAAATTTCGCTTCAGATTTTCTGCTGTGAGGGAAATGTCTCTGATTCTAGCTATTTCAACAGGGTCATATGTTCCGCGGATGTAAACGGCTGTCTCTATGTCCTCATTCGTGAACTTGTAATCATTACCAAAGACAGGCTTCATCGGAGTTAATTGTGGTTCCTCATTGTTTTCCGTCACATGTCTTGCACTTGGTGTACTCGAAGTCTCTGTCGTGAATTGGCTAGCCCTAGGAGTTCCTGTCAGGGATGAATTGCACACATTGACTTGATCATACAATGAACAAAGGTAGTTCATCATTAGTTTGTTACTTTTAGATATTAACGTGTTGGGCCAATTTTGATCACCTGCACGCCTCCTTTCTGTGACACTGATTGTCGATTCCTTGTAAATTCGTATTTTAAGTCCTGTAACAATGCAAACAATAATGAACATGAAGGAACATATTCAGAAAAAATACAAAATGCACAATATGACATACATGGAGTTCCCTCCTTAAGTCTTTCATTTCATCCTCGGCCTTCGATAACCTAGGATTAGTGCCAGTTTTAGTCTTCATGTCGATCAAGTCTTCACCTAGAGTCTGGTATTTGACATCAAATCTGTGCTCAATTTCCAGTAACTTCCTGCATACCTTCTTTTCATGATCAGCAATGCGTGCATTCATGACTTCAACTACCATTTCAATCTGTGTAAACAAAATAAAACCCCGTTGATAACAATAGCTAAATGAATGAGGTTCCATGACACCTATTTGTGATATTGCAAAAACAAATAGTCTTTGGAGTACATACTTGCTGGCTACTAAATTGCTGTCCTTGTGATGGTGCTCGATACGAATCATGTTGATGCACATGTTCATCTTTTTTTCTTGGAAAATTATTAGAATTCTCGGATGGTCGTTGAGGAGCACAAATTTCCATGACAGCCTATTTTTAAAAATATAATGAACCATTAGTACCAAATAAAAAATCGGATATATAAAGTTCAATTGTAGATAGGTACCAGCCCGTTATGAAGACCTCCTTTCTCGTAAGCATCGCTTCTTAAAGTAGCCATCATTTCGTCCCATCGTGCGATCAATGGAGGGGGTCTAGAAGCATACATTAATCGGCCACTACGCACGTGCTCCCAGTACCAATACTACACAATAAATTAGTTCATCACCATACAGATATGCAACAGAACAATAATTAAAGGACATTAAGTAGTGATCTATCACTAACCTGGAGCAGAATTAGATTTCCTTGTAGATTTACGTGATCTCGATTTCTAAACTTGTGAACGGACTTGAAGAAGTGATTAAGTGTGAAACATCCCCCGTTAAATTTTCGAAGGTTTTCAAGATCTGTAACAAGGTTGAGAAATTTCGAGTCCACATAATGTTGTGCTATTGGTGCTAGAACAGTACCAATTGCGTACAGAATGAACCGCCTCAGGAAATCGCCGTCTGGAACTTTGGAAGCTCGGATCGCCGTTTCAAGGTCAGAAATCAAAATTTGCCCATTGTTTGCATAGGCGGTAAACAATTCTGTGTCGGTTTGCATTTCCAGATGTGGCTCTATATCCTCCCCTTCTATCGGAATGCCAAATATACCTTACACGTCCTCTTTTGTTATAGGAATTGGCGTTTTACCGATGGTAATGGATTGCGTGTCCATATCTATGCTCTTGGCTAGTCTAACCAACATTATGCGCCGTAGAGTCACTTCATGCATCTGGGTTAGACCGCCAAGACTGGTTTCTGATATGATGTACTTTTTGTGGTCTTGTGACAACAGTTTCATGGTTTTTCCGAACCTTGTCTGTGAGCATACTAACTTCATATGAGCATGCTTTTCGGCGAGTTCCTGTTACATGCCATTAAATATTGCTGAGTACACATGAATTATGTGTACAAAACGATTGTACACAAACAGTAAATTACTTATCGCATCGGTAACTTCGGAGATGGGCTTTTCTCCTTTATTAAGGTTCGTATCTGAAACTAACATTGCTGCCTCGTATGCAATGATAAAATTAGGCTCAATTAATCTGAACAAAATTGGAAAATGTATAACAAAATTAGCAGAGAATTAATTTTAACAAAATTAACTGGGTCATTTAACATATGATCCACTTATGGGTTTAAGCACAGAACCTATTTGGGTGCAAAACCTATGAGGGTTCAACAACTAAAGCATCGGCGGACAACGATTATAAAGAGTTACGATCAGCTAATACCTTATCTCGGAGATGGTGCCACCGAGTAGATGGCGGCGGTTAGTGCGTCGGAAACTATAAGTGTCGGTATAGCGCGGTCGACGGTGCAAAGGAAAAACGGCGCGTTCACGCGAGGAGGAGGCGGCGAGAAGAACACTGACGTCCGAGCCCTCAAATCACGTTGGCGGTGGGTGGCGAGTGGTGGCCGCCGACTCCTGTATTCCGTGGGCGACCGGCGTCTCCGATCTGATCTTGCAGCGGTCGTGGGAGGTGCGGACGGCCCGGGTGGTTAGAATGCGGAGCTGTAATCGCGGGATTTAGGAAGGGGTGGGCCGCGT
This sequence comes from Triticum dicoccoides, assembly GCF_002162155.2. NCBI lineage: Eukaryota > Viridiplantae > Streptophyta > Magnoliopsida > Poales > Poaceae > Triticum > Triticum dicoccoides. The sequence goes on from NC_041382.1 coordinate 40,512,859, forward strand.
GAGTTATGTGAGATTTGGATAAATGATATAAAGAAATAAGAAAATCTTGTGAACTCGGTGTGGGGTTTACGGGGTTTAGGGTTTAGGGGTTTAGGGTTATTAGGGTTTAGGGGTTTAGGGGTTTAGGGGTTTAGGGTTATCAGGGGTTAGGGTTATCAGGGTTTAGGGTTGAGTGTTTACATGCAAGCCCGGAAATGCGCGTGTCAGAGAACGTACTTGCATGTATATGTACTAATGATCGCAAACTTTCTTAATGGCATCCCATGACCACATAGAGAATGAATGCATAATGGTTTCCATGTTGGGCAAAATTTTGAATGTTTTTACGGTTTAGTGGGGGGGTTTAGGGTTATCAGGGTTTAGGGTTTAAGGGTTTTAGGGTTGACGAACTATGTTTGTCTTACGGTGGACGTAGCACACACACCGAACATTGGTGGAGCGTTGGTCTACAATGGATTCCCTCCGGTAGCATCGATCCGATCCGTTGAATGGCTCGGCCGACAAACTTCGTGCCACATAGAGCATGCATCCATCCACTGGACCGGATCAATGTTGGGTTGGTTTCATATAGGTGAGGAAAGCAGCTAGTGCTTTCGGGGTGTTGACATGCTAGGCCGGAAATGCGCGTGTCAGAGATCGTACTTGCATGTATAATCCCAAACTTTTTTCATGGCATCCCATGACCCCATAGAGAATGCATGCATAATGGTTTCCATGTGGGGCAAAAATTTGAATGTTTTTATGGTTTAGTGGGGGGAGGGGTTAGGGTTATCAGGGTTTAGGGTTTAAGGGTTTTAGGGTTGACGGAACGATGTTTGTCTTACGGTGGACGTAGCACACACACCGGACATTGATGGAGCGTTGGTCTACAATGAATTCCCTCCGGTACCATCGATCCGGTCCATTGACTGGCTCGGCCGACAAACTTCGTGCCACATAGAGCATGCATCCATCCACTGGACCGGATCGATGTTTGGTTGGTTTCATACAGGTGAGGAACCCAGCTAGTGCTTTCGGGGTGTTGACATGCTAGGCCGGAAATGCGCGTGTTAGAGATCGTACTTCCGTGTATAATCCCAAAAATATTTCATGGCATCCCATGACCACATAGAGAATGCATGCATAATGGTTTCCATGTGGGGCAAAAATTTGAATGTTTTTATGGTTTAGTGGGAGGGGGGTTTAGGGTTATCAGGGTTTAGGGTTTAAGGGTTTTAGGGTTGACGGAACTATGTTTGTCTTACGGTGGACGTAGCACACACACCGGACATTGATGGAGCGTTGGTCTACAATGGAGTCCCTCCTGTAGCATCGATCTGGTCCGTCGACTGGCTCGGGCGACATACTTTGTGCCACATAGAGCATGCATGCATCCACTGAACCGGATCAATGTTGGGTTGGTTTACATGTACATGTACATGGACCCGAAATGCGTGTGTCAGAGATCGTACTTGCGTGTACATGTACCATCCGTTCCATCCAGTGGCTGGGCCGACAACCTTCATGCCACATTGTTCACATTGTCCAATTAACACTTTGTATAGATTTTTTTGGTAAAAAATGAACGAAATAATGCAACTAATATGAACATAACGTTTGGCATGTATCAAACCAAGTTGCCAATATTCCTCAAAAAAAAAGAACCCAGTTAGACACTAATTGCGTCAAACATATCTCGTAATTACGAACGAAAATGGGTTGACAATTATATCTGGAAATTCTTGGACTGAATTTATTGCTCTTCCTTTTTTAGAGAACAATAAGTTAGAATGGTGGGCGGGGGGTTGGCACGGGCACGGTGATGGCTCGGGCTTGTGTTATATGTGGTTCGACCCGCGGTCAGTGCACATGTTTTCGAAGCCCCGAAAAGATCGCGCTCGTTAAAAAAAACTTGCATCGAAGTGCATTACTTCAAAATAACTAATTAACCCTACAATCACGGATATATACCTTCCCATTCTACCGCATATCTACCCTATCCTAACCACCCCCATCTACCTTGTTTCTCCTCACATAGCCATCGCCGGGATCGCGCCATCGCTTCTCAAGCGACCACGCCGACGCCGGATTAAAAAGGTCTCCTCCACGGCTTCTCTCATCTTCCATTGCAGTGCTGATTATTTTTTCCATTGATTCGACCAACAAGTAATTTCCGAAGAGATTAGAAAATCCAGCTTTTGCCATAGTTGAGTAGTTCTGGTGTGATTCGAGTACAGGATGTCATGCAAGAGCTTTTTGATTGATAGTTTGTACTGGTTGATCGTACGAACTGATTATGAATATTTTTTCACGGTCGTATTGTTTCGAATTAGTTGGATGAGGGTGTGGATACAGTTTTCATACTATGGGTATATGTGTTGCTGTAGGGACCATGGTCTCAGAGGCGCATAACAACCGTGCGGAGTACGACAAGTCTTTGCATGAAGCGCGTCGGGGGATCGACTTGAAGGTGCAAAAGGATCGCGCTGAGGTAGATAAGAAACTGAAAAAAGAACGTTCATACGTGGACAGGATGATAAAGGAGGAGCGTGAGGAGTTTTCCCGTAAGATGGCGAAGATGCGTCTTGAGATTGAAGAAAAGTATAAGAGGGACTGTGAGTACATGGAAAAAAAGTTTGTCTTAGGCTACAATGAAATGCATCAAACATTGCAGAAGGACCGGAAGCTTGTGGACAGTATTATACAAACAGAGCGAGTCAGGATGGATGCCTATGTGTTGCAGGCACGTGCGGATATGGACAGTAAGCTGCTACAGGAGCGGTCGGACATGGATTATAAGGCCATGCTGGAGAAGGTCCGCTTGGAAGGACATATGTTAGAAGACTGTGCGATCTCACGGCCACCCCGACAACATGTCTTCAATTATTCTCCCCCTGTAAGTATCTCGCACCGATTCTATATATTAAGGACCTACATATTCTATGATAAACATCTTCAATTTGTGGCAACCTTATGTCGGTGATTGTATGTAGGCTAAGCATCATGAGACGGCACAGTCGCCATTCACTCGAGACATTGCGATAGAGTCACCGGTTCAATGCCACATCAGTCCACCCCAACAACATATCATCAATTCTCCCCTTGTAAGTACCTCGCAACGATGCATACCCAAGATATGGTATGACCTTTCAAAACTTGTGTGTAAACCCACTATCGACGTTTCATACGCAGGATAAGAAACCTGCGATGGCAGAGTCCCCAGTCACACCACATGAAGGATACATCCCACATAACAAGGTGAGAAGGTTTGAGATGGAACAATCCCCAGTCACTCCACATGAAGGATACATTCCACAAAAGCAGGTAACAACGCCGCAATGTTGCTATGCACATAAAAAATTATGTTTGCCCCTTTACTCATTGAATGTATTAACTCTGATGTGAGATACTAGGTGCTGGTCATGGAATTTTTTGTTAGTAGGGATGATGAGATGTCACATGTCCCGAGAGCATACTTTGATGAACACCCGGCAGAAGTCGGAATTTTTGAACCCGCCAAAGTGACCTACGATCTCATTATGAGTGAAATGAGAGATATTTTTGGTTGCAAACTGGGAGCAGAACTATACTACTTCTTACCCGGGTCTGCGTGGAAGCTGCCAGAAGGAATGTTCTTGATTGCAGGATCAGATGATGTACAAAAAATGCTTTCTGATCTGAATGGCAGCAAGATATGTCACCTGTACATTGTGTACAATAGAAATACGGGTTGTTTTCCCAAGGATGACATTGATTCCGAGGTTCAAATTTTACATGTTACATGCATCTAGTTTATGGCTACGTCTTTTTCGAGTTCTTCCTAATACAATTCCTATGGTTTTCTACAAGAAGTGAGAATCCAAGAAATGGAGGGTCTTGCTAGAGAGTTGGCAGAAAAAGACCAAGAACAACTTAAGTTGTATGGTTACATTGATGTTAAAGAGAAAAAGATTGAAGCACATGGGTCGTCGCCAAGCCCAACGCAATCTCCAACGACGCAACGCAAGAGGTCACTGGATTTTGGCAGTGTAGAAGACAATATGGAGTAGGATCAATTGTTTTTCAACCAGTTTAAGCTTCAAACCAGGATTATTTAGTTGAAAACAAACATTTTGTTTTCTGTTTCACACTATGTTCGCAATTATGAGACAGTTCTTTGAACAACAATGCATGTGTTTTATGATCAATCATACAGTTGTTTCTGAGTTGTTTTTGAGATGGGATTGTGTCTAAAGAAGTTTCCATCTATAAAACTTGGCACGCAGTCGCATCGGAATCCCGTATCACACGAGAGGCGTGCGTCGCATGGGAGCGCGTCGCACGCGAGCTTGTTTTCGGGTAGAAATCATAACATATTTCGGATAGATAAAGTTCACGTCCGCCACCCGCGCATGCAAACCCACGTCGCCGCCATTCCCATGCATGCATGCCTCAGGCGCACACAACGAGACGGCCCATCCGAATTAGGCCCATCCGAAGTAGGCCATTAGAACCCTCCCCCCACTCCACCTATTCCCCTCGCACTGTGGCCTCCCTCCCTCCATCGCCAGATCCCCCACTCGTCCCCCTCTGTCCGCCGCCCCTGCACGCCGTCGGCGACTCCACCCCCGCCGCCCCCGCGCCCCCCGAACGGGATCGGCCGGATCCATCTCCTCAACCACCGCAGAACAGCGCAGGTACCCTAGTTTCTGTTCACGTCTCAATGGTATCCATGCTGATAATGCTAGGTAGATCGACTGAGTGTAGCAATTTTGTGCCACCAATCCACTTTTCTGGAAAATACTTGCTAGAAAACCATCTGAAACTTGTGATGCTTGCTACTGTATAATATAGGACTTTTCAAAGTTCTGTTATGATGGCACTATTGGACACATACAGTAGAGCTGCATTTTTAGTTGTTATACTTTCAGTTACCATCACTGCTTGGGAAAGGCCGAATTGGATGCATTCAGGTCTGCAGTTGATAGTGTATCATCATAATGTAGGTGTTGTGTTGTGTGATTCTTCATGCTGAGAACTTCAGCTTTTTCAGTTATAGTAAAAGGCTTCTGTATAAAAAAACTACTAAATGATCACAAAAACTTCTAGACAACATTCTGTATGATCTGACCAAAACTTGAACTAAGTGATCACCAAAAGTTGAAGGATTTTGCATCACATCACAACCATAAGTGTTCTGCACCAGCATCATAACAATCACATAACTACATAACAAAAGCAAACTTGTTCATCATTACAAAAGCAAACTTGTTCAACATAACAAAAGCTAACTTGTTCAGCATTACAAAAGCAAACTTGTTCAACCACATAACTGCAAACTGAGACACATAATACCACAAACAACTCAATATCCCCAGTAGTAGGGGTCATCCCAATGATCCTCCGCCTCTTGCCAGTACTCCAAACCTTCTTTGACGATTTCGATTTTCTTCCATGCCTCGTAGGTGACGTACGCATCTTTCGCTGCGTACTCGATGAGGTTGTTTGGCAGTGGGCTGTCCCCTCATAGTTTGTGGTCCAATTCCTTGTTGATCTTCTGCTTCATTTTCTTGTACGATGGGTGGATGAGGCTGGCTGCAAACTCAGCCAAAGCCTGCCACTTCTTTCCATTATTTGGAACTCTCCATTTGCGCTGCATGTCGACATACTTGTCGGGGTTGATCTCCAAACCAGACAATTTCAGCTTCTCCTTGTCACCTCCAATGGAGAAGCCAACAAAGGTGTACAGCTTCTTCTCCTGCAGGAGCGGGCGGAGTTCCTTGGGCCTGCATCAAATTAATCTGGTGCATCAAATTCATCTACTTCAAAAACTTCAGAAACTACTAATTAGACATAAAATTCAGAACTAGTATTGCATCTACTCCAGAACTTCAGAACTAGTATTGCACCTACTTCAGAACTTCAGAACTATTGCATCTACTTCAGAAACTACAGAAACAACTAATTAGACAGAAACGTCAGAACTTCAGAAACTTCAGAACTGGATGTTTTTACCATTTGGCTGCCGCGGTGATGTGGTATACCAGGACGAGATCCTCCACGCATAACTGTAGAACTGCAGCCTTTTGCGGAGGTTCGTCTTCCCTCGTATACTCGACATCAACGCCGATCGACCGAGAAAGCATGCCGCCGAGCCTTCTCCTGATCTCGCGGATCCTCTTGTCGGCTTCGTCTGGATTGCTGGTGCATACGACATCCAGCTTCTCCTTCTTCAGGTGGATATCAACCATGAGCGGCACGGTGTAGTCCTGCTTCTGCCCGGGGACCGGAACATCGTCGTCGACCACCAGCGGCTCCTTGCCAGACGCCTCACCTTGGTGATGCTTGGCAGATGGAGGGGAGGTGCTCCACGATGCCTCCACCATTCTCTTGGCAGACAGAGGGGAGTTGCTCCACGATTCCTCCGCCATTGCCCTCCTGGCCAGCGATGGTGGAGGCATAGGGGAGTTGCTTGATGGTGGAGGCAGAGGGAGGCAGATGGAGGAAGATGGAGCGACAATGGAATGAGGAGGGAGGCAGAGGGAGGCAGATGGAGCGGCAATGGAATAGGAGGGAGTTCCCTGCGTCGTGGGGAGTTGCCAGTGGAGGGGAGTCGTGGGGAGTTGCCAGTGGAGGGGAGACGTGGGGAGTTGCCTCGAAAACTCAAACGTCCTGCCCTTTGGCCCTCGAAAAATCTAGAGGGGAGACGTGGGCCCTTTGGTTTGTCCTGTTTCTGAAACAAAACAAAACAAAATAATAGCCATATTTTGCTCTCACTGCAACCATATTAAGAGATCAAAATGGCACCAAAAAGTCACTGCAGCCATCCTAAATGGCACGAAAACAGCACCAAAACAACATCAGCCAAAACAGCAAAAAATGCATCCATCGATCGTTTTTTATTTTTTCTAACATTCCGTGTTCTGTGCAATGAGATAGACACAATGCTACAAATGCAGGCTGACAACGCCCGCGATTTCATGACCATCAGGACAGACGGCGGCTTCATCCACGCTCCGGTCCCATGAGTCGAGTCGAAAGTAGTGATGCTATGTGTAGTTCTGAAACATTGATTGGCTCATGTTGTAATTAAACTTTAATGAATTGTATGTCTCTTTGGTTTGGACAGTCGTTCAACTTAGATGTAATCGATGCTATTTATTACTAGGACCATGAATTGTGCTATTAATGTCTTGCTTTTATCTTCCGATCCTTTTGTTGCATACTTATTTATTGCTTATGTATTGTCTGTTGTTTGGCTTGTGCATAGAGATGCCGTCGTATGTCATGTACAAGGGTAAGGTTCCCGGAGTCTACGACGACTGGGAGGAGTGTCGGAGACAGGTTCACCGTTTCAGCGGTAACAGTTACAAAGGGTACACCACTAAGGCGGAGGCGGAATCTAGATACGCCCGCTATCTAGCGGGAGAGAGGAGGGAGCGTTGGAGGAACCGGATGAAGACCAGTTTCATTGCGATGATGCTCATCGTGATGACCGCAACTCTCTTCTATGTGATGGTAGTTTAGATGATCGATATCGACTTGTAATGTGAAGACAAACTCGCTACTCGCGGTCTCGAGACTTGTAATGTTCTATCTTTGTTCGGTCTTTTGAATTCGGAGACTAATATGATGAATTGTATTCGGAGAGCTATCTTCTGTTGTATTCGATGAATGTGCTGTTGCTGCATGGTGCTGTCTATATTCTGTCCAATAATATATTTTGTAACCTATGAAAATATCAGAAATGTGCATTTTTTCAACCACCTCCAAATCACTTCAGTTTTGGCACACATGATCTCTTCCACAAACAAAACTAGGTTTCCAAGTTTTTGTATTTTTTTGAATTTTTTTGAATTTATAATGCCCTCTAGACTGACTGCTGAAAACATCGGTCTATGCCTCAAGGGGGCATTGTAAAATAATTTTTTTCAAAATTTTCTTGCATACACATGTGGGTGACCATGTACAAGAAATTTTGGGTGATTTGGAGGTGGTGGAAAAATTTCACGTTTTTTCAAAAACTGGCTTAAGTACCAAATGGTCCCTCTGGGAATGCGGGCATTTTTTCGACCACCTCCAAATCACCTCAGTTTTGGCACACATGATCTCTTCCATAAACAAAACTAGGTTTCCAAGTTTTTGTATTTTTTTGAATTTTTTTGAATTTATAATGCCCTCTAGACTGACTGCTGAAAACATCGGTCTATGCCTCAAGGGGACCTGCATGCAAGAGTCGGGGACCTGCATGTGAATAGTGATTCATCAAGGCCTTGACAGCTACTGGCACAGCGGCTGCCGCCCGATTTGCATGCAGCGAAGATGAACGTGCATGGAGGTTTTTCAAAGATTTCCAAGCACACCCTAGTGGGCCCCGCTTATTTAAAAAATACGCCAGTCATTATTGCTCTGTAAATGAAGAATATGCATGATGATTATGAATATGCATGAAAACCATAGTAAGGATGAAGAATCATAGTGCCCAATTTGTCAAAATACATCATCATTCTTAAAGTTGGACATCAAATGATACACACAGAAAATGGAAACGAAAGATGTCGAACTAATACAGTAACATGGCAGTACAACCGCACTTCACTAAATTACTGTCACGATGAAATAGAATGTAAAGACCACGTCACACAAAGCTGAATGGCACACGACTTTCTCTGGCTCATCGTCGGTTCATGATGTATGTAGATATCACAATTCAGCCTCAAGATCCTACACAGAAGAATACAATAAATCACATGGACATCAATTATGAGTAAAACACATGCAAAAAAATATGAACATATTTCGTACCTCTAGCAATTTAGCGCATTTACGTCGATTGTGACCTGGTTTCTTGCAATAGCCACAAATATTTTGTGATCTTGACTTCTTTGTCTTTGCCTGCAGCCTTTTCTTCGGTGCACCTCGTCCTGGCACATGCACGGGATCTAGAACCTTATCAACTTTCTGCGAGTGCGGCATCAACGGGCCAAACCTAATGCTGTTATGCTGAGCATTAGTTGACTCCTTGCTCTCAGCTTGTTCAAAACTTGATTGTTTGCCATGATGTTGTGCTTGCAAAAGCATCTTTAGACGGTGATAGTCCTCATCAGAGTGGCATGCCTGGAAACTTGCGGCGTGACTACAATTCCGCAACTCGCGGTACCTCTGCAGGCTTACCGAATAGTCATACATCTGGTTTTTTCTGGTAGGTGCGTATGCACATTTTGCATTCATAGTCCACCTAGTGGGAACGCAACAACCGGGCAGAATTGCTTGTTTTAAAATCCCCAATATGTAAAAAATGTGGGAACATGGTGTGCCTGCGCATTCCAGCTTACGGCAAGAACAACTCACCCTATGCAAAAGACCTCCTTGCTCTTCAATGCGCACTCCAAACTTTTTATCCATTCTTTCCTACTTGGACACAACATAAGTGGAATCTTCTGATCCATCTAGTATCTCTCTAATCTGACATTTGCTGACAGCATCTATGCTCCATAAGACCATCTTAAAGACACTAGGTGTGAAAACTGTTGCGGCGTGTTTCTCAAGCGGCGAAGCATTTTCCTCTGTAAATGGAATGGACTGCAAGGCTTCGACGTCATGGAGAGCTTCGTTAATCCGTCGCAACGCAAGGCAACGCTCATAGTGCTCTAGCATTTCAAACAACGACATCTTACCCTCAAGATGCGTATGTAGCACAGAGTTCAAGCTCTCACTCCTCTGATTGCTGCTCAATCCTAGGAAACAATGCCCCTCAAGATATGGAGCACACCACAACTTTCTCATCTGATACATCTGATGCAGCCAAGACTCCTCACTGGTTACTTTATTCCGTTGTAAGAATTGTATCCATTTTATCTCATGCTCTTCAATGGAAGAAATATCATAAATGAAAGATCTGAATTCCTTCTTTACGTCGTCATCATGCAGATGGCGTACAATGTTCTGCTGAATGTACCATATACATAGTCTATGGTTTGAGTCTGGCCAGACCACTCTTATTGCTCTCTGCATTGCAAGGTCCCCATCTGTGATCACAGATATCGGATGCTTCTGTGTCATGCAATCAGAAAAGGTCCGCAACATCCACTCATATGCCTGGCTTGTTTCATGAGAAATTATACCACAGCCAAATATAACAGTGCTGCGGTGGTGATTCAACCCGACAAAAGGCACGAATGGCAGATTGTATTTGTTGGTTCTGTATGTGCTATAGAAAACAATGACGTCTCGGAAAGCCTCGTAGTCAAGTCGCGATTGACTATCAGCCCAGAACAGTCCCTTCAGATGGCCATGCTCATCTACCAAGTACTTGAAGAAAAAATCCACATCTCGCTCTCGCCTCGCCATCATGTGCATGATTACTGTTTTAGCATCACCAACACTGATTGTCTCCTACTTATTAGCATGGCAGAAATTATAAATGTCCCTCTTTATGCATCCAACCTTATCAAATCCACCGTATTGAAAGCACAAAATATCCATAATACGGTATTTGCGGATCCCACATTTTTCCATGTCCGCTTTCTACTCATCGCTAATTCGTCTGTGCGAACGCAGCAAACAAGAAAGATCCCGTGGGGATAGAGGATGGTTGCGCTCATCGATGAAATCCTTGACAAACCACCGACCGGTTTCCTCCTGTCTCGTAATGACCAATTTAGCATTACACCCAACACGAGTTAAACTTCGTGGCCTCCTCTTTCTATCTTCCATCTTTCTTTTCATGTGCTTATCTTCGCAAAACCCTTGACGACTACACACAATTTTCCTTAAAATTATGTATTTGTTGGATCCATCCCACTCAACGTAGCTTTTCCTCACACTAAAACATTTTTCAAGAGCATATTTGTTGTAGAATTCATAGCCTTCAGCCTCACTATCAAACATCTTGCTGACAACATTTACATACTCGAACATACTCTCATCACTTGCATACGCCATGTCTTCTTGCATATGACATGCGAGGGAAACCAATCATCAACATCTTTCTGTTTATCAATGTTGCAGGTGTAAAATAGCTCATAGGCAAAGACAAGTGCATGGAAAAGACTTTGCTGGTTTGACATGTGAGGGAAACCAATCATCAACGTCCAACAAGTAGTATCTCATCTTCCTTTAAACTATATTTCATGCGCTATGCAAACCTAAAGTGATGATGACTTTAATAAACTAAATTAAGTGAACTATGGAACCAGTATCTCATCTTCCTTTAGTATATCTCATCTCAAACGTCAACATCTTACTTAAACAAACATGATGCGATTAGCTCAAGAGAAACTATGCCACGATGAAGCTTTCCATTCGTTGTTCTAGTCCGTACCCGGATCTTGTGGGGTTGAGGTTGTACTGCATGCACGGTGGAGGGGCGCAACGGCCAAGAGAACGAGCAGAACGCCAAGCCGAATTCATACCTTAAGGATGGTACGCGCGAAGAGATGGGATCTCCCGCCGCGGTCGCCGCCGATTCAGCCGGCGCAGATCCGGCCTTCTTCTTCTTTGGTGACGGCTTGGGGGGCTGGGGTTGGTTGGGTGGAGGACGAGGACGATGAATTTATTCCTCTCGCCGGGCAGGTCGAGGACGGAGAAGGTCAGGAGCGGCGAGCGGCGACAAATAGATCGGAGGAGGATTCTGAACTGGATCGAGTAGACATGGATCTGGTCCTCAGGTGATCGGTTCAAGAAAAGATATTTCCCCCTGGACCATTATGCCCTTATCGCAATTAACATATTAAATTTAATCAATTAAAATTCCCCGCAAGATCTGACGGCTAATAAAAATCAGACGTGATCAGACGTATAAGTACTGCTAAGTACTCCGAGTACTAACCCAATCACCGTAAAACAGCTCCTAAAACATATACTATTGTGGAGTAATAGCATGAGAAAATCGAGGTAGTCTTAGAAGCAGGAAGAATTACAAACCTTTATTGTTGCATAATTTGTTTCTTAGAGCATGCACTTGCATCATGGAAGACCACTTCCTTACAAATGAGAGTTTGTGTGTGACTTTTTGATGCATTCCAAGTCTTCTTTTCTTCTCGCAAGATCCTCTCCTCACACCATCACCGTGGCCCTTTATTCTGGAGCAAGTGCCCCTTGCATTGATACTACTAGGTCTAGGTGTGTGGACAGTAACGTGCTTTAGAATGATGCTCCCGATAAATGACTCCTCATTTTCTTGCGTGCTGTGCATGATACAGCCGGTACAAGCTGGGCAAAACCCAACTTAGCGCTACACAAACTTGTGTGCAAGAATTCAATTCCTTCCGTGGATCCTTTGGAATTTCCGCGACGGCAAAAACATTCCTGACGTTAAACAATGTTCGTAAATTTTAAAAAATTCTTCACTAGTATGAAAGATATATTCATGAATTCTAATTTTTTTTCATGATTTTAAAAAATGCTCATGATTTTTTAAATGTCAATATTTGTTTTCAGAAAAAATTAAATTCTTTAAAATGTTCAAAAATAGGGAAAAAATCTTCACTGCTTATTATGTTTCTTCACAAATTTATAAGAAAACGCTTTGGTTTTTTCAAAAAGCAAATCTGTAACGTAAATTATGTTTCTTGATGTTGAAACTTTTTATAAATTTGAAAAACATTCACGAATATAAAAACTAACAAATAAAGCAAATATATAAATGAACGGGAAAATGAAACATGGAAATAATTGGATAAGAAAGAACCAAACAAAACATTCCCAAAATCGGAAGGACCTCCCTACATGACCAACCCAATATCACCCCGCGGGGTACGTGTTTACTCGACCGCCTCTACAGTAAGCAGCGGAAATGTGAATAGACATAAGAAGCTTCGGGAGAAAACTAGAGTTAATTTCAGAACCGAAGAATGGCGTAGCAAAACATGTGTTATCCTGTAATAGTGTATACTCGCTCCGTTCAGAAATACTTGTCGAAAGAATGGATGTATCTAGATGTATTTTAGTTCTAGATACATTTAATTTTATGCATTTCTTCGACAAGTATTTCCGGACGGAGGGAGTATATAACTAAGACGCAAGAATGTTCGTTTCGCAAAAATAACTAAAAATAACGCAAGAATGTTCCAGCATGGCGTGCAGCGACGTACGCTGCCTGTCCGGCGTGAAGCCTGTTCGTGACGTTTCGAGCAGGGTGCTAGGCTCCTGATGAATAATCACAAGTCCAAGGGAGCACGCGCGGTAGAAAAGGAGTGCACGTCCAATCGCACACCTGGGCTACTACGTACACGTACGTTCTTGCAAGTTGCAACGTATATACCGACCGTGCACCCCAATGCACGACGTCAGGCAGAGTGAACGCGTGCTGCTTCCGTGATGCATCCACACACCTCCGTTCAAACTGACCCATTGCTATTTAAGCTCTCGAGCAATCTTCTTTCTCCCGCATCGATCTGAACCGAGGCAGCTTCTGCTTGCTAGCTAAAGATCAGTTAGCTACCTAGTGCTCCACCTCTTCCTCCTCTCTTCCTCACAGGTTGAAGCAATGCCTTCTCTCACAAGCCCATGGCTTCGTCTCCTAGTGCTTCTCGTGGCCATGACCACCTTCCTGCAGCATGCCCTCGCGGCGGCCGGTGGCAGTGGGAACCCCACCGCCGGGTTCCAGAAAGTGCAGCTCCCCGACGGCGACTTCCAGGTGCAGAGCCCATACAACGTGCCGGAGAACCAGCGGTTCCGGTACCGCGACGGCATGCGGACGTTCTGGGTTCATCGCAACGACAAGCCCTTCAACACCGCCACCCACACCAACCCGCGCTCCGAAGTCCGGCTACGTGTAAGTACACTCCCGCTCTTGCCCTAGAGCATAGAAAAAGGGCGGGCCATATGAGACATTCGCTCTTTACTTGTCGGGATCTTCCCTCTCCTCTCCTCCAAATTGGTGTCCTAATTGTGTTTTTTTGCTTCCTCCTTGTCTCGTAAAACTATATTGACCGTTTTGGTTCTTAAATTCCCAGAGATGGGTAGCGGACTTCTATTCGATGCTCTTGGTAGTGGAGAAGGTGTGCCGGGATGTGGTGAACCTGAGTTCGTCTCCACCCGTAATATAGACAATCCAATAAGAACCAATTACGCTACAACCCCCTTGAACTAGGAGGACGGTGGCCATAGCCACCATTTTTCTTTGAGCAATTTTTGTTTGGCATCACGAAGATTTGAATATAGGGCTTTGAAGCACATGTTCACCTTGGGCCAAGCAGACGTGTATTTTGGCTTAGCCCTATTAGGCACTTCTATCTTCATAGATTATTATGCCTAACACATATGCTGCCTAGCCCAATTCCTTCATTAAAAAAACCTGTTTTTCAATGAAGTCTTAATTCATGTCAAGAAATTTACACATCTTCAATCAATAATATGTCACTCACATAAATTATTAGGAATGTTATCACACTCTCACTTACTTTCTTCAAAACACAAGCACATGTGTCACCAAAAGTGACGGATGTGAAAGATATGTTTATTGATTCACCCTAAGAAGTACGGAGCAATGTCTAGCTATCTCACAGTCATAGTTAGCTTGACGGACCAAATGTGAATCAAATGTTGGCTTGGGCTTGAGGTTTCTACCTCAGGCTTTTGTAAGCTCGGCCCTAAACCTGGCCCGGCCCAAGTGATGCCCAGGTTTAGACACAAGAGTGGCCTTGTTATATCCCAAGAGGAAGAAACAAAGTAAAGGAGAGGTAGAGGAAGAGGAAGACGACTTCGATCAAGAATTCACAAAGGGGACATGTAGTATATAGTGCCCAATCTTGCAGCTTAACACATCAGCACATATCCTCCAATATCCTAACGTTCAGGAACATTTCTAGCACTAGAAAACATTATGAGACTAGAGCAGTGCTAAAGAAAATTCAGTTAAAAAAGTGCCAAACAAAGGGTATGTAGAACCAAGGATCCTCCCAAAATGTCAACTTCACACCACCATTTTGCACCTTGATCGAAGCTTACCGAAAAGCAGTACAAACATCCACTCCCTCGTAGTTTTATTTCTTTTAGTGATTCTTACTTGACAAAGTTCCTCTCTTGTTGGGAGTTGGGACACGGCACGGCGCCGGTGAATCATGTCATGTCCTTAAATTCGTGTATATCTCTATGTGATGAACTTGCTACCCTTTTGGTTGTTTGACGATATACTATGTGATTGATCTTTTGGTTGTCCTATGAAATATAGATGAATCTTCTCTGTTCCATGTATGCTCTTTGTTCCTACGTGCATGAATTTGTATGGATTTGAGAGGTGAAAAATAAGGAAGACGGCTGCGGACAGGAAAATATGAGGGGCGAGCCCATGCCGGACGTGTCCACGGACAATGCCAAATTTGGCAACCCTGACGGTAGATGCGGCAAATTTGACAAATTTGACCTGTGGACGAAATCAAATCACAGAATGAACTGTCCGTGAAACTATTTCACGCGGCAGACCTTTTTGTGTGACGCCCGACACGAAGGCGCCACACTACACTGTGCAACGCCTCAGAGATAGGCGTTACACGTCTGGCCAGTGTTGCACCCCAAACTGCCTAAAAATTGCTAAGTTATTGTGCAGAGCCTAAGAGCTAGGCGCTGCACTGTATAGTGTGGCGCCTATCTCTCAGGCGCTGCACTAGTGGTTGCACTACAAAATAAAGCAACCACTAGTGCAACGCCTAGCACTCAGGCGCGGCACACTGACTTAGTAAATTTCGGATTACACGGGTGCGATGCTGGCCAGGCATGTAGCGCCTATCTGTGAGGCGTTGCACAGTGTAGTGTGGCGTCTTGGTGTCGGGCGTCACACAAAAAGATCAGCCGCGTGAAATAGTTTCACGGACAGTTCATTCTGTGATTTGATTTTGTCCATAGGTTAAATTTGTCAATTTTGCCGGTAGATGCTCTTGTACGTACCAAAATATTTTGACATGCCTCGTATACCTCTACTATTGGCACGGAGGAAGCATCCAACGCAGCATCACGTGCATCAATTCAAAGCGAATTTGAACATTTCTTCATCCCCGCCTCCAAAGATAACATTTTTTTTTCATTCATTCCCCGCCAACCACTCCCGATCCAAGCGGAAGAACTTGCGCGCCACTTCACCGCATCACTTTTTTACTTACTTAATTCCTCAGTCCTGAGAGAAGAGCAGAACGTGCGCAGGCAGCTCATCAGTCACCATGGACAGCGCAGACACCACCGTCGCCGGCGGCCGCGTCCTGCTCCTGCCGTTCCCGGGCATGCAGGGCCACGCCAACCCCATGCTCCAGCTCGGCCGCCGCCTCGCCTACCACGGCCTCCGCCCCACCCTCGTCCTCACCCGCCACGTCCTCTCCGCCACCCCCACCACCCAGTGCCCCTTCCCCGTGGCCGCCATCTCCGACGGCTTCGACGCCGGCGGCATCGCCTCGTGCGCCGACACCGCCGAGTACCTGCGCCGCATGGAGGCCGCCGGCTCCGACACGCTCGCGTCGCTCCTCCTCGCCGACGACGTACGGGTGCTCGTGTACGACTCGCACCTGCCGTGGGCGCGGCGCGTGGCGCGGGAGGCCGGCGTGGCCGCCGCCGCCTTCTTCACGCAGATGTGCGCGGTGGACGTGGTCTACGGCGAGGTCTCCGCGGGGCGGGTGCCGCTGCCGCTCGCGGACGGGCGCGCGCTCCGGGGCAGGCTCTCCGTGGAGCTCGGGCCCGACGACGTGCCGCCGTTCGTCGCCGCGCCGGCGTGGTACCCGGCGTTCACGGAATCGGCGCTGTCGCAGTTCGACGGGCTGGACCAGGCCGATCACGTGCTCGTCAACTCCTTCCGCGACCTCGAGCCAATGGTGAGCTGACCACCACCTGTTTGTTGTTTTGACCAGCTGAAATCATGCCGCAGGAACAGGTATGCTGACATAGGACATTCAAATATTGGAGTGCCAACAGTGCTTGAAATTCTTTTGTGTATCACGAATTTGATTCGCCAAATTTGGAATTGAGCAGGAGGCTGACTACATGCAATCCAAATGGCGTGCAAAGACGGTCGGCCCGACATAACCGTCGTTCTATCTAGACGATGATCGCCTGCTGTCGAACAAGGCCTACGGCTTCAACCTCGTCTCGAGCACCTCTCCATGCATGGCATGGCTCGACAAGCAGGCTCCTTGCTCTGTGCTCCTCGCATCCTATGGCACGGTCGCCAACCTCGAGACGACCCAACTAGAGGAGCTAGGTCATGGATTGTGCAACTCCGGACAGCCCTTCCTTTGGGTGTTGAGGTCCAACGAGGCAGATAAGTTGCCCCAAGAACTCCATGACAAATGCAACATGAAAGGCCTAATTGTCTCATTTTGCCCTCAACTGGAGGTATTGGTTCACAGGGCCACAGGTATGAAATGAACCCAAATTTCTGAGCATACAGCAATAAGGCTGACAATTCTTAGTGGAATTTGACAATGAATAAAAGCTAAGCATGCAAACCATTGTGGTGATGATGCAGGTTGTTTCTTGACGCATTGTGGATGGAACTCGACAACTGAAGCAATTGCCACCGGTGTACCCATGATCACAATACCGCAATGGGCGGACCAATCGACCACCGCAAAGTACGTGGAGAGCGTGTGGGGGATCGGCCTGCGTGCGCGTCGAGACGAGAAAGGCTTGGTGAGAAGGGAGGAGGTGGAGAGGTGCATCAAGGAGGTGATGGGTGGAGAAGAGTATAAGAGAAATTCTTCTAAGTGGATGCAGAAGGCCAAAGAGGCTATGCAGGAAGGAGGGACCTCTGACAAAAACATTGCAGATTTTGCTGCCAAATATTTATGAAATTAAGGCCATTTTTATGAGAGATTGTTCCTACTACACTGAACTTTGTTGTAAAATCCGAGCGGTTGCTAAAAACTACTCCCTCCGTTTCAAATTACTTGTCACATGTATGGATATATCTAGATATATTTTAGTTCTAAATACATTCATTTCTGCGACAAGTAATTTGGAACGGAGGGAGTAGTTATGAAAGGTACGGAACGAGTGATAATGATGTGAGATCCCGAGTTGTGAAGCTTGAATTTTGTGATGTTCACCTGTGTCGTTAAGAGCAACTTCAATGGGGCGACCCATTTCGTCCGCGGCCGTCCATTTGGGTCGGTGCGGACAGAAAAGGCGGCCCAACGCGCCGACCCAAATGGACGCGCGTCCGTTTTTCGTCCGCGGGCGACCCATTCTCGGCCCATTTTTAAGTCTGATTTGCGTCCGCGCGGACACGCGACGGACGCGCGCGCGGTCGCCTACTCCTGTCTCCGGGCCCGCTGGTCTGTGGCACATTGGCCTCCCTCCCCCCGGCCAACAAGCAACCCTCGCCCCCCGCCTCCTCCGTCACCGACGTCGCCGCCCATTTTTGCGGCAACTCTTCCAGCTGCCGCCGCCTCCACATCCGCCCAGCAACGCTGCCCCTGCCCCCAGTCGCCCGCCGCCGCCGGGAAGCAAACTAGTTCCCGCCGCCGCTTCCCCCACCGCACAGCCGCCCGCAACCAAGAAGACGCCTCGCCGCCCCCGCCACATACGACCGGCACGCTCGTCGGACGCCGTCACACTCGTCGGACGCCAGCCAGGTAGCTAGCTAGTCTGTGGGCGCCGCGTCTCCCCTCGCAGTCGTCTCCTTCTTCGACGCCGCAAGTTGTTCGACAGTTTGCTAAGGTACGAAAATGGACTCCGCCGACGAGTTCTTTTTCTACAATTTCATTTGCGACTCTGATGATTCGTCGTCCAACGACGAGGAGGAGATATTGGTTGCCTTGTTGGTCCATCACCACCTCAACAACCAGCGGCCGTTGTTTCGTGGCTCCATTCCGGGCCACCTTTCGGCGTTGAATCGTAACCGAGAGAGCGGACATTTCCTTCTCTGGAAGGACTACTTTGATACAACAAACCGTTGTTCAAACATCACAAATTCCGCCGCCGGTTCCGTATGAGTAGGCATGTTTTCAACCGTATTAGAGAGGGAGTGGTCGGCTATGATGACTACTTCGAGTGCAAAGAGGATGCCGTCGGCAAGATTGGTTTCTCCTCTTATCAGAAATGCACTGCCGCCATCCGAATGCTTGGATACGGAGTGTCCGGTGATCTCATTGACGAGTATGTCTGTATGAGCGAGTTTACATGCCTAGAGTCCCTGTATAAGTTCTGCAAGGCTGTGATTGCTGTGTTTGGCCCTGAGTACTTGAGAGAGCCGACAGTTGCAGATACAGCCCGTTTGTTGGCGATGAATGCTAGCAAGGGCTTCCCGGGGATTCTTGGCAGCATAGACTGCATGCACTGGGAGTGGAAGAACTGCCCTTCTGCTTGGCAAGGGCAGTATAAGGGACATGTCAGGGCTTGCACTGTCATACTAGAGGCCGTGGCGTCTCAAGATCTCTGGATCTGGCACTCTTTCTTTGGCATGGCTGGATCACACAATGATATCAACGTGCTTCAGCGCTCGCCGGTGTTTGCTAGGCTTGCCGAAGGCAACAACCCACCGGTGAACTTTACTGTCAATGGCCACAACTACGACAAATGATACTATTTGGGTGACGATATCTATCCTCAGTGGACCACTATTGTAAAGACAATACCCAACCCTGTTGGAGAGAAAAGGAAAAGATTTTCCAAGAGCAAGAGAGTGCTAGAAAGGATGTCGAGCGTGCCTTTGGTGTTTTGCAATCTCGATGGGGCATCGTTCGGTATCCTGCTAATACTTGGAGTACGCAGAAACTATGGAAGGTGATGACTGCTTGTGTGATCATGCACAATATGATCGTAGAAGACGAGCGCCCGAAACGTTCATACGATCAAGGCTTTCAGTTTCAGGGTGAGAATGTTGTGCCTGAGCATGGAGTAGCGGTAACATTTGAGCAACAGGTATGAAATGAACCCAAATTTCTGAGCATACAACAATAAGGCTAACAATTCTTAGTGGATTTTGACAATGAATAAAAGCTAAGAATGCAAACCATTGTGGTGATGATGCAGGTTGTTTCTTGACGCATTGTGGATGGAACTCGACAACTGAAGCAATTGCCACCGGTGTACCCATGATCGCAATACCGCAATGGGCGGACCAACCAACCACCGCAAAGTATGTGGAGAGCGCGTGGGGGATCGGCCTGCGTGCGTGCCGAGACGAGAAAGGCTTGGTGAGAAGGGAAGGGGTGGAGAGGTGCATCAAGGAAGTGATGGGTGGGAAGGAGTATATGAGGAATGCTTCTAAGTGGATGCAGAAGGCCAAAGAGGCTATGCAGGAAGGAGGGAGCTCTGACAAAAACATTGCAGATTTTGCAGCCAAGTATTTGTGAAATTAAGACCATTTTCTGATTAGAGAGATAATAATCCTAAGTTGCTAAGCCTACGCTGACCGTTTTGAGTCTCTTTTGTTGTAAAACCCAATCGGTTGCTATAAACCGCTACTTAATTGAGATATGGAACAATCAAAATAAGATATCTGATTAATAATACTCATGTACATATTTTTTTTATTGATGATGACGGCGATTGACCAAGGAATGCATGCATGCTAGCCGTTCGGTTCGAGAATGCTCGACGTACAGCTAGCGGCCGGTCGGTCGGTCTGTCGGTCGTGACGTGCACACGCCAAGACTCGACCACATACGGTGCATGGGTCGGCTGACAGAGATCCAAGACGCGGTGCGCGGCCGGGATTTTTCTAGAGGTGAACATTTGGATTTTTCTACACCTCTGGCTATTTTTTCAGTTCATTTTATCACAATTGTCCCGGAATTGATTCCTGACCAATTTTGTAGATTTGTTTTTCTAATTACGTATTATTTCCTTTGGTCGTTTTAAAAATTTAAACTAAAATCATGAAACTTGTTTATGCTGATGACTGTCGTCGATCCCGCTCGGCGACATCCTGGCAAAGCGCTGGAAGGATTGGAAGTACTCTCCGGTGACATCCTCGTCACCACCAATGGCGAGGGACTTAATACCCATGATTAATTAAGTTGAAACTACTTCCCGCCATGCACTGGTGGAGGTGTCCGTCCGCTTCCCAGGATATTAATCACGCATGCCTGCATGGTCCAATCATCCAACAAGAAAACCTCCATGCACTGGTGCAATACATTTTATTTATTGGTGGGAGGGATTAACTACTGTTTTTCGTATAGACCAATTTGCACGCGCCTAGGTTGCGATGTCTATTCTTAAACTAGTCACAATGAAAAGTAACTTAAAGCAGTAATATGCATATGTTACTAGTCTATATTACTACCTCCACAGTGGGTAGTAAGGCTGGTTGTAATGGGGAGTATCATATACTAGTATCATGCATATGATACTAGTGTATTATACTACCTCCCTAATGCATAGTATCATATATTAGTATCATGTAGTACTTTATTTATTGCCATGCATGACACAAAGCAGCATAGCATTCACTAGTAGAAAAGAACTCATTCGTCCCGGTTGGTAAGGGCCTTTTGTCCCGGTTTGTGAACCGGGACTAAAGGGTCGTTACTAATGCCCCAACCCTTTAATCCAGGTTCTTACACGAACCGGGACAGATGGGCCTCCATGTGGCCGGTGCGCCGAGCCCAGACAGGAGGGCCTTTGGTCCCGGTTGGTGGCACCAACCGGGACCAATAGGCATCCACGCGTCAGCATTTCAGGGGCTGAGGTTTTTGTTTTTTTTGAAGGAGGAGGGGGGGTTGGGGGTTTTGGGGGTTTAATTTAGGTGTTTCATATATTGTGTTAGCTAGCTAATTAATAGAGAGAAGTGTCCTCCCTTATGTCCGTGCTTGGTCGACGCTATATATACGTATATATAGAGAGGACTAGACACGCTAGCTAGTAAGCAAATGAAGAAAACAGAAGATCGTCATGAACATATGCATACAGAGAGAAGTGATATCAACCACCTCTCCTTCTCCGAGAGATTGGTCGAACAACAAGTTCTCATATATCTATCCGACACTACCGGCTACATATATACAATAATTATCTCTTACAATGTAATTAATGTCCTAATTATATATGAACACAGGGTCCACATAGTATTCTTTGTCTTCAGTGATTATGTGGTCGAGGAAGAATGCCGCCAATTCCTCTTGAATTGCTCGCATACGATCTGGTGCTAGGAGTTCATCCCGCATCCGAAACATCTAATTTGAACAAGGGAGTCAATACACACACACACACACACACACACATATATATATATATATATATATATATATATATATATGAATAAATGAAACTCAACACAAATGATGGTAATAAAATAAAATTGTGAATATTATTGCTTACGCACTTCATATTGTTCATCAGAGTAGCCCCGTTCACAGGTCGTGTGGCGGATGAACTTGCAAACGTAGTATCCACAGAAATCATTCCCTTGTTCCTGCCACAACCACTTTACAAGAAATAGAGGTCAATCAAACTGATAAGCAAGCATGCCAAATGGTATTGATGAAACTAGCGCTTGAATCACTAGGAGATGCGTGGAACATGTTACTATAGTACTTACTTTCGGGTGTCTAAATTGCAGCTTCTTCGGCAGTTCCGGAGCTTTTTTGATGAATTTTCTCTAAACCCTGCCAGACAAAGAAAATAATTACTTGATATCAGGAAATGAACAAAGTTGCTGATATGGTGGATAATGATCGATTTAACTTACTTCTCGAGTATTTGAGTCATGTCCGCATAGTCCTGGGGATCTTTTCGTCTCGAGTCTAAGGTGGTTACTAGTCCCTGCTCAAGCTTAATCTCTAGGAGAATATAGTGGAACTTGCGCACGCATGCATAACTCATCAATTACATTACTATAACCTGGACTAATAAGGGAAACCGAGTATGCACAAGACAGTAACACTCACTTGAAGTTGTAAGGAAAGAGTATTATATCTTTGTTTTCATTTATTACCAACAATCGTAGCAAGTTGGGCTCGGTATCTTCGGCACGATATTTAGCCTCAGTTGCATCTATGAGATTTGTGTTAATGAACCGAATATCACCGATTTGTCTTTTCTTCAATTCGGTGATCTTCAATTTGCATAATATAGTGAGGATAATTATAAATACATGCAATAAAAGAGCTGACCTATATAGAGAGACTTAATGACAAAAGTAGTACTACTTACAGACAGTAGCAAGTGACCGTTGCTTTATCGAGGGCATTTTGATTGAAAAACTGGAAGAACTCCTCAAATGGAACATTCAACAGTTCAATTCTAACGAGGTCATGCTCCTCTCTAACTCTCAGCGTCAAAGTATTCCTCCCCCCCCCCCCAGACTCTCTGCAGGTTTCAATGTACCAATCATGGAATCTTCGCATCATCGTTGTTAGAGATCTTTCATCTTTGATGAGAGGCTTCCCGTACTCGTATTTGTGTTCCTCCACATCCAAGAACTCATAATGTACATTGTCGGGCAGGTAATCTCCAAGATTGCTATAACCGGGCACCATCCTCGGATCATTAGTAGGCACCTTGAGCGGGGGGCACAATTGGTTCGCTTGTTCACCGAGCTGGGGAATTTTTTCCCAGCTCGTCGTTCTTTTAACCTTTGATCACTGACAGTACTTCCCGACCGCTCCGCTTCGACAAATGACTTTGCAATAATGCGGTCATAGTTGCCTTTCGGCGGAGATTTTGCTGGTTTTTTCAGGGCAGCCAGAGAGCGCTTCGCTTTCACCGGATCTACCTTCTCCTCCGGAGGTGGATTTTTCTTTGCTTTCACCCCTTCAAAGAAGTCCCTCACTTCGGCTCGTGCGATCTTGGCGTTCTCCTCTGGGGTCCTCTCGTATGGTAACTTCTCTGGAGTCTTCAGAGAAGGACCGAATCTGTATTGCCTCCCGCCTCTGGCTGTACTGCTAGACGCCGGGAGAGTAGACGGAGTGGCTGCGGCTGTCTTCTTTCCTTGCTTACAAGGCAGAGGAGAAGGACTATGACGCGCCGGAGCAGCCGGAGCGGCGGCGGGTCTCTTCCGCCCTTGCTGATGATACGTCTCCAACGTATCTATAATTTTTGATTGCTCCATGCTATATTATCTACTGTTTTGGGCAATATTGGGCTTTATTATCCACTTTTATATTATTTTGGGACTAACCTATTAACCAGAGGCCCAGCCCAGATTTGCTGTTTTATGCCTATTTCAGTGTTTTGAAGAAAAGGAATATCAGACGGAGTCGAAACGGAACGAAATCAACTGCAGAAGTTATTTTTGGAAGGAAACACACCTGATGGACTTGGACCCCACGTCAAGGAAGGAACGAGGTGCTCACGAGGGTGGGGGGCGCCCCCCTAGGGCGCGCCCCCTGTCTCGTGGGTCCCTCGTGGCTCCCCTGACGTACCTCCTGCGCCCATATATACCTACCTGACCTAAAACTTCCAGAACGCACAATAGATCGGGAGTTCCGCGGCCAGAAGCCTCCGTAGCCACCAAAAACCAATCTAGACACGTTCCGGCACCCTGCCGGAGGGGGGCAATCCTTCTCCGGTGGCCATCTTCATCATCCCAGCGCTCTCCATGATGAGGAGGGAGTAGTTCTCCCTCGGGGCTGAGGGTATGTACCAGTAGCTATGTGTTTGATCTCTCTCTCTCTCTCGTGTTCTTGAGATGATACGATCTTGATGTATCTCGAGCTTTGCTATTATAGTTGGATCTTATGTTTCTCCTCCCCCTCTTCTCTCTTGTAATGAATTGAGTTTCCTCTTTGAAGTAATCTTATCAGATTGAGTCTTTAAAGATTTGAGAACACTTGATGTATGTCTTGCCGTGGATATCTGTGGTGACAATGGGATACCACATGTCACTTGATGTATGTTTTGGTGACCAACTTGCGGGTTCCGCCCATGAACCTATGCATAGGGGTTGGCACACGTTTTCGTCGTGATTCTCCGATAGGAACTTTGGGGCACTCTTTGAGGTCTTTTGTGTTGGTTGAATAGATGAATCTAAGATTGTGTGATGCATATCGTATAATCATACCCACGGTACTTGAGGTGACATTGGAGTATCTAGGTGACATTAGGGTTTTGGTTGATTTGTGTCTTAAGGTGTTATTCTAGTACGAACTCTAGGGCTGTTTGTGACACTTATAGGAATAACCCAACTGATTGATTGGAAAGAATAACTTTGAGGTGGTTTCTTACCCTACCATAATCTCTTTGTTTGTTCTCCGCTATTAGTGACTTTGGAGTGACTCTTTGTTGCATGTTGAGGGATAGTTATGTGATCCAATTATGTTAGTATTGTTGAGGGAACTTGCACTAGTGAAAGTATGAACCCTAGGCCTTGTTTACTATCATTGCAATACCGTTTACGCTCAGTTTTATCATTCTTTACCTTGCTGTTTTATATTTTCAGATTACAAAAACTATTATCTACTATCCATATACCACTTGTATCACCATCTCTTCACCGAACTAGTGTACATATACAATTTACCATTGTATTGGGTGTGTTGGGGACACAAGAGACTCTTTGTTATTTGGTTGCAGGGTTGCTTGAGAGAGACCATCTTCATCCTACGCCTCCTACGGATTGATAAACCTTAGGTCATCCACTTGAGGGAAATTTGCTACTGTCCTACAAACCTCTGCACTTGGAGGCCCAACAACGTCTACAAGAAGAAGGTTGTGTAGTAGACATTGTCGGTGTCAAAACCGGCGGATCTCGGGTAGGGGGTCCCGAACTGTGCGTCTAGGCCGGATGGTAATAGGAGGTAAGGGACACGAAATTTTACCCAGGTTCGGGCCCTCTCGATGGAGGTAAAACCCTACGTCCTGCTTGATTAATATTGATGATATGGGTAGTACAAGAGTAGATCTACCACGAGATCGGAGAGGCTAAACCCTAGAAGCTAGCCTATGATATGATTGTTGTTCTATCTGTTGTCCTACGGACTAAAACCCTCCGGCTTATATAGACACCGGAGAGGGTTAGGGTTACACAAAGTCGGTTACAATGGTAGGAGATCTACATATCCGTATCGCCAAGCTTGCCTTCCACGCCAAGGAAAGTCCCTTCCGGACACGGGACGAAGTCTTCAATCTTGTTTCTTCATAGTCCAGGAGTCCGGCTGAAGGTATAGTCCGGCCATCCGGACACCCCCTAATTCAGGACTCCCTCAGTAGCCCCTGAACCAGGCTTCAATGACGACGAGTCCGGCGCGCAGATGGTCTTCGGCATTGCAAGGCGGGTTCCTCCTCCAAGTACTTCATAGAAGATTTTGAACACAAAGATAGTGTCCGGCTCTGCAAAATAAGTTTCCACATATGGCCATAGAGAGAATAATATTTACACAGATCTAATCCGCTGACGTATTCCGTAGTGCGACATCGCACCACGGCCAAGCCTTTATTCGGATCGTTTTATTATCCCACCTCAGCGCGTCGTGCGAGGCGGTTTCCTTGGCACGTCTTGTTAAAGCAGAGATCGTGTCCCCTTATTCCGGGATTCTCATCAATACGGGCGTGGGTAACCCAACCGCTTCTAGGACTCCTAGACTATAGGCAAGTCCAAACGGCCACGGAGAGGACACTTGATATTCACCCTCTTTATAAAGGGACAAGGCTCTTACTTTTTTCCCTCCCGTGCTCAATCGAATCCTTCCCCCACCTTAAGCTCAAACACCCAAGGTTCAGGTCAGGTGCTCCGAACCTTCAATCATGTCCGGATCTAGCCTTCAAGGCCGATGGGCGCCTTCCTCCGTCACGGAAGAAGACATTAAAAAGTTGAGGGAGGCCAGATATCTGACCGCCGAGGTTGTGCATCGGCTGCCCGCCCGAGGGCAGGCCGTCCCCTCCCCCGAACCCAACGAGAACGTCGTGTTCGTCTCCCACTTCCTCCGAGGTCTAGGCCTTGCTCTGGATCCTTTCGTCAGGGGTTTGATGTTTTATTACGGGCTAGATTTCCATGATCTAGCTCCGGACTCCTTTCTTCATCTCACGACATTTATTGTCGTGTGTGAGGCCTTCCTCCGGGTTACCCCTCACTTTGGCATGTGGCTCAAGACCTTTGAAGTAAAGCTGAAGATGATCAAGGGGCAACATGCAGCGTGTGGAGGTGCCTCAATATGCAAGATGACGGGAGCTCCATGGCCCAAAGGTTCCATTCCAGAGGTGTCTGAATTGTGGCAACAGGAGTGGTTCTACATCACGGCTCCTAGAAGTGCTAAGTGGGCGGCCGCCCCAGTTTTCCTCTCGGGCCCTCCATCACAACTGATGTCATGGATCAGCAGAGGTCTGAGCTGGGGTCCAGCCAAGGACGTGCCTATACTGCAAAGCCGCATTCGAGATCTCTTCAATGGAGATTTTAGTTTGGTTGCGGTAATACAAGTTATGCTGATTCGTCAACTCCAGCCTTGCAAACGCCGGCCCCTTCGCTTGTGGGAGTTCAATCCCGAGGGGCCGCGTGTCATTCAAAATTTCCTCGGCCTGACGCACGAGGATATGTACAAGTCATTCTTCGGACCTCAGGTAGAGTGTCCGGAAATTACCGAGGACGTGGGCCTGAGTAGTTACTGCGCCGCCGAACAGGTAAGGAATCTTCCGGCCGAACGCACTATCTCTCACTTGTTACGAAGTTATTTCTGAGAGTTCGCTTTTTGACCAGGACTGCCTGACAAAGGCGAAGTTGATTCGGTGTTCGGCCCCCCTCCCTGAGGGTTTGGAGAATCCGGTATTGGAAAAGATGCTCCAGGTCGCACCTTGCCCGGAGCCCTTGAAGGAAGATACTGGGGAGGATAATACGGGCGGACGCAGGCCCCCAACGCTGCCCATTCTAACCAAGGGAGCGAGCGTCTCCATGAAGGAAGATGACCGGAGGAGGAAAAGGACTGCGCCCGGGGATTCAGAAGCCGAAGCTTCCAAACGGAAGAAGAAGTCTTCCACAGAGGGTCCTACCTCGGGGAGTGCCTTTGTCGCATAAAGTCCGCGGGGGGTTCAATTCTCCAGCGAGTCGTAAGTGACCCGAAATTTTTTAATAGTACAGGTATGCCATCTTTTTCTTCTGAGAAAATAACCACCGCATATATCTTTGCAGTTCGGGTCTTAGCCCCTCTCAAATGAACTCGTCTTCGGGGGATGTTCTTCCAGATATGATGGAGAGTGAAACGCCCTCTCCAGACTCCTCCGCTCCGGAAGCGGGCGACCCCGAAGTGTCGTCGCGGAGGGCCTCTCCGGGTCCGGTGAGGCCAGAAGATAATCCCATTGACCCCCGAAGCTCCCAGTGTCCGGCTCCCGAAGAGAGCGGAAAAAAGAGTCCGGCACCGTCTGGTGTGCGAACGGATGTTCTGAGGGAGTTGGTGGGGCGAGCGGCCATCTTAGATGAACACCGTGTGCTGATGAATACGGTGATGGAGAGAATCTCGTCCGCCGAAAGCGGATTGCATGAAGCTTTTATGAGTCTACTGACAGGCTTTGAGGTACGTAAAATAATGTATGATAGTCCTGCACATGCTAGGTGTGCCCTGTGTAGATAGTAGCCCCTGAGACTCTGGTTGTCGTCGGAAACGATGAGAAACAGAGGATCATATTCCTAGGTAATAGCCATACTGCCTCTATGTGCAGGTGATGGAAGCTCCGGTGGCTAGCCGGACTAGCGAGTTTGCCCATTTAAAACGGCAGTTGGATGCGGCAGACGCCGACATCGAGCTTGTTAACCAAAGGCTTGACGAGGCACAGGGTAAGTGTCATTATCTGGTAAATGCCACATAGTAAGAGCAGCATGATGCCAGTATCTTTAATATGTTGTGACCGCAGATGGAGCTACCACTGTTGAAGCCTTGCGGGCAGAACTTGCCCGAGCTAAGAAACAAGCGAGGTTTAGTAATGCGGCTGCTTTGAAGGCGGCCGAAGAGTTGAAAACCGAGAAGGCCGCGCATGGCGAGAGCCGAGATAAGATGGCCAAGATGGCCATAGAATTAAAAGCCGCCGCCGACCGTTGCCGGGTTCTTGAAAAGGAAAACTTAGCGAAGGCATCGGACCTTGAGAAGGCTGCTGCGACGAGAAAAGACATCCGCTCTGCTATGAGGGCGAAGGAGGAGCTGCGGGAAGCCAGGGATATTGTAGCTGGGAAATCCTTTATGTTGCGGAGGAAGTTCGGAGATCCACGGTATACCTCTCTGGATCGGCTGTGGAGTTCGGAGGATGTGTATATGGATTTGGCGGCGAGCGCTGCCGATGCGGCCAAGTACTTCCAGGGTCAGACGGACCGTGAAGTGGACCAGCTGTTTTGGACACAATTCCATTCT
Organism: Triticum dicoccoides; assembly: GCF_002162155.2. NCBI lineage: Eukaryota > Viridiplantae > Streptophyta > Magnoliopsida > Poales > Poaceae > Triticum > Triticum dicoccoides. The sequence goes on from NC_041382.1 coordinate 40,542,018, forward strand.
CCTGAGCGTCCGCTTTCATTTACTGGCCAATTAGCCGAATGGGCCGAACTGAATAGGTTGTCCGGACTCGCCATGAGGTCTGTTGTGGATCAGCTATGGCCAGAAAGGCCAAAGCCGAACAGCTATTTCAGCTTGGTGCAGCAGCTCCTTGACGTGGTGCCGTGCATTAATGCGGTGAAGAGGTCGGCGTGCATAGAGGGCTCACGGATGGCCTTTGCTCGTGTTAAAGCATACTGGGCGGAGATGGATGCTACCACTGTTGCAGCGCGGGATTCGGCCATAGGTCGAATGGCTGCTGAGCACTACTTTGAAGAAGTTCTTGAGGGTGCTCGTTTGATAGAGACCCAGTGCTCAAAAAATATTATGTTTGAGTGATATGTAATCTCATTGTAAGCGAAATGCTTTTATAAATTTTTATAAGGCTATTTTTATACTTTTGCCTGAAAGTAATATGATGCCTCCTGGGCGGCCGTTTATGTATACATGTGTATAATCTGAAAGATTGCAGCCGTCGGCTTCAACCCCCACGCATATAATGCGGAGGTGCTCGCAAAGAACACGCGTTCACACTTAACCCAACGTCTTGGTCCTATTAAGAAGGTGATAGCGGAGCGAGCGAGGCAATCGGACTATAATGCTTTAACACTTTCACTTAGCCATAGGAGTTTGACAATGGGGCTACTAGATAGCCCCTGGTGGCTCCGCACTCTCCCGATCTCGGGGTGCGTACATGCCTGGCCGGAAAATGGCCCTTCGTTAAGGCAGAGGAATTCTAACATTCCAACAGGTCATCGAGTGGTTGACCAGTCTCACGCTATATCATGACAGTCAGTTTTCGGCTTTCTCTACTGAGGTGCTCGTCCGGATGAACCAGGGCACAATCGCAGTAGTTCTCCTGGTGCTATCTTAGCCGGTAAAGCGGAACGTAAGGCACCCAAACACAGGAACCGGGAAAACCCAACATTTGACCAAAGACAATGATTCGGAGCTGATGCATATAGGGCCAAACTCGCGACGCCGAACACTTCCTAAGGTATTCGGTCTTTGTGGTATAAACCGGGCCTAAATAATGGCATTTGTAAGAAGCCCTTGTGTCCAGGTACGTGCATTGTTCTGGTGTTGCCACATGCCAAGACGTCAGCATCCTTCTCAATGGTGGATATGTATCAACAAGAGACAGTAAAAAAGGTTTACGCGGGGTCTTAATTTAAAAAGAATCCTTGGGGCGGGTCCCTGCTGCACGTCTGCGCCTGTGTCTCCGTTGTGCCGTATCCTAGATGGGTGTAGCACGATGATCATCTATAAAAGAGAGGAATTTAGGTGAAAAAGTTGTCGTGCAAAAAGGATAGTTTTTAAAGAAACCATGTATAATTCAAGATGAGAAGAAATTGCCACTTGTCTGCGCGCGTTGAGCCCCTTGTATTGACAAATAGGGGTGTGACCCTTTATTCGGTATAAATAGCGGCGCCGGACTTGATTAGTTGTGTCTGAGGTCTTGATGGCCTATTGGATGCTTTCGCTGGTCCGGGCGCCTTTAGTGTGTGGCTGCCAAGGCAGCCGCACTCTCTTCGGCGCGCAGATATCGCTTGATATTTCCTTTCACTGAAATGATGTTACGTGGACCGGACATCTTGAGTGTGAGGGAGGCGTAGTGTGGTATTGCATTAAAGCGAGCGAAAGCTTCGCGTCCGAGCAGTGCTTGATAGCCATTTTGGAATGGAGCGATGTGGAAGGTTAAATGCTCACGACGAAAGTTATCTGGGGAGCCGAATATAACTTGTAGTAGGAGGGAGCCCGTACAACGAGCCCCTGGGCCTGGCGTTACTCCTTTAAAGGTAGTATTGCTATGGCGAATTTTTGTTGGGTCTAACCCCATATCGCGGATTGTATCCTGATATATTAGGTTTAGACTGCTTCCCCGTCCATCAAGACTCGTGTGAAGTGATATCCGCCAATTACTGGGTCTAATACCAAGGCGGCCCATCCTGCGTGTCGGATACTTGCTGAGTAATCGCGATTGCCGAAAGTGATCGGTTGAGACGACCAGTGGCAGGACTTCGCGGTGACAGGCACTTGGGTATATTTTCCTAGGAGTGTCGCGTTGTTTTTTTCCTTGATCACGTGCAACACGTTTACTGTTTTGACTTCTGGTGGAAATTTTTTTTGTTCCCCAGTGTCTTGCTTGGGAGGCTCGTCCTTGTCTTCACTTGGTGTATCCTCCCCCTTGTGTACGGCTTTGAGCTTGTCGGACTGCTTGAAGACCCAACATTCTCTGTGGGTATGATTAGCAGGTTTACCAGGGGTACTATGGATCTGACATACTTGGTCCAGAATTTTATTGAGGCTGGACAGTTCGTCCCTGGTGCCTTTAGAGGGCGGCTTTTGTTGACCTGGCCGAGAGCTTTTGAATCCGGCGTTTACTGCCGTGCCCTTCGTGTTGTCTTCTTTATTCCGGCGTTTGTTATTATTGTTGCGCCGTGATTTCCCGTTTCCATCTCTAACTTCGGATGTACTGGGGTCGCTGGTGCTGCATCTGGCTAGCCAGCTGTCCTCACCCGCGCAAAAGCGGGTCATGAGGTTTGTTAATGCGGCCATCGTTCTCGGCTTATTTTGGCCGAGGTGTTTGGCGAGCCATTCGTCACGGACGCTATGCTTAAAAGCTGCCAAGGCTTCGGCGTCCGGACAGTCGACAATCTGGTTCTTTTTGGTAAGAAACCTGTTCCAAAGCTTTCGGGCTGACTCTCCGGGCTGTTGAGTTATATGACTCAAATCGTCCGCATCCGGGGGTCGGACATAAGTCCCTTGAAAATTTGCCCGAAAGGCGTCTTCGAGCTCTTCCCAACTTCCAATGGAGCTTTCGGGGAGGCCTTTAAGCCAGTGACGAGCTGGCCCTTTGAGCTTAAGGGGTAAGTACTTGATGGCATGGAGATCATCTCCTCGAGCCATATGGATATGAAGGATGTAGTCCTCAATCCAGACCCTAGGGTCTGTTGTTCCGTCATATGCCTCTATGTTTACGGGTTTGAATCCCTCTGGAAATTCATGGTCCAGTACCTCATCGGTGAAATATAGGGGGTGTGCAGCACCCTTGTAGCTGGGTGTACCGCGTTGTTCGGATGTTTGTTGTGTTGCATTGTATGCTGGGGCGCGCTTGCGTGGTCCATAGATGGATCTTGTTGCGCCGTCCTTTGGGTGCGAGCCCTCGCATGGGTCGCGTGTTGTATTGTGAGTGGCGTTGTATGCCGCTCTGTGTTCGTAGAGGGGTCGTCTATCCGGCCAGGTGGCTGCTTTGAAATTTGGTTGTGGGGGGTCTGAGGCCTCCTCATTGAATTCAGGTAGCAGCTTCCGCTTTGGGTAGCTCTTGGAGGGGCGATTGTCGCCGTACCTCGCTGTTTTGTTGAGTATTTTACTCCATCTGAATTGGAGTGTGTCTTGCGCAACCTTGAGCCTTTGCTTCTGCTTTTTAAGACTTCTCGCAGTGGCAACAAGCCTTTTACGGGCATTCTGCTGCTCCGGGTGCCTGTCCGGCGTTATGTCGGCCAGACTATTATCCTTGATAGAATTTGTTTGTTCGGTTTGATTATCCGGATTGCCGTTGTCCGGCAGCGGTTCGCCCTGCTCCAGTGCTGGGTCTGTGTGATTGTTATTTCTGTCAGGCGGGATTTGGGGCGGCGCTTGCGTCGCCGCTTTGACTGCTTCTCGAGGGAACAAGCCTTCGGTGCGTCCTTCCGCTCCTCGTCGTCATCTTTTGGTGCGTCCACCATGTATACGTCATATGACAAGGTGGCTTTCCAGGGCCTAGTAGGCGCTGGTTCTTCATCGTCTCCTTCATCGGCGTCCATACCGTCGATGTCTTCAGAGTCGAAGTCGAGCATGTCGGTTAAATCGTCGACAGTGGCTACAAAGTGGGTGGTGGGTGTGTTTGAATTTCTTCATCGTCCGTATCCCAACCTTGCTGACCGTAGTCCGGCCAGGGCTCTCCTGATAAAGAGAGAGACTTTGGTGTCTTCAGAATATCGCCGAAAGGCGAGTGCTGAAAGATGTCCGCGGCAGTAAACTCCATGATCGGCGCCCAATCGGATTCGATCGGTAGGGGCGCGGAGGGTTCGGAGTCCGGAGAGGAGTCCGGCTCCTTGGAGTCACGAGTCTCGTGGAGTGCGGGGCTGGTGTTCGGCTCGATCACCGTTGGGATCGCAGCCCCCGAGGCGGCGTCTAACCACCCATCCTCGATCGGCGCAGTTGGCTTCGAATTAAGGGTCGAAGCCGATGCGGGTGCGGCCTCCAGGGCACTGTTGGCGGTAGAGCTAGATCATGCTCGTCGCGACAGTGCGGCGCGCTCGGCAGTGGCTCGAATCCGTCGAGGATCAAGTCCCCGCGGATGTCAGCCGTGTAGTTTAAACTTCCAAATCTGACCTGACGGCCAGGGGCATAGCTTTCGATCTGCTCCAGATGGTCAAGTGAATTGGCCCGCAGTGCGAAGCCGCCGAAGACGAAGATCTGTCCGGGGAGGAAGGTCTCACCCTGGACTGCATCGCTATTGATGATCGTAGGAGCCATCAAGCCGAACGGCGATGACACAGAGGAACTATCAATGAAAGCACCAATGTCGGTGTCAAAACCGGCGGATCTCGGGTAGGGGTTCCCGAACTGTGCGTCTAGGCCAGATGGTAACAGAAGGTAAGGGGCACGAAGTTTTACCCAGGTTCGGGCCCTCTTGATGGAGGTAAAACCCTACGTCCTGCTTGATTAATATTGATGATATGGGTAGTACAAGAGTAGATCTACCACGAGATCGGAGAGGCTAAACCCTAGAAGCTAGCCTATGGTATGATTGTTGTTCTGTCTGTTGTCCTACAGACTAAAACCCTCCGGCTTATATAGACACCGGAGAGGGTTAGGGTTACACAAAGTCGGTTACAATGGTAGGAGATCTACATATCCGTATCGCCAAGCTTGCCTTCCACGCCAAGGAAAGTCCCTTCCGGACACGGGACGAAGTCTTCAATCTTGTATCTTCATAGTCCATGAGTCCGGCTGAAGGTATAGTCCGGCCATCCGGACACCCCCTAATCCAGGACTTCCTCAGACATCAAGCTCTTTTCTGGCGCCGTTTCCGGGGAGGTTAGCGCTTGAAAGTATATCTTTAGATCTTGCAATCGAGTCTTTTAGTTTCTTATTTTATCACTAGTTTAGTTTATAAAAGAAAACTATAAAAAATGGAATTGGGTTTGTCTCAGACGCTTCACCTTTTTAATATCTTTCGTGAGTATGATGGAAAGGATAATTGTGCTCAAGTGCTAGAAGAAGAAATCTATAAAAATTTTGGCACTAAATATTTGAATGATAAGCATGATTGCAATGTTGTTAGTACGAATTCTTTAAATATCCATGATGCTAATGATGATTGCACTAGTTATGATGAAAGTGCCTCCTATAAACATGTCAATTTTTGTGGAGTAGACTGAGTTTGCAAGTACACACCAAATAGGGAAGATAGATATTGCAAGAGGCATAAGTACTTAGAAACCAAATCGTTGCAAGAAAGCCTAGATGAATGTGTTGAAAGATTCAATATTTTTCGTGCCCCTTGTGAACTTTGCAATGAACATGGTCATTTAAAGCTCCAATGCTGTTTGTTTCATGATCAAGTCGTGTCCAAACATTGTGATAATTTGATTACCCTTGAGCATCATAAAGAGCTTAGCCTTCTTTTGGGTTATGAAGAAATGAAACGTATAACTGAGGGTATTCCAAAATTTAATCTTGATAGAGTTCTTGATTTTGATCTAGAAAATATTTATATGTATTGTGCAGTGAATTGCGTTGAAAATCCTTATATTGCCAATTACATAAAGAAAAAAATCCTTATATTTTTCTAGAGGTGAACATTTGGATTTTTCTAGACCTCTGGCTAATTTTTCAGTTCATTTTATCGCAATTGTCCCGGAATCGATTCCCGACCATTTTTGTAGATTTTTTTTTCTAATTACGTACTATTTCCTTTGGTTGTTTTAAAAATTTAAACTAAAATCATGGCACTTGTTTATGCTGATGACTATCGTCGATCCCGCTCGGCGACATCTTGGCAAAGCGCTGGAAGGATGGGAAGTACTCTCCGGTGACATCCTCGTCAGTCGTCACCACCAATGACGAGGGACTTGATGCCCGTGATTAATTAAGTTGAAACTACTTCCCGCCATGCACCGGTGGAGGTGTCCGTCCGCTTCCCAGGATATTAGAATGCTCATAGTGAGAGGTAACATAGAGTAGTAACTTGTCAATATTACTATTTTATGTTACTATGGGGGTGTTTGGTTGAGAAGTCCTAGGATTTTTTTTAGTCCCAGGGACTAATCAAAAAAGACTCTCTAGTAGAATCTTTTTCTAGTCCCTGTAGAAAAAGTCCCTCCCGTTTGGTTCCTAGGGACTTTTTAGGGACTTTTTCTAGTCTCTGGGACTAAAAAGTCCCTGAACCAAACACCCCCTATACCTTCATAGTGGGTAGTAACATATGAGTGGTGTCATGAAAGAGTTCATTTATTAGGTTATAGACTCATTATGCCTTGAAATATGTGATGTTACAATAACTACCTAAGTTACCACAAATCCCTCTCTCCTCATTAATTAGCTGTCACATAAGCAATCTTGTATTGAAATGTGTGATGTTACTAGTTAAGTTACTCCCATTGTGACTAGTTAATCACGCATGCTTGCATGGACGAGACTTGCCTGCTCCCTCGGCGTGTGCCCATCCGTGCTCCCGCGCACGTGGCTTGATTTGATTGAAACAAAATAAGGCCCGACCCCACCCCCTTAAAATCAGGGGATGATTAAATTAGAAAGAAAAGAGGAAAAAAGACAACCGTTGGATGAAGTGGAAGCATGGATGGAAGCATGAGGAGGAAGCAGGCAAACCGGATCCTGCCTGCATGGTCCAATCATCGAACAAGAAAACCTCCATGCACTGGTGCAATAAATTTTATTTATCGGTGGGAGGGATTAACTACCGTTTTTGGTACAGACCAATTTGCACGCGCCTAGGTTGCGATGTCTATTCTTAGATGCCCTATGCACCTTGACCCTTTGATAAGCAAATCTTGGGCACCACTCTCAAAAGAATAAAACCATATTATCACATTAGTGGCTTCAATATAATCAAAATCATTACGAACCTATAAAATCCCGTGGCTCATGTGTGACATGATTTGGATAGCGAGCATGCAACATGCATAGTAATACTGTTTCCCCAAGGTAGGTTCTGCAGCTAGGGTTAAGGCTTGCCTTGATCCACATGCTATTGTTATTGCCACGTCTCTTCGTGCATCATGAACGGCTCCTCGTCTACAATGCGGTGAAATAAAAGAGACTCGAAGATCATCCTCACTAATGTCAGGCAATCATAATAAATAAATAAATAAATAAAGCTCTATTGGAAAGAGAATGAGAAATTAGAAAATAATAATAAACTCATATAAGGATTTAAAATGGATGGCATCTACCAAGCGTTTGAAAGTTTGCTAAGGGTGAAACTCAAAATAATTTAGAAAAAGGAGGTGATGTCAGGTGGCGTTTCCAATCACTAGATTGCACCTTGACATGTAGAAAACAAAAACCCGAGGCAGTAAATGGAAAAATAATGCACGCTTGGGTGTTGAAGACACACAAAGTACAAAAGTGATTTGTGCTAGGGTGTTGCCCAATTAGCACAACCCCCATAAGGTGGGTCAGGGTGGTGATGGTGAAGAGGGTGACCGGGAGGGGCACGTCGCGCGGCCATGGGCGGTTGACGAGGACGAGGTCCTGGACGCCCTTGGCGGCGAGGAGCTGGAGCCGGCGCACGAGCCGGGCGCGGTGCGCGGCCATGCTGTTGCAGACGAGGTGGACACAACAGAAGGGGCCCGGGTGAGCCTCGAGAGTGTGGGAGACGGCAGGGGCGGCGGACGAGGAGTAGCCGGGTGTAGGCGACCAGCGCTGTCGCTCGGGGAGGAGGTAGCCGTCGGCAAGGACGTGTTGGGGAACGTAGCAGAAATTCAAAATTTTCCTACGTGTCACCAAGATCTATCTATGGAGAAACTAGCAACGAGGGGAAAAGAGTGCATCTACATACCCTTGTAGATCGCTAAGCGGAAGCGTTCAAGTGAATGGGGTTGAAGGAGTCGTACTCATCGTGATCCAAATCACCGGAGATCCTAGTGCCAAACGGACGGCACCTCCGCGTTCAACACACGTACAGCCCGGTGACGTCTCCCACGCCTTGATCCAGCAAGGAGAGAGGGAGAGGTTGAGGAAGACTCCATCCAGCAGTAGCACAACGGCGTGGTGGTGATGGAGGAGCGTGGCAATCCTGCAGGGCTTCGCCAAGCACCACGGGAGAGGAGGAGGAGGAGAGGCAAGGCTGCACCAAGAGAGGAGAGGTTCTCGTGTATCGGGCTGCTCCAAAAGCTCCAATATATATAGGGTAGGGAGAGGGCTGCGCCCCATCTAGGGTTTCCCCCCCCCCCCCAAGGGGTGCGGCCAGCCCTAGATGGGGCTTGGGGAGGCGGCCAAGAGGGGGAGAGAGGGGAGGCACCCACTAGGTGGGCCTTAAGGCCCATCTGGACTAGGGTTTGCCCCCTCCCACTCTCCCTTGCGCCTTGGGCCCCTTGTGGGGGGCGCACCAGCCCACCTAGGGGTTGGTCCCCTCCCACACTTGGCCCACGCAGCCTTCTGGGGCAGGTGGCCCCAGTTGGTGGACCCCCGGGACCCTCCCGGTGGTCCCGGTACATTACCGATATCGCCCGAAACTTTTTCGGTGACCAAAACAGGACTTCCCATATATAAATCTTTACCTCCGGACCATTCCGGAACTCCTCGTGACGTCCGGGATCTCATCCGGGACTCCGAACAACATTCGGTAACCACATACAAACTTCCTTTATAACCCTAGCGTCATCGAACCTTAAGTGTGTAGACCCTACGGGTTCGGGAGACATGCAGACATGACCAAGACGTTCTCCGGTCAATAACCAATAGCGGGATCTGGATACCCATGTTGGCTCACACATGTTCCATGATGATCTCATTGGATGAACCACGATGTCAAGGACTCAATCGATCCCGTATACAATTCCCTTTGTCTAGCGGTATTGTACTTGCCCGAGATTCGATCGTCGGTATACCGATACCTTGTTCAATCTCGTTACCGGCAAGTCTCTTTACTCGTTCCGTAACACATCATCCCGTGATCAACTCCTTGATCACATTGTGCACATTATGATGATGTCCTACCGAGTGGGCCCAGAGATACCTCTCCGTTTACACGGAGTGACAAATCCCAGTCTCGATTTGTGCCAACCCAACAGACACTTTCGGAGATACCTGTAATGCACCTTTATAGCCACCCAGTTACGTTGTGACGTTTGGTACACCCAAAGCATTCCTACGGTATCCGGGAGTTGCACAATCTCATGGTCTAAGGAAAAGATACTTGACATTAGAAAAAGCTTTAGCATACGAACTACACGATCTTTGTGCTAGGCTTAGGATTGGGTCTTGTCCATCACATCATTCTCCTAATGACGTGATCCCGTTATCAACGACATCCAATGTCCATGGTCAGGAAACCGTAACCATCTATTGATCAACGAGCTAGTCAACTAGAGGCTTACTAGGGACATGGTGTTGTCTATATATCCACACATGTATCTGAGTTTCCTATCAATACAATTATAGCATGGACAATAAACGATTATCATGAACAAGGAAATATAATAATAACCAATTTATTATTGCCTCTAGGGCATATTTCCAACAGTCTCCCACTTGCACTAGAGTCAATAATCTAGTTCACATCGCCATGTGATTAACACTCACAGGTCACATCGCCATGTAACCAACATCCAAAGAGTTTACTAGAGTCAATAATCTAGTTCACATCACTATGTGATTAACACTCAATGAGTTCTGGGTTTGATCATGTTGCTTGTGAGAGAGGTTTTAGTCAACGGGTCTGAACCTTTCAGATCCGTGTGTGCTTTACAAATCTTTATGTCATCTCCTAGATGCAGCTACCACGCTTTATTTGGAGCTATTCCAAATAACAGTTCTACTTGGAGCTATTCTAAATTGTTTCTCCATTATACGTATCCGGTATCTCTACTCAGAGCTATCCGGATAGGTGTTAAGCTTGCATCGTCGTAACTCTTTACGTCGAACTCTTTATCACCTCCATAACCGAGAAAATTCCTTAGTCCACTAGTTACTAAGGATAACTTTGACCGTTGTACTGTGATCTATTCTTGGATCACTCTTGTACCCCTTGACTGACTCATGGCAAGGCACACTTCAGGTGCGGTACACAGCATAGCATACTGTAGAGCCTACGTCTAAAGCATAGGGGACGACCTTCGTCCTTTCTCTCTTTTCTGCCGAGGTCGAGCTTTAAGTCTTAACTTCGTACCTTACAACTCAGGCAAGAACTTCTTCTTTGACTGATCCATCTTGAACACCTTCAAGATCATGTCAAGGTATGTGCTCATTTGAAAGTATTATTAAGCATTTTGATCTATCCTTATAGATCTTGATGCTCAATGTTCAAGTAGCTTAATCCAGGTTTTCTATTGAAAAACACCTTTCAAATAACCCTATATGCTTTCTAGAAAATCTACACATCTCTGATCTATGATATGTCGACAACATATATTCATCAGAAATTCTATAGTGCTCCCACTCACTTCTTTGGAAATACAAGTTTTCTCATGAACTTTGTATAAACCCAAAATCTTTGATCATTTCATCAAAGCGCACATTCCAACTCCGAGATGCTTACTCCAGTCCTTAGAAGGATTGCTGGAGCTAGCATACCTTTTAGCATCCTTAGGATCGACAAAACCTTTCTGATTGTATCACATACAACCTTTCCTTACGAAAGTTGGTAAGGAAACTCGTTTTGACATCCATCTGCCAGATTTCATAAATGCTGCTTATGCTAACATGATTCCGACAGACTTAAGCATTGCTACGGATGAGAAAAACTCATCGTAGTCAACTCCTTGAACTTGTGAAAAACTCTTCGCCACAAGTCGAGCTTCATAGATGGTGACATTACCATCCACGTCCGTCTTCTTCTTAAAAGATCCATTTATCAAATGGCTTGCCGATCATTCGGCAAGTCCGCCAAAGTCCATGCTTTGTTCTGATACATGGATCCTATCTCGGATTTCATGGTTTCTTAACCATTTGTCAGAATTTGGGCCCACCATCGCTTCCCCATAGCTCGTAGGTTCATTGTTGTCTAGCAACATGACCTTCAAGACAGGATCACCGTACCACTCTGAAGTAGTACGTATCCTTGTCACCCTACGAGGTACGGTAGTGACTTGATCCAAAGTTTCATGATCACTATCATAAGCTTCTACTTCAATTGGTGTAAGTGCCATAGGAACAACTTCCTGTGCCCTATTACACACTAGTTGAAGTGACGGTTCAATAACCTCATCAAGTCTCCACCATCCTCCCACTCAACTTTCCGAGACAAACTTTTCCTCGAGAAAGGACCCGATTCAAGAAACAATCCATATTGCTTTCGGATCTGAATTAGGAGGTATACCCAACTGTTTTGGGTGTCCTATGAAGATGCATTTTATCCGCTTTGGGTTCGAGCTTATCATGATGAAACCTTTTTCACACAAGCGTCGCAGCCCCAAACTTTTAAGAAACGACAACTTAGGTTTCTCCAAACCATAGTTCAAACAGTGCCGTCTCAACGGAATTACGTGGTGCCCTATTAAAGTGAATGCGGTTGTCTCTAATGCCTAACCCATGAACGATAGTGGTAATTCGATAAGAGACATCATGGTACGCACCATATCCAATAGGGTGCAACTATGATGTTCGGACACACCATCACACTATGGTGTTCCAGGCGGTATTAATTGCGAAACAATTTCCACAATGTCTTAATTGTGTGCCAAAACTTGTAACTCAGATATTCATCTCTATGATCATATCATAGACATTTAATCCTCTTGTCACAATGATCTTCTACTTCACTCTGAAATTACTTGAACCATTCAATAATTCAGACTTGTGTTTCATCAAGTAAATATTCTCAACATCTACTCGAATCATCTGTGAAGTAAGAACATAACGATATTCACTGCTTGCCTCAGCACTCATTGGACTGCACACATCAAAATGTGTTACTTCCAACAAGTTGCTATCTTGTTCCATCTTACTGAAAACAAGGCTTTTCAGTCATCTTGCCCATGTGGTATGATTTGCATATCTCAAGTGATTCAAAAACAAGTGAGTCCAAACGATCCATCTGCATGGAGTTTCTTCATGCGTATACACCACTAGACATGGTTCGCATGTCTCAAACTTTTCAAAAATGAGTGAGTCCAAAGATCCATCAACATGGAGCTTCTTCATGCATATTATACCATTATGACTTACATGGCAGTGCCACAAGTAAGTGGTACTATCATTACTATCTTATATCTTTTGGCATGAAAATGTGTATCACTACGATCGAGATTCAATAAACCATTCCTATTAGGTGCAAGACCACTGAAGGTATTATTCAAATAAAATAGAGTAACCATTATTCTCCTTAAATGAATAACCGTATTGCAATAGACATAATCCAATCATGTCTATGCTCAACGCAAACACCAAATAACAATTATTCAGGTTTTAACACCAATCTCGATGGTAGAGGGAGCGTGCGATGCTTGATCATATCAACATTGGAAACATTTCCAATACATATCGTCAGCTCACCTTTAGCTAGTCTCCGTTTATTCCGTAGCTTTTATTTCGAGTTACTAACACTTAGCAACCGAACCGGTATCTAATACCCTGGTGCTACTAGGAGTACTAGTAAAGTACACATCAACACAATGTATATCCTATATACTTCTATCGACCTTGCCAGCCTTCTCATCTACCAAGTATCTAGGGTAATTCTGCTCCAGTGGCTGTTCCCTTTATTACAGAAGCACTTAGTCTCGGGTTTGGGTTCAACCTTGGGTTTCTTCACTAGAGCAGCAGCTGAATTGCCGTTTCATGAAGTATCCCTTTGTTCCCTTGCCCTTCTTGAAACTAGTGGTTTCACCAACCATCAACAATTGATGCTCCTTCTTAATTTCTACTTTCGCGGTGTCAAACATCACGAATATTTCAAGGATCATCATATCTATCCCTGATATGTTATAGTTCATCATGAAGCTCTAGCAGCTTGGTGGCAATGACTTTGGGGAAACATCACTATCTCATCTGGAAGATCAACTCCCACTCGATTCAAGTGATTGTTGCACTCAGACAATCTGAGCACAAGCTCAACGATTGAGCTTTTCTCCCTTAGTTTGCAGGCTAAGAAAATCGTCGGAGGTCTCATACCTCTTGACGTGGGCACGAGCCTGAAATCCCAATTTCAGCCCTTGAAACATCTCATATGTTCCGCGATGTTTCGAAAACGTCTTTAGTGCCTCAACTCTAAACCGTTTAACTGAACTATCACGTAGTTATCAAAACGTGCATGTCCGATGTTCGCAACGTCCACAAATGACGTTCGGGGTTTAGCACACTGAGCAGTGCATTAAGGACATAAGCTTTCTACTGTCCGCATAATTGCTACTTTCAACTTTCAACTATATTTTCTCTAGGAACATATCTAAAACAGTAGAACTAAAAGCGCGAGCTACGACATAATTTGCAAAATCCTTTTGACTATGTTCAGATAATTAAGTTCATCTTATGAACTCCCACTCAGATAGACATCCCTCTAGTCATCTAAGTGATTACATGATCCGAGTCAACTAGGCCGTGTCCGATCATCACGTGAGACGGACTAGTCATCATCGGTGAACATCTTCATGTTGATCGTATCTACTATACGACTCATGCTCGACCTTTCGGTCTCCGTGTTCCGAGGCCATGTCTGTACATGCTAGGCTCGTCAAGTTAACCCTAAGTGTTTCACGTGTGTAAATCTGTCTTACACCCATTGTATGTGAACGTAAGAATCCATCACACCCGATCATCACGTGGTGCTTAGAAGCGACGAACTTTAGCAACGGTGCACAGTTAGGGGGAACACTTCTTGAAATTGTTGTAAGGGATCATCTTATTTACTACCGTCGTTCTAAGCAAACAAGATGCATAAACATGATAAACATCACATGCAATCAAATAGTGACATGATATGGCCAATATCATTTTGCTCCTTTTGATCTCCATCTTCGGAGCTCCATGATCATCATCGTCACCGGCATGACACCATGATCTCCATCATCATGATCTCCATTATCGCATCTTCATGAAGTTGTCTCGCCAACTATTACTTCTACTACTATGGCTACCGGTTAGCAATAAAGTAAAGTAATTACATGGCGTTGTTTAATGACACGCAGGTCATACAATAAATAAAGACAACTTCTATGGCTCCTGCCGGTTGTCATACTCATCGACATGCAAGTCGTGAATCCTATTACAAGAACATGATCAATCTCATACATCACATATCATTCATCACATTCTTCTTGGCCATATCACATCACATAGCATACCCTGCAAAAACAAGTTAGACGTCCTCTAATTGTTGTTTGCATGTTTTACGTGGCTGCTATGGGTTTCTAGCAAGAACGTTTCTTACCTACGCAAAACCACAACGTGATATGCCAATTGCTATTTACCCTTCATAAGGACCCTTTTCATCGAATCCGTTCCGACTAAAGTGGGAGAGACTGGCACCCGCTAGCCACCTTATGCACCAAGTGCATGTCAGTCGGTGGAACCTGTCTCACGTAAGAGTACGTGTAAGGTCGGTCCGGGCCGCTTCATCCCACAATACCGTCGAAACAAGATTGGACTAGTAACGGTAAGCATATTGAACAAAATCAACGCCCACAACTACTTTGTGTTCTACTCGTGCAAAGAATCTACGCATAGACCTAGCTCATGATGCCACTGTTGGGGAACGTAGCAGAAATTCAAAATTTTCCTACGTGTCACCAAGATCTATCTATGGAGAAACTAGCAACGAGGGGAAAAGACTGCATCTACATACCCTTGTAGATCGCTAAGCGGAAGCGTTCAAGTGAACGGGGTTGAAGGAGTCGTACTCGTCATGATCCAAATCACCGGAGATCCTAGTGCCGAACGGACGGCACCTCCGCGTTCAACACACGTACAGCCCGGTGACGTCTCCCACGCCTTGATCCAGCAAGGAGAGAGGGAGAGGTTGAGGAAGACTCCATCCAGCAGCAGCACAACGGCGTGGTGGTGATGGAGGAGCGTGGCAATCCTGCAGGGCTTCGCCAAGCACCACGGGAGAGGAGGAGGAGGAGAGGCAGGGCTGCACCAAGAGAGGAGAGGTTCTCGTGTATCGGGCTGCTCCAAAACCTCCAATATATATAGGGGAGGGAGAGGGCTGCGCCCCGTCTAGGGTTCCCCCCCAAGGGGTGCGGCCAACCCTAGATGGGGCTTGGGGAGGCGGCCAAGAGGGGGAGAGAGGGGAGGCACCCACTAGGTGGGCCTTAAGGCCCATCTGGACTAGGGTTTGCCCCCTCCCACTCTCCCTTGCGCCTTGGGCCCCTTGTGGGGGGCACACCAGCCCACCTAGGGGCTGGTCCCCTCCCACACTTGGCCCACGCAGCCTTCTGGGCAGGTGGCCCCACTTGGTGGACCCTCGGGACCCTCCCGGTGGTCCCGGTACATTACCGATATCGCCCGAAACTTTTTCGGTGACCAAAACAGGACTTCCCATATATAAATCTTTACCTCCGGACCATTCCGGAACTCCTCATGACGTCCGGGATCTCATCCGGGACTCCGAACAACATTCGGTAACCACATACAAACTTCCTTTATAACCCTAGCGTCATCGAACCTTAAGTGTGTAGACCCTACGGGTTCGGGAGACATGCAGACATGACCGAGACGTCCTCCGGTCAATAACCAACAGCGGGATCTGGATACCCATGTTGGCTCCCACATGTTCCACGATGATCTCATCGGATGAACCACGATGTCAAGGACTCAATCGATCCCGTATACAATTCCCTTTGTCTAGCGGTATTGTACTTGCCCGAGATTCGATCGTCGGTATACCGATACCTTGTTCAATCTCGTTACTGGCAAGTTTCTTTACTCATTCCGTAACACATCATCCCGTGATCAACTCCTTGATCACATTGTGCACATTATGATGATGTCCTACCGAGTGGGCCCAGAGATACCTCTCCGTTTACACGGAGTGACAAATCCCAATCTCAATGCGTGCCAACCCAACAGACACTTTCGGAGATACCTGTAATGCACCTTTATAGCCACCCAATTACGTTGTGACGTTTGGTACACCCAAAGCATTCCTACGGTATCCGGGAGTTGCACAATCTCATGGTCTAAGGAAAAGATACTTGACATTAGAAAAAGCTTTAGCATACGAACTACACGATCTTTGTGCTAGGCTTAGGATTGGGTCTTGTCCATCACATCATTCTCCTAATGACGTGATCCCGTTATCAACGACATCCAATGTCCATGGTCAGGAAACCGTAACCATCTATTGATCAACGAGCTAGTCAACTAGAGGCTTACTAGGGACATGGTGTTGTCTATATATCCACACATGTATCTGAGTTTCCTATCAATACAATTATAGCATGGACAATAAACGATTATCATGAACAAGGAAATATAATAATAACCAATTTATTATTGCCTCTAGGGCATATTTCCAACAGGACGGGGGGCGTGGAGGGCCAGAGCGCGCGTCAGGAGGAGGAGAGCACGGTGGTGTGCGCGGCGTCCTTGACGGGGAGGCGGGCGACGATGTTGCGGAGGAGCTCGTCGGGGAGGCGGCTGATGCGGTCGACGCCGTCAGAGGAGGCGGCGAGGGCGGTGAGCCGCGCGCCGTCGTGGACGGGAGGGGGGGAGGGGTGTAGATGTACGTTAGCATCATCCACATGGCCTCGTCCATCTCCTGCGAGTCCCGTGGCACCCTCCCTAGGTAGACGAGGGTGAACGGCGCCTCCCCGGCCATGGCGGACGGCGGCGCCGGTGGATGAGCCGGCGAGGGTTTCTGGATTTGGGGCTTCCGCGTGCAGTCTGTGTGGAGTGGACTGTGTGACGATTGACGAATGGTCGGTCAGTGCTCTCGGCTCTCGGTTTCCATGTTTGCTTGGGCCGAATTCCTACACGGGATTGGTAACGGGCCAGTGCGTATGGATCCACGAGTCAGCCAACAATCTGATCCTTCGTAAGGGCCCAACCCAACTTTTTCTTTTGTGAAATTTGCCTAAAAACTCACCTTTTGAAATTATTAAACTTTTGTCCATCTAGCCTATCTCTTAAAACAGTGGGACGAGTTTAACCTGCCAGAAGACAGCCTCGAAGGGCGGCAAGGGGACGCTGTCACCCAAGACCAGGCGAATGGTGTCGAGGCCGTGCAAGAACTGTGTGGTGAGGTTAACCTCGGTGACGGCATGGTCAACGTCCGCGAGACCGGCGGTGAGGAGCTTCATGTGGCAGGCGTACTAGTCGACGGAGAGGCCGTCCTGCTTGAGGTTTCTATACTGCCGGTTGAGCATCATGTAGCAAGCCGCATGATTGGCAACTCTTTTTAAACGAGTCGAAGTCCAGTCTTGTCACTTTCCAAAATAATCCTGGATTCGTGTCAAGAGAGCATAGGTGGTGGTGGCTCCGTCACGTCGTCGATGGTCTGATCTGTAAGAGTGGCATACATAGCAAGGGTGACATGGGCATCGAGCTCTAGATACTGGCTATCGGCATTGGGAGGGGGTGGATGCTGGACACCCGACATGATGGACAACTTCCTCAGCCTCGACCGCCGCCGTTGTGGGCAGTGGAGACAGACTGAGGCGAGATTTCGAGACAAGTCCCCGGGGTGTAGATGTACGTTAGCATCATCCCCATGGCCTCGTCCATCTCCTGCGAGTCCCGTGGCACTCTCCCTAGGTAGACGAGGGTGAATGGCGCCTCCCCGGCCATGGTGGACGGCGGCGCCGGTGGATGAGCCGGCGAGGGTTTCTGGATTTGGGGCTTCCGCGTGTAGTCTGTGTGGAGTGGACTGTGTGGTGACTGGCGAATGGTCGGTGCTCTCGGCTCTCGGTTTCCATGTTTGGTTGGGCCGAATTCCTACATGGGATTGGTAATGGGCCAGTGCGTATGGATCCACGTGTCATCCAACAATCTGATCCTTCGTAAGGGCCCAGCCCAACTTTTTCTTTTGTGAAATTTGCCTAAAAACTCACCTTTTGAAATTAATAAACTTTTGTCCATCTAGCCTATCTCTTAAAACAGTGGGACGAGTTTAACCTGCGAGAAGACAGCCTCGAAGGGCGGCAAGGGGACGGTGTCACCCAAGACCACGCGAATGGTGTCGAGGCCGTGCAAGAACTATGTGGTGAGGTTAACCTCGGTGACGGCATGGTCAACGTCCACAAGATCGGCGGTGAGGAGCTTCATGTGGTAGGCGTACTCGTCGACGGAGAGGTCGTCCTGCTTGAGGTTTCTATACTGCCAGTTGAGCATCATGTAGGAAGCCGCATGATTGGAAACTCTTTTTAAACGAGTCGAAGTCCAGTCTTGTCACTTTCCAAAATATTCCCGGATCCGTGTCAAGAGAGCATAGGTGGTGGTGGCTCCGATCACGTCGTCGATGGTCTGATCTGTAAGAGTGGCATACATAGCAAGGGTGACATGGGCATCGAGCTCTAGATACTGGCTATCGGCATTGGGAGGGGGTGGATGCTGGACACCCGACATGATGGACAACTTCCTCAGCCTCGACCGCCGCCGTTGTGGGCGGTGGAGACAGACTGAGGCGAGATTTCGAGACAAGTCCCCGGATGCAGCGGCCTGCCAGCATGCAAATGTTGGCCATGTAAGCCCAGCCCACCCAAGCAGTCAAAAAAGAGCCCATGGCTTTTCTGAGTCGTCCATCAAAAGCCCATGTATCATCTCAACAACCTTACTTTGCTCAAAAACAAAAGGATCAGCAACCTTACTGCATGTGATATATTCTCAAAGAAAAAAACAATATACTACCTTCCGCTCCAAAAAGGGGGGAAATTGGTATGTGCTATTTGGTTTCATATAAAGAATCCATAAATTTCCTTTATTTAATCATAATTTCCAACATTTATAAAACTGTATAACATCACTTTATAAATTTTATGAACATGTGAACACAATATATAATTCAAATATTTACACTCTGTAAAAAAAATTGTCCCTTTCCAACGTGGCAAAGCTCCTAGAAGGTAGCGTCGCGTCGAACTTGAACCGACTATGTCAGTAGGGTCTCCGAAGACCTTACATGAATGAGAGCAGGAAAAGCGTCAATGGAAAGAAGGCAATGGTTGAGGCTGATATTGCGATCGCCATTTGCATATGCTTGTTATATACTCCCTCCATCCTATAATATAAGAGCGTTTTTGACACTTGTCTCCAGCCCTCCATTTATCAAGGCTTTCCAATTGTACTTTGTAGCAGCTTGATAAATTAACATCTTACCAATTGTCGAAATTCAAAAGAAAGAAAAAATGTATGTTACCAGTTGTATTTGTAAGAGGTAAGCACACGACCATAGAATCTAGTACTAGGAGATAAGCACACAATTACATGCAAAACCTCTCGTGCAAACGAAGAATATCTAACATAGCGCTACAAGATAAAAGGGACAAGCATGTGGATATGCAACCCATATGTAAAATTCTACTTGTGATTCACAGTAACATGCAAAGCAGCAAAAGCCCTTTCAGATATGCGGAAGGCCTGAAAAGGAATGCCAAGGCTTAGTGTTCTAAGACATTGTTGCCTTGTTGGTTAAGGATACCTGGTCATGCAGTTCAGAGATATATGTATGATCACTACAATGCATGCCAAGATCATAGAGTGCTCCGATGATCATTAAATTTGTCAACTCAACCAGGGTGAGAAGATGCAAATCTGCATGTCCTGGAACATGCTGCCAGATGGAGCATACATTTGAAGGAGGAAACTTAGGGCAACCGATAGCATAGATTACACAACAAGCAAAATACCAATTCCAGTATCAATCAGGCCACAAATTGACGCAAAGTTTGCGATGTAAGGCCACCAAAGTCAGGGGCGGCTACCAAAAGAAGCAGATACCATGCCCGGTTCATAGTTCAGCACATCCAAAGAACTTCCGCTCCTCACAGGCATTGTGCAGCAGATGTCATGCATGTTTCGTACTTCATCAAATCCAATAAACTTTGACTGCTCCGGAGTGAATAAGCTGCTCTCCGCTGTTGAAAAAGGGTCCTCACATGAAAAATCACTTCCTTCTTTAAAGCTCCATACTTTGCCTCCTTCGGGCCCTGTACTCTTAAGAAGCAGCACTTGGCAGCACCTTATGACCTCAGAAGCCTCCTTCAGTTTGGAGAACGCTACGGCTACTGAAAATGGCGTGAAGCTTGGATTTGCCATTATAATCACCGCGGTCTCCAGCACCTTTGGGAAGATCAACTTGAGGAAGGCAACCTCGCCTTGTTCCCCTCGGAATTCACGGAAATACAGCTCTTTGATGTGCAACATAGCACTTTCAGTGGGACTCTCCTGGAAATTGAGGCTGGGCTTACCAATGGACCCATTACATTTTCTGGACTGCAAAAAAGAGATCAAATCGGTCAATAATTGGAGAGAAATTGAGGGAGGTGCACACATTTGGTGAATGAAGAAAGCCTTAACATGTGTTGCTTGAATAACTACATACATGATTCACTTTTCACGGCAGAAGAAAACATAGACAGTGAATAGCTCTGATGGTAATTCACTTGACAGGTCTATGCAAATCAATCAGAACAAATAATCTACAAGCGATAAAATCTGTTGCATGAAAGAACAATTATTACATGTAATATCTAGAGGAAATTGGTAGGAATGTAAGTAAAACATGAATTAGCTCCTCAGATACATTGGTCCACAGTTGCTATTAGCTGTTTCAGAAGGAGAAGAAATTATAATTATAAGGTAACAGTATTACAAAAGTGCATCTTTTGGTGAACAAGGGAGATTTACTTTTGGCAGTTCAGGTTCATAAATTACATGAGAATGCTCAACTCTAAAAACAGTATGTCACATACATGACTAAATGCTTTCATGTGCATGATGGAACTAGCAGAAAGTGCCAACAACCAAGTAGCAGCTAGCAGTGCAGAGATAAAAAAAATACAAAAACTAAGATGGTGCGTGCGTTATTCGGCCTCTCATGATTATCATCCATGCATAAAAGAAGAAAGAAATGAGGCTGCAAACTTTCAATATTAAAAAATCGGATATACATTCTTGAACTGATGCAACTAGTATTATGCAGAGATTAAAGTCGCCCACGAAAGTGCAGCTATTGCGGCGCAATCGCTGCCTGGGATGCTTCCCGCGACGCTATGGCCAAAATTACCTGATCTGCCGCGAGGCCCGTGATCGCGTTTAAGTTTTCATTTGGAACCAGAACATGACAGGCTCTTGGTTCCCATGTTTGTGAACTAGTGATGCTTGTTTGTAAGTTGTAGTTGGTGATGCTTGTTTCAGTTTATGTCCAAGTATATACTGCAATCCTCTGTTTTCTTGCTGAAAATACCCTGTTCTCTGCTGAAAATGACCATGTACTAGCTGCCGCTAAATGGCTAGCGTTACGGACAAGCTGCTGTGAAATGGAATTGCCCGCGATTTAAAACTTTGGTATTATATTATATCATATATACCACTAAGAAACTGTAGACAGCAATGTGCACATATGTATCTGTCATCAGTGTGAAATAAGCATGGCAGGATTGCTATGTTGCTACTAGCTTGCAACAGCTCAAATGCATCCGTGTGAAATAAGCAAACGAACATTTAGAAACAAAAACGGGTAAAATAGCATAAGAAGATGAGCATGCAATACCCAGAATTATAGTTGTGTACTCTAGTCAACGTATAAAGAAGACATGATCGCTGACAATGAATGGCACCTTAACATGTGGTAAAATTGCATAATCATCACATTCACCATAAAGAGCTGTGATGCATAAATGACTTGAAAGACCTATGCATTCAATCAGAACACACGCCATTTACAAGTAATAACATGTTAAACTAAAACTTGAATTGGTGGAAATTACCATGATATGCAGTCGCACGACATTGGGAAAGCATTTAAGGAGCATAGGAACCATCCTTGCCTCATCGGGGAGTCCAAAACGCACATTTAAGCTCAGGATCTTAACGCTTGCGACAATGGTGGCTGCACTCTCCTTTATCCCAGCCTGAAATTCAACCAATTTAAGAACAAAGATGGCACATTTAACTCATGGACCTCCCACAGTGACAACTGCACAAATGGATTTTGGTTTTTTTTTAGAATCTCGCAAAGCTTTATTACTGAATCATAATGTTCATAGGTACAAAAAGAAGATCGCCGGGTTGTCCTAGCCAAGTGTGTCGGTCAAACCCTAAAGATAAAGCATGCTTTGCGAGATTATGGGCCTCCGTATTGGAGGTTCTATACTCATGAGTAAACGAACATGAAATAAAGGTAGTTGCTCTAGCTTTGATTTCTTCAACAATGGCTCCGAAGTCTGCTGCGCTTCCTTGCCTGATTGCATCTACCACCACCTTACAATCTGAGGCCACCAGTAGTTGGTTGATATAGAGATCTTCTGAAAGAGCTAATGCCTCCCGAACAGCTAGTGCTTCTAGCACCTGGGGGTTGCGCAGTCCATTGAGAACGAGAGCTGACGCTCCCATGAACAAACCCTTTCATCCCTGCAAACCACACCAACTGCGCCAAACGTGCCCGAGCGTGACACGGCCGCGTCCCCATTGAGCTTGTAGTGATCTGTTGGTGGCGGAATCCACGTATGAACTCGTGGTACTGCTATCCCATGTGCTTTCTCCTTCTTATTCAGAAACTCCATATCTGATAAGTAAGCTTTGATAAAGTTGTCAGTGGCAAACGGAGTCTGGTATATATCTTCATGTATAGCTTTCCGCCGTGCACTCCAAATAGCCCACATAGTAACAATCATCAACTAAAATTGCTCAGGTGGGAGAGACTCACTCATAGCAAAGAGCCATAATCGTGCGTCAGGCTCCGAAGTTGCCAGCATGTGCTCGACCATCGCGGCTTCTGAAAGTGCCCATACACATCTAGACGCATTACACTCCAGCAAAGAATGTCGCCAGCTATCCTGTCCACCACAGAGGGAGCATGCACTCGTAGTGGCCATATGACGATGGTTTAGGACATCTCCCGTAGGAAGCCCTGTTCAAGAATTCATCCGATTAACCAGTTAACTTGCCGATTAATCCCTACTCGTAAGGTCATCGAGTAGCCGATTAATTGATTAATCACCCGAGTAATTGATTAAATGGCTGATTAACTTGCCGATTAGCCTATTAATCCCCTACTCCCCAGCCAACCGAGCAGCTACCAGTTAACGATTTCCTCAACAATGGTAGGAAGTGAGTGTTGCGCCAATCGCCAAGTGAAAAAACGCAGTTTCGGTGGCACTGGCATGTTCCATACCGAGTTCCACCCCCTCTTCTCAAGTTCAGAGTTGGAAGGATCCTCCCTTTCCTCCAGCCATGCCTCCCGCCCAATCTTGATCTTGACAATCATCTTGTAAGCTGAGCGAACGGAAAAACGCCCCCTTGGGTCAGCATTCCACGCCCAGAAATCGTCCACAAGCCGTGTACAGAGCGGGATTTGCAAGATGGCCTCCACGTCAATAGGAATGAACACCTGTCTGAGCAGGTCCTCTCGCCACGCAGCTCTAGTATGATCAATTAGATCTGAAACCAGTTGCGGTGGGTCAGCAACTAAAGAGGCTACCGACTTCATCATTCCGTCCCTTGGGATCCAACTATGTTGCCATATGTTCGTGGTAGTTCCATCACCAATACGCCGGATAGCTCCTTGGGTGATAATATCTCTCCCATCAAGGATAGATCGCCACACCTGAGAAGGATGTGGACCTAGTTGAGCTTTCAGGACTGAACATTGTGGGAAATATGATGCTTTAAGGATTTGTGCACTAAGAGAGGAAGGATCATTCAATAATCTCCAAACTTGCCGAGACAAAAGGGCCAAGTTGAAGATCTCTATATCCCGAAAGCCAAGTCCTCCCAAACTTTTCGGTCGGGTCATCAAATCCCAAGCTACCCAACATGGTTTCCTCTTGCCTCTTTTACTTCCCCACCAAAATTGGCGAATGAGTGACGTAATGCTTTCGCAAAGGCCTTGAGGTAATCTGAAGCAAGACATCGGAAAAACTGGTAAAGCTTGAGCCACATATTTTATGAGAACCTCCTTTCCTGCCACTGATAAAAGTTTCTCCATCCATCCCTTTATCCTTTCCCAAACTCTGTCTCGTAGGTATTTGAAGGTGCCATTTTTGGTGTTTCCCAGCGAGCGGTGAGTGAAATGGAGGCTCGTAGCTTAGTTGGGACAAATCCAGGGCCCATGAGTTTGTGACTGTGTGACTAGTACTAATTTGTTCTTTTTAACTCTCCTGAATTAATTAATCATTACTCCATAATTTATTTATTTTTTAGGAAACTTCAGTTCTATTCAGCTTCAATCATAGGAGTAAAACAAACATCATAAATTATAAAATTTACATCCAGATCCATAGACTACCTAGCTACGACTATAAACACCGAAGCGAAACTAAGACGTGTCATCATCATCATCCCTCTCTCACCAGAGCAGGCAAAACTTCTTATAGAAGGCAGTCGAGAAGTCATCATGCTAAGCCCCCAATGCACCAGAGCAGCAACCGATGCCGATGAAAACAAGCGTAGATTAGAAGGATCCAACCGAAAGACACATGAACGTAGACAAACGAAGACCATATCCGAGTAGATCCACCAAAGATAACCACCGATCGAACCCTGCGAGATCAGTCAGAGACACACCTCCACGTGCCCTTTAACGATGGTAGACGCACCACCGGGCAGGGCTAGATGAGGAGAACCTTATTCCATCTTTAGAGTCGTCAGACACAAACCCTAACAAAACTCAAAAAAATATCTAGAAACAAAGCCGTGTGATCCTTCTTATCTTTGCTTCTCATTGTCGGCGATGGGTCATGTTCTTCTTATGTGTTGGCAGATTGGGGCCGTAGCTCGAAGACTCCATGATTATCAACTACAACAATGTTTACATGCCTCCAATGAGGGATGGGGATGGGCAATGTCAGTGGCCCACCTTCAGCCCGTTCTGGTGCTAATAGTTGTCGTTGAGTGGTCTAAAAAGACACCTATGCGGCTCTTGGAACGGTTACTTACTCATTATTATTGTGATATTATCTTATGTGATGCCTAAGTATAATTGTTCGCAAATAGGCAATGTTTTTCACGAAGAGAAAATTCAAATATAACTCTACAGAGCAAGTAAATACCCAATAACTTAACAACTTAGTAAGTAGAAAGTAACCCATAAACAAATTTTCGGCTCATAAATTGGAAATAAAATAGTAGTTCATTAATAAATAGTGATTCAGAAAAATCAGACGAGAGAATTCTAAAAGTCGGAGAAACCACTACAACTATAGCAAAATTTTCATTTACTATCAAATTTACCGGTCAGACCGTTGGTTCACCGGTTAGACCAAACCGGTGATTGAACCGACACTGCCGGTTCACCGGTTAATTTTCTATCCTTTGGCAGCTAAGTTGGATGGGCAACTTGGTTGTTTGACCAAACTGGCGACTTAGGCCTATTTCCTACCACCCCACGGATCGCCCCCAGGGGACAATATTATTCT
The DNA here is from genome assembly GCF_002162155.2 of Triticum dicoccoides. Lineage (NCBI taxonomy): Eukaryota > Viridiplantae > Streptophyta > Magnoliopsida > Poales > Poaceae > Triticum > Triticum dicoccoides. The sequence goes on from NC_041382.1 coordinate 40,567,799, forward strand.
TCATCGTTTGTAATGATTCTAGCGCAAACTATCGTTTTTTAGTTTTTCTTTCGGTTTGAGCAAACAAACCGCCCGGTTCAGTCGGTTTTGGCCGGCCCGTTTTGCAAAACGGTCTGATTAGCTTACACAACCGTCAACGTTGTTGATCTCGGTTTTTCCCGGTCTGGTTTCTAAAACTATGTTCGGGAGCTAGGGTGTTTCAGAACATGCCGTTAGTTTCCTCTTCCCGCCAAAAAAAGAAACAAGTTAATGTTTGAAAGCAGAACATTCGAAGCACAAGATCTCAAACAGGCAAAACAAGTTATTATCAAAAACGCTCTTATATCATGGAACAGAAGGATCAAATGAGTGGCCGATTGGTGGGTCCATACTCATGGGCCGCCCGTTAGCAACCTGTGTCGGAATTCGGCCCAACCAAAGAACCAAACCCTAGGGCCACCACACAGCCCAGCCGAGCACTATATAAGGAACAGCCGACGACGGCCGACGATTTTGCTTCCACACTCCTCTTTCTACTGTAGCTCACCACTCCGTCCAAAGCCGCAGCCAGATCCACAACCTCTCGCCGGCCGGCCGGCGCCGGCGGCCATGGCCGAGCAGGCACGGTTCTTCAACATGGACCCAGCGACGGCGGCCGACGCACGGCGCACACACGCTGGACCAAGCCGCGGAGAGCATGCTGTGCTACATCTACGCCAACCTCCCCAGCCTCCCCGTCTACGAGGGCACGCGGCTCGCCGCCCTCGCCTCCTCCGCCTCCCCCGACGGCGTCGACCGCATCAGCCGCCTCCCGCCCGAGCTCCTCAGCAACATCGTCTCCCGCCTCCCGTCCGTCAAGGACGCCGCGCGCACCGCCGTCCTCTCCTCCCACTGGCGCCGGGTCTGGCTCTCCACGCCCCTCGTGCTGGCCGACGACCACCTCCACCCCGAAGCCTGCGGCTGGCCGCCCACGCCCGCCACCTCGCCGGCCGTCACCGCCGCCGTCTCCCGCATCCTCGACGCGCACCCGGGGCCCTTCCGCTGCGTCCACCTCGTCTGCAGCCACATGAGCGCGCACCGTGCCCGGCTCGCGCGCTGGCTCCAGCTCCTCGCCGCCAAGGGCGTCCAGGACCTCGCCCTCGTCAACCGCCCCTGGCCGCGCGACGTGCCCCTCCCGGCCACGCTCTTCACCGTCACCACCCTCACCCGCCTCTACGTCGGCATGTGGACGTTGCCCGGCACGGCCGCCCTGCGTGGCGCCTCCTTTCCCCACCTCCGCGAGCTCGGCCTGAGCTGCGTCGAAATGGAGCAGGGCGTGGTCGACTCCCTCGTTGCCAGGAGCCCCGTCCTCGAGGTCCTCAACATCCTGGGATGCAAGGCGGTGCGTCTCCGCCTCGTCAGCCAGAGCCTGCGGTGCGTGCAGATCAGCTGGTCGAGAATGGAGGACATCGCCGTGGTAAAGGCTCCCCTCCTCGAGCGGCTCATCCTGTTTAGACCTTGCAAAATCACTGGTGGCATGTCCACGAGACTCAGGATTGGCGATGCCCCCAAGCTGCACGCATTTGGGTACTTGGAGCCAGGACAGGCCCTCAAGGTCCGAGACACCATCATCATGGTAAATGTCTGGTCTCCATTTTGTTCAGTTAGCAAATATGTTCAGCTGGTGGAGGTCCATGACTCAATTGTGGCATCTTCCTTTTTGAACTGGGCAAATTTCAGCCAGGAATAGCAAGCGCAAGTACCGTCGTGACAAGCGTGAAGATTCTGAGCTTGAATGTGTGTTTCGGAGTTCGCAGTGATGTCCAGATGGTGCCCACCTTCCTCAGATGCTTTCCCAACGCCAAGAGACTGCATATCATGGTAATTCCTCCAATACATGTTCTGCTCTTTACGAATATGTGGTAGTTGCGGGGAGACTGCTTCATATTATGATTGATTGCATACATCAAGTCAGTCGTTGTGAACTTGTGATAGCTCTTTACATGGTCTTTTTTGGTTTCGTGCACTGTAATTCGGAGTAAGAAATGTGTTATAAGTTAAATTCCATGCCTTGCCATTTCTTCTCAACCATCATCATCAGGTCTTCTCGACAACCTATAGACTATAATACACAGTTAGAATTATGGAGGGTTTCATGCTGATCTGTTTATGTTATTGACATTTGGTAATATTTTTTTCCTGTGGCATAATGATTATCATTGCTGTATCTTGATTTATAGTGCTTTACTTCTTTACATATATCCAGATTTTCTCGTCCTAGTGTTTCTCACTGTGTTCTTACGAGCTACTAGTATTTGTGCTAACTTTTTTATTTAGAGAAGGAGTGTTTATTTGTGCTAACTTCTTATTTGAGACTTGTTGAAGTTACACATAGTAAATTAGCACACTGATGTTGACAGTTTGCTTTTAGGGTATTGGTATACCAACATTGCACAAAATTTCTGTATGACTAAAGTCATTCATTGTGGACTGAAGTTTGCAGCCTCACATATACCTTAATTTGCTGTGTATGAATTATGCTATCAGATCTTGTTTAGCGCAGCCACATACACCATTCTCTCTCTCTCCATGACTAGGCTCTCTAGTAATTAGTAGTACATTCTGCTACTTTCCTCCATTAAAATTTAAAGTATAGAGTTGTCCGTAAGGGTTCTTGTAGTCACATCTCCTACAAATCGGTCATGGACCAGTATAATTTGCAGTACTTTAGTGTTGAGTTGTTTGCATTGCATGTGGTGTAGGTTCTGAACTTGGCAGCAAAAATGCTCTATTTGCTCACAGAAAAAAAGACATTCATAATACCATTCCCTTTTCTTGTTTTCTTACCTCCCCTTTCCATACAGCTAATGGAAAGTAAGGACCAATTTATTTCACCCTATTCTTGCTCTGCTTAATAAATTTCTGTGCACACGTCACTTATTTTTTTTGTTTCATGTTGGAGCAGATGTTGTTGCTTGTAGCATTCTCTCTTGTTTACATAGATCTGTCAAGCTAGAGTTCTTTATGATCTTTTTAGTTTTTTCGACTGTGAAATGTGAGTCATGTATGTAGTTATGCATGCTAGGAGAAATAGTTTGCCCACGAATAACAGAATAAGATGATGAGCACATCATCAACATGAGTAGGCATAATTGACCAATGACCATATTCATTCTTGACTAATATAGCTAAAAAGCAAAGCATTGGCGCATTGCCATTTATTCTCAACCATCAGGCCGTTTCTACTACTCATGCAGACTAGAGTATGCAATTGTAATTATTGGGGTTGCATGTTCATTTTTTTTTATGTTAAAGACATTTGTTACCTTTGTTTTGTTGTGCAACAGTTGATTTGTATTGCTTTGCTTCTTGATCTGCCGGTATACCCAGGTTTATAAAAAAAATCACTGTGTTCATACTAGTTAGCAGTGTGTTGTGGAGTGTGGATGATGCAAATGGCATGTAATGCTTATTTCGAACTGACCAAACTACACATAATAAACCAGCACATTTGATGCATGGTAGTATTAAATTGTCATTTCTCCAACACCATAATTAATTTGAGGCTTCCCTGATATGCTTTCCTAACTGATTCTACCATTTTTTGCAGAGTAAAAGATGCACTGAACCCACTGGCAACTACCTCACACTCCAGTTCTGGGAAGAGTCTGACCCCGAAGAAAACCTCGTCTCGCGCATCACCGTGATGAGTTTCCGTGAGTTCACGGGGGACCCCGGCGAGGTCGGCTTCCTCGAGTTCTTCTTCCGGAGCGCGCGGGCGCTGGAGACCGTGTCCGTTTCCATGGCCAACCCAAGCTTCACGCCGTTCTCGACGCAGGAGGCGTATGCCAAAGTGAAACGCAGCTCGAGGATCATGGCAAGTGAGTCCAGCATGGTTGTCCTTGGGAGCACCGGCCCTGCAGGTGGTAAGATGTGGAGCTTGAAAGACGGGGCCGATTTTTCGTTTCATGACCCCTTCTCCGAAGTGGAGGTGGTCGGCTGAGCTTCAGTTTCTGTGGAGAAGTGGTGTGACTGTTTTCTGATGCAAAACTATGTGTGTTGCTAGTCGTGCCCTTTGTGACGGTCTGACAAATTTGAGGCTTGATGTAAACTAGTATGCAGCAAGACTGATGAGCTGATACTTTGCTTGACCTGTGTTGCCAGTTTCCCAGTCTACATGTTTTCATTCCTTGCAATAGCTGTTCTTTTTTCTTTTAGACAAAGTTCAAAAAAAAATGCTAGGTGTTAATTATGCGTTTGGCCACCTACTTGCACTTTTCTAGCTTAGGCGCAATTAGCCATTACTACTGTAGCATGAAGAAGTAAGCTAGATGGGCTGGCCTAGCCCATTAAACCCATAGTTTTAAATAGCCGGCTATAGCTTGCTATAGCTATAGCCTTTTCAGTAGGGTGCCGCTAAATGGTCGCCTTCATAAATAGCCCGCTTTAGCCCGTTATAGCTCCACTATAGCTGATTTGAAGGTTCACCGCTATTTTCCATAGTCTGCTATTTAAAACATTAATTAAACCCCGTGCCCACCTTCTTATTCCCTTACTAAAGCACCTGTATGTGCACCGTGGGCAAAAAAACTAGGTATCCTCCTCACGCCGCCTCTCTCCCTTGCTGCATGATTTTGCCTCTCTCCCTTGCTACACTGATGGGGAACCAACTAGTGAAGCTTAATTTCTCGCTGGAGAAGCTCAGTCCCTTGCCGGAATCAGTCCATTTGACGTCAGAAGTGGTTGAATCCTCGTCGGCAAGGATGAATACTTGCTGGAGTGATCAAATCCTCGCGTGGGAGATTGATTTCTCACCTAAGAAACATGATTCCTGGCCAGAGGACTTCGATGGCCGCTTTTTTGAGCACCTAGGTCCAAAAGGAGGCGTTAGTCCAACGCCCAGAGCTTAAGCACGCCTAGGCGCGCCTTTTTGAACTATGCTTTTAGATCGACGGGAAGCCGAAAACACCCCCCCCCCCCCAATCCTTGCCATTACTCCCACGGTAAGTAAGCATTGCGTTTCAGGCAGGAGAACCAACAGAACCATCCTCACGCTATCTTACATTACATATAGGTGTTGAGCGTTGAGGCGTCTTGCATGGGCGTTATAGATCATGCCCAGTGACTTCTTTTCTGTTCAAGAAAAGGCCATCATGGCTAACTTTATTTTTATCACATAAAATAGTTACATTATCCACAAGTTTGTCGAGAATAAAGCTAGGGGGGCTCATCGACCCAAATACAAGTGAATTTCGAGTCATGCCAAAATTTGGCTACATCAAGAGCCTGGCCATTCGCCTCTGGTCAGTGGATGCCCAACCGCTCCTTTCACCTCTATATTTGGCTGCATCAAGAGCCAGACCATTCTGCACGTGCCTTAGTGTAGAGCTTGGGAAGATCGTCTAGAGACGGCAAGGAGCAGCAGCTTGCAAGCTACTCCCTTAATCCGATAATATAAGATGTTATTATAACCAATATAGAAGTGATGTCCATCGCCACCATTGTCGTGCAAACCTCCAGAGGTTCACATTTATCTCCACGCGCAATGTGAGATGAAGACACATAAGTCGTTGATCTTCTCCACCATGAACCATGTGTAAAACAATTTGCACCTCCTCTCATGATAGTATTCAACGCTAGCAACCCAAACCTGCTTGGCAGAGAGCCATGGTTGTTAAAAATCGTATCGGTTTAGAAAAATATATTAAAATTGACAACATGGGATTTCCCCCCCTTATATATGATGTGTGGACAGTTGTGTGGTCGTCAATCTTTTTGATCTGTTAGTCAAAAATATATATATTGAAATTGATACTGCCAAGTATATATATACCAAGAAACGAACTTTCAATATTTAGTAATTTCCCTTTTGGTAGAAACTAATGCTAGAAACATCACATTGAAGACTGTATCGGTGTACTGATAAAAGAATTTAATAAAAAAACTTCAGAAAAAATGTTAACAAAATAAAGATAACTATAATAACTAATTCAGATGCATTAAGATATCTACCCATCCATCCAAAAATACCAAGGTGAAAATGGTTCCATGCACACCCACCTTAATAGTAAATTTGGAAAAGAAAATACTAGGAAAACTTTAAAAATTATGAAAGTTTGGGTTATCAAACTTGGTATGCCATTATACCCACGTGTGAAGTTTTTCGACCACAGCTCAAAAAGAAATAAAAAAGAAATAAAAAAATAAGTGGCTGATTACATCTCAAAAAGAAATTAAAAAAAATAAGTGGCTGACCAGTGGGTTCCCTACTGATGGGCCCGTTAATTTTGGCCCAACCAACATCGAAACCTCCCTCCTATAGGAGGACGAGCAGTCGCCTCCACACACACACACAGCCGACACTCAGAAACCCCAAATCCACAAACCCTCGCCGGCGCCGGCGCCGACGCCGCCGACGGCCATGGCCGAGCGGGAGTTCGCCAACGTCGACCCAGCGACGGCGGCCGATGCGCGGCGCAAGGGATGCGACCCCCGCAAGCTCGACCAGGCCGCGGAGAACGTTCTAGCCTACATCTACGCCACCCTCCCAAGCTTCCCCGTCTACCCCGGCACGCGGCTCCCGGCCCTCGCCGCCTCCTCCGACGGCGTCGACCGCATCAGCCGCCTCCCCGACGAGCCCCTGCGCAACATCGTCGCCCGCCTCCCCGTCAAGGACGCCGCGCGCACCGCCGTGCTCTCCTCCCGCTGGCGCGCGCTCTGGCCCTCCACGCCCCTCGTCCTCGTCGACTCCTTCCTCCTCCCCAAAGGCCAGGGCTTCCGCCCCACCCCGGCCAGCTCGCCGGCCGTCACGGCCGCCGTCTCCGACATCCTCGAGGCGCACCCGGGGCCCTTCCGCTGCATCCACCTCGTCTGCACTCAGAGCGCGTACCGGAACCAGAACCAGCTCGCGCGCTGGCTCCAGCTCCTCGCCGCCAAGGCCGTCCAGGACCTCGTCCTCGTCAACCGCCCGTGGCCGCGCGACGTGCCCCTCCCGCCCACGATCTTCGCCATCACCACCCTCACCCGCCTCTACGTCGGCCTGTGGAAGCTGCCGGACACGGCCGCCCTGCGCGGCGCCTCCTTCCCCCACCTCCGCGAGCTCGGCCTCTGCTGCGTCGAAATGGAGCAGGGCGTGGTGGACTCCCTCGTCGCCAGGAGCCCCGTCCTGAAGGTCCTCAACATCCTGGGATGCATCAATGGGCTGCGCCTCCGCCTCCTCAGCCAGAGCCTACGCTGCCTGCAGATCAGCTGCTCGAAAATGGAGCACATCGCCGTGGTGAAGGCTCCGTGCCTCGAGCGGCTCATCCTTTTTGGATCTGGCAAAATCGATGGCGGCTTGTGCAGCAGACTCAAGATTGGCGATGTCCCCAAGCTGCACGCTTTTGGATACTTGGATCCAGGCCAGGTCCTGCAGATCCGAGACACCATCATCATGGTACATCTCTCATCTCCGGTCTCACCATTTGTTCAGTTAGCAAATATATATGTCCATGACTCAATTGTGTGATACTCCCTCTTGAATTGGGGGAATTTCAGCCCGGGATAGCAAGCACAAGTACCATGATGAGAAGCGTCAAGATTTTGAGCTTGAATGTGCGTTTCGGAGTTCGCAATGAGGTCAAGATGTTGCCCAACTTTCTGAGATGCTTTCCCAACGCGGAGAGACTCCATATTCTGGTATTTGTCATCAATCCATGTTCTGCTTGCATTTGTACCGATTTCTTGCTTCTTGTTGCCGGCTGTGATAGACTGGAGTATGCAATTAGAATGGTTGGGCTTGCATGTTCATCTGTTTATGTATGACATTTGTGAAGTTTTGTCGTGCCACAGTTTATAATGCCATTGTTTTGATCTCTTTTTCTTTGCTTCTTGATTTCCTGGTTTTTCCAGATTTCCTTGTTTTAGTTTTTCGCGGTCTGTTCATGCTAGCTAGTAGTATTTGTGATGTGGAATGTGGATGATGCAAATGGCATGCAATGCTTATTTCAAACTGTTTAAACTACACACATAAATGTCTTGGCACTCGTATGTATGTGGTATGGATAACACATTTGCTGCTCCTAACAAATGCTACTCATACCATGTAATGCTTATTTGGCACGAATGCTATATGGTACAGACCTACTGGAATGCACATTTGCTGTCTAAAGTTTCTTGGAGGTCTGTACATTATACCACTCATTTCAAATTGATGCTACTACACTGATGCCACAGTATGCGGCACTTATCTCTGATTAAGTGATAGATTATTAACTGGTTGTCATGGCTCATGTCTGGAAGTTTGTGTTGGAGAGTACTTCTGGCATATTTTCACCTGACCTCGACGGTAGACTGAAACACTGCTGCCTCACTTTCTAAATTTGTTATAGGCGAGAAGCTGCATATATAGACTACTTTGTGTTAGTTTTCTCTAACAACATATAATTTGAGGCTTCCCTTATTCACCGTGTCGTGAGCCCACCTTCCTTGGATGGTTTCCCAACTGTTCACTGATTTAATCTATTTTTTTGCAGAGTGAGAAATGTGATAAACCCACTGGCAACCACCTGGGCCTCAAGTTCTGGGAAGAGTCTGGTCCCATCGAGAATGTCCTCTCGCGCATCAACGTGACGAGTATCCGTGAGTTCAGAGGGGACCCAGGTGAGGTTGGCTTCCTGGAGTTCATCTTCCGGAACGCGCTGGCACTGAAGACCGTGTCTGTTTCCATGGCCAATCCAAGCTTCACACCGTTCTCGACGGAGGAGGCATACGCCAAGGTGAAATATTGCTACAGGAACAAGGCGAGCAAGTCCTGCCAGATGGCTGTCATTGGGAGCACCGGCCCTTCAGGAGGTGAAGTTTGGAGGTTCAAAGACGGGGCAGATTTTTCTTTCCATGACCCCTTCTCCCAAGTGGAGGTCAGGTGAGCTTAGTTTCTGTGGAGAAGTGGACTGGCTGTTTTCTGATGCAAACTATGAAGTATGGTGTCTGTCTCTTGCTAGCCGTGCCCAGTGCCCTTGTGATGGTCCGTCGAATTTTGACGCTTGATGAGCTGATATTTTGCTTGCCCTATATGTAACCTGTGTTACCGGTTTCCCGGTCTATCTATGTATGTTCCATGAACCATTTCATTTGTGGCGGCGACATGTTCAATTGCTTGCAGTTGCTGGGTTTCCCTGTCAGATAACTGAACTCTGAACCAAAGTGTCGCTTAAATTCAGTTAACTGTAGCGTATCGGTTTGGCTACAGTTAACTGACATCTGACGGCCGAGACGACGCGGATGCTGATCAACGGCTGGGAAGAAGACACTGCGTGTTCAATTGCTAATAGTTACTTTTTCCGCCGTGATTCACTGTTTACCTTCATCCGCCTGCGTGCACGTGAGTGGCAACAACCATTGTATCAAAAGCTAAACCCTAGCTCTTATCTGTAGACTCTACTGTAGCCAATTCCGCAATTGATAGAAGGGTCTCTATATCGGGAGCTTATCGTTATCGTTGTCCTGTGTGATCTGTGATTTGGTTGTTTGATCCGTAGCGGGATCTGACATTCACCCTCTTAGATCAGCAGAAAGCCGCCATTCTAGGTTTCTGGTGTAGTTTGTTTGAGAGCCATTTCTGGTTGTAAAACGTCGTATCAGTTCTCAAAAAAGAGGTTTAAATTGACAACATAAGATTTGTTTTTCTTTTCTTATGACGTGTGGACAGCTGTGGTCATCAATCTTTCTTATCTATTCCCCCCTCTGTTCCAAAATAATTAGAAACTTCTCTGAATTTAAAAGTTAACTTTACTGCTTTTTATTTATATATTTTTCTACCAGCCATTTCAGAATGTGAAGTGCATTTGAGTGAATAGTTGTGAAGTTGAGCTTGAGGATGATTGCTTCACTCCCCCCTAGAGTGAATATCATGAATAATCTCAGAGGGTTAGGATCCCATCCAAAATTAAGGCGGTTTGTGCATTACTAATCACACGATGGGCCACCAGGAAAAGCCGAGTGGCAAAGCATTTTACGTGGAACTTAGATAAATTATTAATTAAGGGAATAGATCTAAATAAACAAATATTATCAGCTCCCTTAACTTTAGAAATAAGGGATTAATTCAGACATTTGATGTCGACCGTGCTAATACAAAAACCTAAAATAACTTTGTAGACAAGGGGGTTTAAGGATGTTCCAATTTTTTTTGAAGAACGTAACCAAAAACCAGTCCAGGCCAGGAGCCGAATTAGATTTTGATGAGGAAACAGCCTTGTCAATTTCTTTCTCGGAAGGAGTCGAATCTCTTCTTTGTCAAAAAATGGCAATAAATTGCCTAGTCTACAACACTTCCCCTGGTAATTTTTATACCATGAGAAAGAAGCTTGAAGATCACCAGACTTTGCAAACACCGTGCCTATTCCTATGCCTGATCTAAGTCGAAGTAAGTTCTAGTAACAGCAAAACCTGGGCTAGCTAGAATCAAAGAGGAAAACCCTGGCCTGGTGGTCTCCTGCTTGAAGTCCTATCTAAGCTGCCGTAGGAGTTCTGTGACTGCTGCGGTCGTGAATTAGGTCTTGCAGGAAGCGCCCCGCCTCCAGAATAGGAACTACGAGGTTGTTGCTGCTGCTGCCACTGTTGGGTTGCTGTATACGGCGCAGGCTGGTAGCCGCCAGCATGCGACGGGGGTTGCCCGTATCGTCCAAAACCCGATGACGGAGGAGCAGGATATGATGAATATGCGTTGCTACTATTGTTCTGATGGTATCGAGATGGATGCCGGCCCGCTCCTCTTGAATCGCTGTGGCTGTCTCTTGCATATGGATGGTGCCTTCCGCGATTATCTCTTGTGTACTGATCACCTGATCCTGATGGCAGCGCATAGGCTGGTACATGACCATAGGGTAGATTATCACTAGGAACATGCCAACCAGGGTGTCCAGCAGGCTGCTCCATCCATGGTGGCATTCCATTTGGATAATGCATACCACTCATTATAGTTTGATATGGCCTAGCCGGAGGGTAGTGCCCGCCACCGCGAACATTCAAGCTGTTTGCAACTAGTCGGTGTGCGGCCTCCCCTAGTTGGCGGCCCTGCTGTATCGATCCTGCAGGGTTTTGCCTGAACCATTTCAAAAGTTGGTTACGATTTGCAATGTGGAAGCAATGATTGACTAAATAGGGCCCAAAACGCATACACTACCTGCTGCTGTTATCATCATGAGGCCTCCTGCCATTGTCTTCATGCCACAGCACAGGTGGTGGCTTCAGATCACCGGCTTCAACAATCTTCAGAGCAGATTAAACAATACGCTTGTTAACCGTGGACACTTCTGGAGTGGAATGATATACTCATGTCGATGTTACACGAAAATAAACAACAGTTCTGTACCTTCTTGGGCATGATAACACCAGCAGGTGGACGCGCTATGTGCTTATGAGGATCTGGAAGCTTGTAGATTGAGCATCTAGAGAAGGCAAATGTCATAATCTTGAAATCAAGTGCCACTAGATCATATCAATAATACAAGGGGATAATGAGCTTACATCACTTGATTGTCCATAATATCCTCCAGTCCATCCACAGGAGATCTGAAGACAGGTGAACATGGATCCCCGCCACAAAGTGAGATGTAACCACTCATTCCTCCACTGCATAAATAACCAAGAGCAGCTAATTAAGTGATATTGTAGTTATAGCAGCTCATATAAGAGGCACTTATTGATTACTCCCTCCGTCCGGAAATACAAAGTAATATACTATAATATGGTGGAACTACTACAGTTTAACGAGAAAATACTATCTGCAGTCAATCAAGAATCCTGGTAGGGTTAGCTAACCTGGCAGAAGGCTTCAGTGGCTCTTTAATTTCATTTCGCTCATTATCGGGCAGATGTCCGAATTTGCTGCTGAGAGAGTAGATATAAGGCGCAACTGGGTGCAAGCTATTCACAAAAAGCATATTGTACATTGTACTGTTTCGTCTTGCTTCTTCAGGCTACACAAAATATGAGGAAAATATGGAAATCTTAGAAGTTAAAACAAGATCCTCTACTACATGTATGCCATAAAAACAAAACACACGAGACACTGTTCCATACCGTCAAAGTATGCTCGACTTTTTCAATCTCAGACAGCAACCTAGCTTCATCAATGAAGGGCAGTTTGGCTATCCCCTGTAAAGTACAAATTTTAGTTACATTAAACATGGAAGAAGTATGATATACATAATTATGCTTACTAAGATAAATGTACCTGCCAAGAAAATCTCTTTCCATTCATATCTACTTCAAAATCTGCAGCATATGTACAAAGGTTCACCCGGATTAGAATTGGATTAAGGTTGTAGCTAGGAGAATCAGATACTATTTGTGATTATATCTTTGAAAAAAAAGCATACCAATCGGATAAAAATCAATTATCGGCGAACTTGGATCAGTCATCAACTGCCGATACCGTAGAGGGAGTGCATGTGAGCTGAAATGCAATGAAACAAACTATCAAATAATCCACCACATGAAGGTACTAAGATCGAAGAAAAATATTAGCATATTCACCTTGCTGCTGGGAATACTCCCAGAAGCTGATCGAAAGGTTTGAATGGTGACCCAAGTTCAAAAGTTATATTAAGCCGGCCTAAACCTTTTAAATCGGAAGCAAAAGGGGCATAGTGATGAGGGTAAAACCTACACATAATGAGAATAAATTAGAACGAAACAGGTATTGGTGGGATGGGTAGAGGAATTAATTAAAAATAGCAGCAATCGTGCTACAAATAAAACTGTGTAGCATATAATTGGCCATTTAAAACAGGCTAAAATTAAATTACCATTGCCATGAGCAGACACCTTCATAATAGTAGTGCATTACCCAACACAGACCTTCAGTATATTTGAGAACCTGAAGGAGCATAGAGCAGATCATATAAGAAGAAAATAGAGAATTAGGGAAAAAATATTTTTAAAATAATGATCAAGTCAAAATTTCTATCATGAATTCAGTAATAATGGCAACAGGGTATGGTGTCGATAATGAATCATGAATGCAGTTTGCTTTTATTTATGAATGCAGTATATTAAAGACACTTCCACGATACTTACAACATCTCTACGTATTTCTTCAATTTGCTCAGGTGTTCTTGCACCAAACTTGTCTTCATAATACCTTTCCCTCCATCCTGGTTCTCCAAGCTTTATCTGAATATTAACAAATAATGTTATCACTTGAGTAAAATATAAAAAATAGAGATTCAGAAGGTCCAAAAAAATAGAAGTGTACTTTCAATTCCCAAAGCCCCAAATATCTTCGATAATTTAGTTTTGTGTGCAACATATTAGAAGTTCCGAAGACAAAGGATGGGGCACTAGCTCCCACAGCAGGGAATAGTCTCTGAGAACTTATATTAGGACAAACTTGAATTTACAGCTGCAACCAACTGATACAGTAGCAGAAGAAGACTTGAGCACAGATGAGAGATGACCAAAGATACAAGACATACCTTGTCCTCCTCTGGATTTTCAGAATTAAAAAGATCTGATTTATCACGAAGTGCGACTTTAAGCATTGACTTCAGTTCTTCTTTGTTTTCACGTGCCTATAAGAGATTCAGCAAGATTCAGATGAAACCATAAAAATATCTTCAAAACAAATATAATACCTTCTCAAACAAGATCAAATTAAGTACCTGTTCTTCGACACTAATTTCAGCTTCAACAAGAGCAGCAGAAAGGCTGGAATCTGAAGATGATACACGTGCTTTCTTAGCTCGACTGCCCTTTTCCGTGCTATCTTTATGAGCTCCATTATGTTCATATGGTGAAGCCACAGCCCCAGAGGCAAGGCGAGACCCTTGGAAACGCGCAACAGGTACAATAAGATCGCCACTGACATGGGGATCCAGATCATCGCCTCGCTTTGCTTGGGCTTTATCACGTTTTATTCTTTCAGCTTGACGCTACAAAGGACAACATCGTTGTATGTAAACTGTTAACAGCTGAGCATCAAATGTATATAAGTAAGAAATGTTACATAGGCATATTGCTCTTCACAATATACACGCCAGGTATAGCTGAAGTTAAGCAAGATTGACAAGCAAAATCAAGATAGTCATCATTTTTATACCTGGTGCAAACGTGCTCTTTTCTGAAATATTTTATCCTCGTATGAACCAACTGCTTGAATGAAGTGTTCAACTCTATTCAGATCCGGCTACAACAATCGAGATAAAATGTGTTATTAACTTATTGCTGATGTACCCATGAGGATCATTTCAAATAAAATAAATTTCAGACGAAGAAACCACATGGGTCAGATGATGTACAATACCGTGCAAGTGTCGGTTAAATAGCCACCCATATTAGGAAATTCCTTCTTGTATACAGCAATTAGCAAATTAATAGCTCCCTGCAGACAGATAACCATTGTGTCAGTGTGACAACAATCTAAGAAAGTGAACTACAAACAGAGGAACGTTTCAAACTTTGAAAGAAAAAAAAGTAACACTACAAAAACTAACCTCACGAATCTCTAGTGTCGGCATGTGTGGAAGAAAATCATTGCCAACAAAAAAGCACATGAAGATGAAATCATCAATGATGCGTTCAAGATCAATCTTGAAAGGTGGATTTGGCATTCTGAACTCGTATTCTAGGTACTCTCGTAGGGTCCATATATTCAAGAACTGTGAAAGCACGAAAGTGGAGCAGTACAAATGAGAATAAGTCTGTTGGTAATTCCACTGAATAGCGCCACACCACAAGCTGCAACTAAAGAAATTGATCATTATTACCTGGTAAGGTTTCTTTGGTACTATTTCATCACCCTTCTCATCAAACTCCCCAGCTTTCCGTTTTGCCTTTCCGTCACACTTTGCTGCTAGATGTCCAACTTGACCACACAGGAAGCATTTGTCCTGCTGTCCAGGTGTAAACACCACCTGCAAACACAAAGTGTATGCAAATAAGGTTTCATGGCATAATGTCAAACAAAATGTTCAAGGAAAAGGAGTATCAACATTAAAGCAGAGTAGAAACAGAGACAACAGTATAAAATTTAAAAGATGTATCATTTTGATTAACACAAGGCTGTGACGTGCATGTATATGGTCAAAAGGTGTAAATTCTGTATTTTGAGAAGAGAACCTCTCTCAGTATGGAGAAGTGTACTTCATGTGTTGCTAGAGCTAACATGATTAGATCTGCATCCTGCATTCATGAGATTAATTTTATGCATTAGCGAAACTAACAGATAAAATAGTCCAACAAGAAATAGAACATTAAGCATACAGAAACGGAACTTACCAGGCCATACAGGCAATGTCGGGTATTTGCATTGAGTTCATTACAGAGGTTCCTATTGCCACGAATGTAGGACATGATTTTGTGTTCCCCTTCACCAGGAACATTGGCATCAGAAAGAATAACCTTCAAAAGATTGTAAATCAGGACACATATTATTTCTACATACTTCCTAATAACAATCCATAGAGTTTGTGAACCCCAAGAAAATATGACTAAGCATATTAACAAATGTATTTAAAAGCCAGATTAGTAAAAAAAATCATGCTTACTTTAATTTTTTTCCATCCAAGATCATAATTCAACCTGAGGTGGATGTAGTACTGCAAAGCAACTGATAGAACAGCCATGAACTCTGTCCCGGGGGTAATAACATTAGAATCACAGGTTTGTGATTGCTGTTTTGGAGGAAGCTTTCTTCCTTCCCTCTCAAACTCTTGACGCAGTTTTTCTTCTTCTTCGGCCTGGATGGACATAGGACGCAAGTGGCCAGTGAGTGCAAATCATAAATGGTTGCAACTGTCCACAAATAACAATAGATACGGCTGTACAATTATACACTGAATATGAGAAGATGATTCCATTAGAATACTGACCGCATCAGCAGCATCTTTTGCAGCTCTGAATCGTCTAGAGCGCTGCTGGTTCATCTTAGCACGAGGAGCCACACCATCTGTAAACCATTGTAGTATAATACAAAATGGAGAAACAAATTGTTTAATGTAGGTACATAGATACAATAGTAACTAGTAAGTTATTCAAAGGAAAGCTTAACAAGTGAAGAAATATGTCGCCATTGTTCAGAGAAGAGGATGCCTATTCATTCTAAAGGAAGAGTAGTATGACTATGATGTGAGCGTATACACATATATAGTTGCATTATGGCAAGATGCTGTGCACGATAATACCTAGCGAGTAACATAGTTTAATTATACTGAGCACTCCTAATTATTTCTACCATTGATCAGTATAAATAACCATACGAACGAAATCAGTTCAAGCGACATTAGAGCATGCAGCTAGCCAAACAGAAAAAATGAGCGAGAGAATTCCCTCCATAGCCAGACAAAGAGATGAAACACGTACCAATGGCCATGTAGAGAAGCTTTCGAGGGCGAACCATGACAAAGAGCCTGTCTATGTAATCGAACATGCACTGGAAGACCTCAGCAAATGTCGTCGGCGAGGGCTGTGGCAGAAAATGCAATAGAAGTGAGAAGCATGGTCAACGCAGTGGTTGAATATCGGGTGTGGCTAGCTGTCATCTAGATGTGGGTACTAACTAAGATCCACAATTAATCCGCAGGACTGTTGGTAAATAACTGGGGAAATAAAATGTTTCCGGTAGGACTGTTGTTGATACTACATGCAGTAGCAGTGTGCAATCCACTGCAGGGTGTCCTAAGTCCTAACTAAAATAGAATTGAATCTTGTGCAGATTCACTTGTCCAGATCGAAATTAGTTTTGCAGTGTGAATAGTTTGATGAAAAACAGAAGAATCGGATTGAATCCTGGAACTGCATATCAAATTCAGTTTTGCTAAAGCACATCTAGATGTGCCATAAGTATTCACATCTAAGTCCTGTATCATTG
Source organism: Triticum dicoccoides (assembly GCF_002162155.2). NCBI lineage: Eukaryota > Viridiplantae > Streptophyta > Magnoliopsida > Poales > Poaceae > Triticum > Triticum dicoccoides. The sequence goes on from NC_041382.1 coordinate 40,584,609, forward strand.
ATCTTATGCAGAGATTCTATCAATTTTGTATACTTGAACTATAGTAACATGCTCCTGCAACCTCGAGATGATTTGGGGACGGACAGTATTGAAGCTCTCCCTCCCTTTGAATTGCAAAAAACAAGTATGATTCTACAAGTAATTAAGTAAGACCCAACTGCGGATCGAACAGCTAGCTAGCCAAATCAAGCACGTACCCTGTCCTCGGGGTGGAAGCAGGGGTGTATGATCCCGTTCATGTCGAGGTAGAGGTTGTCGAACTCGAGGCCGTTGGGGTTGGGCTTGGAGGTGTCGATGGGCACCTTCACGCCGTCGATCTCGACGGCCTCCTCCTCCACCACGTCCACCACCACCATCGGGTACTTCTCGGCCAGCCACCGGTAGAACGCCGGGACGCCCATCCTGTCTCCCTCCGCCGCCGGCGAGAGGCGGATCGAGCGAGCTCTTTCGCGGTCTGGTCTGGACCTCGTGACTCGTGACTTCCTCGCAAGCCACGAACCGGTTTTGTTTGCCTCGATACTAACACCTTTCGGTGTTTTTTGGGGCGGTTCAAGCACCTTCATAGAACCGGGGGTTTTCTCGGGTTCTTTTTGCCAGCTTTCTTTATTTTTTATATGGGGGTTTCTTTTGTTTTCTTCATTTTTTTTATTTTTCCCTTCTACTTTTCCTTTTTTTTTCATTTTATATATCCATGAACAGTTTTTGAAATTTGTGAAAAATGGTATATTTTGCGGAGTTTTTTCTAATTCCAAAATTTTATATATTACGGAAAAAATGACGGATCATCTCCATAGCCGAAAAGACAAACCGGAAGGTGCGCAGTGACACGTGGATTCCTATAGCCGAAAAGACACAGCTTCTTTGGTGTAGACTTTATTTTGTGCTCCCTCCGTTTCATAATGCAATGCATATAGGTTTTTTGAAAAATTAAAACTTACAAACTTTGACAAACTTTGTGAAGAAAAATATTTACATCTGAAATGTCAAACGAACATTGTCTGGAAAGGCAAGTTTTACAGACCAGACTCGCTCTCGCGACCGCGCCGCCTCCCCGCGGGCGGCCGGCCGCGCTTCCGTCCCCCTTCTCCAGAGGCCTTCCCCCGCCACCTCCCCCCCGCCGCCGCCGGCGTGCGGTGCCGCGCTTGCCCCGGGCGGCGCCGGTGGCGGCGGCCCCTGCTTTTCCCCTCCCGGAGGCGACCTGCGCGGGGCGGCGCGTTTCCTGGTG
>NC_041382.1:40586557-40598008 GCF_002162155.2 Triticum dicoccoides
TGTGCTCAGGCGGCGGCGGTCCGGCGCGGCGGTGGGGCAACCTGGCGCAGGCGTGGGAGGCTGGCTGCGCGGCGGCGCTGCCGTTGGCGGCGGAGCTCGCGGTGGTGCGGGGTGGCGGCGCCTGCTCGGCCCAGATCTGGGCCCCTTCGGGCCCATCTGGGCCGCGGTGGGCCGGCGGCTTCTCATCGACGGCGGAGCCCCCTGGAGGTGCAGTTAGGGCGTAGGAAGGCTGGGTGGGGGTGTTGGGAAACATAGTAATTTCAAAAAAAATTCCTACGCACACGCAAGATCATGGTGATGATATAGCAACGAGGGGAGAGTGTTGTCTACGTACCCTCGTAGACCGAAGCGGAAGCGTTGACGCAACGTAGAGGAAGTAGTTGTACGTCCTCCGGTTCAAACGATCCAAGTACCGTTACTCCGGCACCTCCGAGTTCTTGACACGCGTACAACTCGATGACGCACCCTCGATCTCCGATCCAACAGAGGCGCCGAGGGGGAGTTCCGTCAGCACGACGGCGTGGTGACGATCTTGATGTTCTCCTGTTGCAGAGCTTCGCCTAAGCACCGCTACAATATGACCGAGGTGTAATATCGTGGAGGGGGGCACCGCACACGGCTAAGGAACGATCAATGATCAACTTGTGTGTTCTAGGGTGCCCCCCTACCCCCGTATATAAAGGAGGGAGGGAGGAGGTGGCCGGCCCTAGGGGGGGCGCGCCATGAGGAGGGGGAAACCTACTCCAAGTAGGTTTCCCTCTCTTTTCCTTATCTTATTTGGAGGGGGAAGGAAAGAGTACTAGTATTAGGAAGTAGTACTAGTAGTAGTAATAGGAAGAGGGGGAAGGAGAAAGGAAAGGGGGGGCCGGCCCCCCTCCCCAATTCGGATTGGGCTTGGGGGGGCGCGCCCCCTTCCCTTGCTCCTTCTCTCTTCCTCCTACATGGGCCCAATAAGGCCCATATACCTCCCGGGGGGTTCCGGTAACCTCCCGGGGCTCCAAACTTCTCCGGAACCTTTCCGGTGTCCAAATATATCCGTCCAATATATCAATCTTTATGTCTCGACCATTTCGAGACTCCTCGTCATGTCCGTAATCATATCCGGAACTCCGAACAACCTTCGGTACATCAAAATACATAAACTCATAATATAACTGTCATCGAAACCTTAAGCGTGCGGACCCTACGGTTCGAGAACGATGTAGACATGACTGAGACACATCTCTGGTCAATAACCAATAGCGGGACCTGGATGCCCATATTGGTTCCTACATATTCTACGAAGATCTTTATCGGTCAAACCGCATAACAACATACGTTGTTCCCTTTGTCATCGGTATGTTACTTGTCCGAGATTCGATCGTCGGTATCCAATACCTAGTTCAATCTCGTTATCGACAAGTCTCTTTACTCGTTCTGTAATACTTCATCTTATAACTAACTCATTAGTTACATGCTTGCAAGGCTTAAGTGATGAGCATTGCCGAGAGGGCCCAGAGATACCTCTCCGACAATCGGAGTGACAAAACCTAATCTCGAATTATGCTAACTCAACATGTACCTTCGGAGACACCTGTAGTACTCCTTTATAATCACCCAGTTACGTTGTGACGTTTGGTAGTACCCAAAGTGTTCCTCCGGTAAACGGGAGTTACACAATTCTCATAGTTACAGGAACATGTATAAGTCATGAAGGAAGCAATAGCAGAATACTAAACGATCAAGTGCTAAGCTAACGGGATGGGTCATGTCAATCACCTCATAATCAAATGACAACACATGTCAATGGTTAGGAAACATAACCATCTTTGATTAATGAGCTAGTCAAGTAGAGGCATACTAGTGACTATATGTTTGTCTATGTATTCACACATGTATCATGTTTCCGGTTAATACAATTCTAGCATGAATAATAAACATTTATCATGATATGAGGAAATAAATAATAACTTTATTATTGCCTCTAGGGCATATTTCCTTCAGTCTCCCACTTGCACTAGAGTCAATAATCTAGATTACATAGTAATGATTCTAACACCCATGGAGTCTTGGTGCTGATCATGTTTTGCTCGTGAGAGAGGCTTAGTCAACGGGTCTGCAACATTCAGATCCGTATGTATCTTGCAAATCTCTATGTCTCCCACTTGGACTTGGTCCCGAATGGAATTGAAGCGTCTCTTGATGTGCTTGGTCCTCTTGTGAAATCTGGATTCCTTTGCCAAGGCAATTGCACCAATATTGTCACAGAAGATCTTCATTGGTCCCGATGCACTAGGTATGACACCTAGATCGGAAATGAACTCCTTCATCCAGACTCCTTCATTTGCTGCTTCAAAAGCAGCTATGTACTCCGCTTCACATGTAGATCCCGCCACGACGCTTTGTTTAGAACTGCACCAACTTACAGCTCCACCGTTTAATAAAAACACGTATCCGTCTGCGATTTAGAATCGTCCGGATCAGTGTCAAAGCTTGCATCGACGTAACCATTTACGACTAGCTCTTTGTCACCTCCATATACGAGAAACATATCCTTAGTCCTTTTCAGGTATTTCAGGATGTTCTTGACCGCTGTCCAGTGATCCACTCCTGGATTACTTTGGTACCTACCTGCCAAGCTTATTGCTAAGCATACGTCAGGTCTGGTACACAGCATTGCATACATGATAGAGCCTATGGCTGAAGCATAGGGAACATCTTTCATTTTCTCTCTATCTTCTACTGTGGTCGGGCATTGAGTTTGACTCAACTTCACACCTTGTAGCACAGGCAAGAATCCTTTCTTTGCCTGATCCATTTTGAACTTTTTCAAAATTTTGTCAAGGTATGTACTTTGTGAAAGTCCTATTAAGCTTCTTGATCTATCTCTATAGATCTTGATGCCCAATATGTAAGCAGCTTCACCGAGGTCTTTCATAGAAAAACTTTTATTCAAGTATCCCTTTATGCTATCCAGAAATTCTATATCATTTCCAATTAATAATATGTCATCAACATATAAAACTAGAAATGCTACAGAGCTCCCACTCACTTTCTTGTAAATACAGGCTTCTCCAAAAGTCTGTATAAAACCATATGCTTTGATCACACTATCAAAACGTTTATTCCAACTCCGAGATGCTTGCACCAGTCCATAAATGGAACGTTGGAGCTTGCACACTTTGTCAGCACCTTTTGGATCAACAAAACCTTCAGGTTGCATCATATACAACTCTTCTTCTAGAAATCCATTCAAGAATGCAGTTTTGACATCCATTTGCCAAATTTCATAATCATGAAATGCAGCAATAGCCAACATGATTCGGACAGACTTAAGCATCGCTACGGGTGAGAAAGTCTCATCGTAGTCAACCCCTTGAACTTGTCGAAAACCTTTTGCAACAAGTCGAGCTTTGTAGACAGTAACATTACCATCAGCGTCAGTCTTCTTCTTAAAGATCCATTTATTCTCAATGGCTTGCCGATCATCGGGCAAGTCAACCAAAGTTCATACTTTGTTTTCATACATGGATCCTATCTCAGATTTCATGGCCTCTAGCCATTTTGCGGAATCTGGGCTTATCATCGCTTCCTCATAGTTCGTAGGTTCATCATGGTCTAGTAACATGACTTCCAGAATAGGATTTCCGTACCACTCTGGTGCGGATCTTACTCTGGTAGACCTACGAGGTTCAGTAGAAACTTGATCTGAAGTTTCATGATCAATATCATTAGCTTCCTCACTAATTGGTGTAGTTGTCACAGGAACCGGTTCTTGTGATGAACTACTTTCCAATAAGGGAGTAGATACAGTTATCTCATCAAGTTCTACTTTCCTCCCACTCACTTCTTTCGAGAGAAACTCCTTCTCTAAAAAGGATCCGATTTTAGCAACGAAAATCTTGCCTTCAGATCTGTGATAGAAGGTGTACCCAATTGTCTCCTTTGGGTATCCTATGAAGACACATTTCTCCGATTTGGGTTTGAGCTTATCTGGTTGAAGTTTCTTCACATAAGCATCGCAGCCCCAAACTTTGAGAAACGGCAACTTTGGTTTCTTGCCAAACCACAGTTCATAAGGTGTCGTCTCAACGGATTTTTATGGTGCCCTATTTAACGTGAATGCGGCCGTCTCTAAAGAATAACCCCAAAACGATAGCGGTAAATCGGTAAGAGACATCATAGATCGCACCATATCAAGTAAAGTACGATTACGACGTTCGGACACACCATTTCGCTGTGGTGTTCCAGGTGGCGTGAGTTGCGAAACTATTCCACATTGTTTCAAATGTAAACCAAACTCGTAACTCAAATATTCTCCTCCACGATCAGATCGTAGAAACTTTATTTTCTTGTTACGATGATTTTGTACTTCACTCTGAAATTCTTTGAACTTTTCAAATGTTTCAGACTTGTGCTTCATCAAGTAGATATACACATATCTGCTCAAATCATCTGTGAAGGTGAGGAAATAACGATATCCGCCACGAGCCTCAACATTCATCGGACCACATACATCTGTATGTATGATTTCCAACAAATCTGTTGCTCTCTCCATAGACCCGGAGAACGGTGTTTTGGTCATCTTGCCCATGAGGCACGGTTCGCAAGTACCAAGTGATTCATAATCAAATGATTCCAGAAGTCCATCAGTATGGAGTTTCTTCATGCGTTTTACACCGATATGACCTAAACGGCAGTGCCACAAATATGTTGCACTATCATTATCAACTCTGCATCTTTTGGCATCAACATTATGAATATGTGTATCACTACTATCGAGATTTAATAAAAATAGACCACTCTTTAAGGGTGCATGACCATAAAAGATATTACTCATATAAATAGAACAACCATTATTCTCTGATTTAAATGAATAACCGTCTCGCATTAAACAAGATCCAGATATAATGTTCATGCTCAACGCAGGCACCAAATAACAATTATTCAGGTCTAAACTAATCCCGATGGTAGATGTAGAGGTAGCGTGCCCATCGCGATCACATCGACTTTGGAACCATTTCCCACGCGCATCGTCACCTCGTCCTTAACTAATCTTCACTTAATCCGTAGTCCCTGTTTCAAGTTGCAAATGTTAGCAACAGAACCAGTATCAAATACCCAGGTGCTACTGCGAGCATTAGTAAGGTACACATCAATAACATGTATATCACATATACCTTTGTTCACTTTGCCATCCTTCTTATCCGCCAAATACTTGGGGCAGTTCCGCTTCCAGTGTCCATTCTGCTTGCAGTAGAAGCACTTAGTTTCAGGTTTAGGTCCAGACTTGGGTTTCTTCACTTGAGCAGCATCTTGTTTGCCGTTCCTTTTGAAGTTCCCCTTCTTCTTCCCTTTGCCCCTTTTCTTGAAACCAGTGGTCTTGTTGACCATCAACACTTGATGCTCCTTTTTGATTTCTACCTCCGTGGCTTTCAGCATCGCGAAGAGCTCGGGAATAGTCTTGTTCATCCCTTGCATATTATAGTTCATCACAAAGCTCTTGTAGCTTGGTGGCAGTGATTGGAGAATTCTGTCAATTACGCTATCATCCGGAAGATTAACTCCTAGTTGAATCAAGTGATTATTATACCCAGACATTTTGAGTATATGCTCACTGACATAACTGTTCTCCTCCATTTTGCAGCTGTAGAACTTATTGGAGACTTCATATCTCTCAATCCGGGCATTTGCTTGAAATATTAACTTCAACTCCTGGAACATCTCATATGCCCCATGACGTTCAAAACGTCGTTGAAGACCCGGTTCTAAGCCGTAAAGCATGGCACACTGAATTATAGAGTAGTCATCAGCTTTGCTCTGCCAGACGTTCTTAACGTCGTCAGTTGCATCAGCAGCAGGCCTGGCACCCAGCGGTGCTTCCAGGACGTAACTCTTCTGTGCAGCAATGAGGATAATCCTCAGGTTACGGACCCAGTCCGTGTAATTGCTACCATCATCTTTCAACTTTGCTTTCTCAAGGAACGCATTAAAATTCAACGGAACAACAGCACGAGCCATCTATCTACAAACACACATAGACAAGCAAAATACTATCAGGTACTAAGTTCATGATAAATTTAAGTTCAATTAATCATATTACTAAAGAACTCCCACTTAGACAGACATCTCTCTAGTCATCTAAGTGATTACGTGATCCAAATCAACTAAACCATGTCCGATCATCACGTGAGATGGAGTAGTTTCAATGGTGAACATCTCTATGTTGATCATATCTACTATATGATTCACGCTCGACCTTTCGGTCCCCGTGTTCCGAGGCCATATCTGTATATGCTAGGCTCGTCAAGTATAACCTAAGTATTCCACGTGTGCAACTGTTTTGCACCCGTTGTATTTGAACGTAGAGCCTATCACACCCGATCATCACGTGGTGTCTCAGCACGAAGAACTTTCGCAACGGTGCATACTCAGGGAGAACACTTCTTGATAATTAGTGAGAGATCATCTTAAAATGCTACCGTCAATCAAAGCAAGATAAGATGCATAAAGGATAAACATCACATGCAATCAATATAAGTGATATGATATGGCCATCATCATCTTGTGCTTGTGATCTCCATCTTCGAAGCACCATCGTGATCACCATCGTCACCGGCGCGACACCTTGATCTCCATCGTAGCATCGTTGTCGTTACGCCATCTATTGCTTCTACGACTATCGCTACCGCTTAGTGATAAAGTAAAGCAATTACAGGGCGTTTGCATTTCATACAATAAAGCGACAACCATATGGCTCCTGCCAGTTGCCGATAACTTCGGTTACAAAACATGATCATCTCATACAATAAAATATAGCATCATGTCTTGGCTATATCACATCACAACATGCCCTGCAAAAACAAGTTAGACGTCCTCTACTTTGTTGTTGCAAATTTTACGTGGCTGCTACGGGCTTAAGCAAGAACCAATCTCACATACGCATCAAAACCACAACGATAGTTTGTCAAATAGACTCCGTTTTAACCTTCACAAGGACCGGGCGTAGCCACACTCGGTTCAACTAAAGTGAGAGAGACAGACACCCGCCAGCCACCTTTAAGCACGAGTGCTCGTAACGGTGAAACCAGTCTCGCGTAAGCGTACGCGTAATGTCGGTCCAGGCCGCTTCATCTCACAATACCGCTGAACCAAAGTATGACATGCTGGTAGGCAGTATGACTTATATCGTCCACAACTCACTTGTGTTCTACTCGTGCATATAACATCAACGCATAAAACCTAGGCTCGGATGCCACTGTTGGGAAACGTAGTAATTTCAAAAAAAATTCCTACGCACACGCAAGATCATGGTGATGATATAGCAACGAGGGGAGAGTGTTGTCTACGTACCCTCGTAGACCGAAGCGGAAGCGTTGACGCAACATAGAGGAAGTAGTCGTACGTCCTCCGGTTCAACCGATCCAAGTACCGTTACTCCGGCACCTCCGAGTTCTTGACACGCGTACAGCTCGATGACGCACCCTCGATCTCCGATCCAGCAGAGGCGCCGAGGGGGAGTTCCGTCAGCACGACGGCGTGGTGACGATCTTGATGTTCTCCTGTTGCAGAGCTTCGCCTAAGCACCGCTACAATATGACCGAGGTGTAATATCGTGGAGGGGGGCACCGCACACGGCTAAGGAACGATCAATGATCAACTTGTGTGTTCTAGGGTGCCCCCCTACCCCCGTATATAAAGGAGGGAGGGAGGAGGTGGCCGGCCCTAGGGGGGCGCGCCATGAGGAGGGGGAAACCTACTCCAAGTAGGTTTCCCTCTCTTTTCCTTATCTTATTTGGAGGGGGAAGGAAAGAGTACTAGTATTAGGAAGTAGTACTAGTAGTAGTAATAGGAAGAGGGGGAAGGAGAAAGGAAAGGGGGGGCCGGCCCCCCTCCCCAATTCGGATTGGGCTTGGGGGGCGCGCCCCCTTCCCTTGCTCCTTCTCTCTTCCTCCTACATGGGCCCAATAAGGCCCATATACCTCCCGGGGGGTTCCGGTAACCTCCCGGGGCTCCAAACTTCTCCGGAACCTTTCCGGTGTCCAAATATATCCGTCCAATATATCAATCTTTATGTCTCGACCATTTCGAGACTCCTCGTCATGTCCGTAATCATATCCGGGACTCCGAACAACCTTCGGTACATCAAAATACATAAACTCATAATATAACTGTCATCGAAACCTTAAGCGTGCGGACCCTACGGTTCGAGAACGATGTATACATGACTGAGACACATCTCTGGTCAATAACCAATAGCGGGACCTGGATGCCCATATTGGTTCCTACATATTCTACGAAGATCTTTATCGGTCAAACCGCATAACAACATACGTTGTTCCCTTTGTCATCGGTATGTTACTTGTCCGAGATTCGATCGTCGGTATCCAATACCTAGTTCAATCTCGTTATCGACAAGTCTCTTTACTCGTTCTGTAATACTTCATCTTATAACTAACTCATTAGTTACATGCTTGCAAGGCTTAGGTGATGAGCATTGCCGAGAGGGCCCAGAGATACCTCTCCGACAATCGGAGTGACAAAACCTAATCTCGAATTATGCTAACTCAACATGTACCTTCGGAGACACCTGTAGTACTCCTTTATAATCACCCAGTTACGTTGTGACGTTTGGTAGTACCCAAAGTGTTCCTCCGGTAAACGGGAGTTACACAATTCTCATAGTTACAGGAACATGTATAAGTCATGAAGGAAGCAATAGCAGAATACTAAACGATCAAGTGCTAAGCTAACGGGATGGGTCATGTCAATCACCTCATTCTCCTAATGATGTGATCCCATTAATCAAATGACAACACATGTCAATGGTTAGAAAACATAACCATCTTTGATTAATGAGCTAGTCAAGTAGAGGCATACTAGTGACTATATGTTTGTCTATGTATTCACACATGTATCATGTTTCTGGTTAATACAATTCTAGCATGAATAATAAACATTTATCATGATATGAGGAAATAAATAATAACTTTATTATTGCCTCTAGGGCATATTTCCTTCAGGGGGCGGCACCGTCGCCGGCTTGCTGCAGCGGGGCGGCAGCGGCTTTGCGGGCCCGAGATGGGCCTGGCCGGGCCCGGGGTGGCCTGGTGTGCCACTGCGGCCACGTCCGGTCGGCACCCGCGACGGTGCTGGAGGCACAGGCCTCCCGCACAATGGTGGTGGAGGTGGTTCCCTCCGGCGCGGCTCCGGTGCTGCCCCTCCCGATTTCTAGCGCTCCTCTCTCCATCCTCTAGGCCTCGTGATGGCGGTCTCAATGAGGCGGCATGGATGACTTCAAGACCGTGGTGGCGTATGTTGGTTGGTGGTTGGCTGGCTGGTTGGCTCCGGATCGGACGGATAGTGGTGGTTGGGATGCGGGAGAAATCCCTGCCGGTTCTTCCGGCGCCGACGCGGTGTCGCCTGCGGGCGTCGCCTTTCCTTCCTGAGGGGCGTAGGTGTTACCCATCCTCCACTCCTCGCCGCGTGTCGGGGGAAACCGTAGGACATGTCCGGGCAGCAGCGTCGTCGTCGTCGCCCCCCTTCTTGGAGGTGCTGCTTGGTTACGCGGCGATTCGGAGCCTTGGTGTGTGGTGGGACGAATCCGGAGGGCGCAGCGGTGGCGGATCATCTTAGCTTTGCCGAGTTGCCGTTGTTGGCATTTTGTTCTTCTTCTTTCTCTTTTGGGCTTGATGTGCTGTGCGCCCCAGCAGTTACCGTGTGATTGGTGGAAGTTGCTTTATTTATAAAGCGGGGGGAAACCCTTTTTCGGTAAATGTCAAACATATATCATTAGATTCATCATCATATGTATCCCTCCGTGTCCTGATTCACTATAGTCTCCTCGTATTCTGGGTCATATTTTGACCAAGAAAAATGTAAGTTGTACGTAGCAAAAATAGCATCATTAGAAACTACATTCATATAAGAATCCAACAAATACAAGTCATCCGGGTCTTACTGCCGCCTAGGCACCTCTCGGCTCAAGGACCGACTACTCTCCGATGTCAGCGTCTGCTTTAGTTGAATGCTCTCTTATCAATTGATGTACTGGTAAGGTATGTATTTGATTGATAAATACACAAGAATAATCTTATGCATTAATTAATTCACACTTATTTCCCATGAAAAATAGAATAAGTTCGCATTTTAGGTGAAGGAGAGCTCTGCAAATTAATGAGCGACATGACTCCTCCCTGGCATTGTATCTCTACTCCTGAAAGGGGGACAACAGTGATAGTAGTGCGCGGGGGCCAACGCAAAATCAGGCTCCAGAGCGTCGGGGCATCACTGGAGGAACTATGGATCACAGAATTCAGGGAATGATCTAACAGACAATGGTTATGGATCTTCTCCATTGGAGGAATTCATGATCAATAAGACCCTATATCTATTGAGCTCGTAGATATTGTGGGATGTGATCGAGTTCACGTTTCCTGGTTTCTTCTTCGGATTGCTACGTCTCTTGTACTAGACTTTTCTGGGTTTGATAAGGAAACACTCGGTCATTAGTTGTTGCATTTGTTGGTACAAAGAAGCGAACAGAATAATTTTTGGTTACATGATATCATTGTGTTCTGTGTAAACTGAGCAACTCTATTCAGAAATTGTGTGCTATGTAAACTGAGCAACTATATTCAGATGATTCAAGATTATTGTAGCATGGAGGCTTGTTCCATGTGGTATCTGTCTTTTTATGATTCTTTCATTTGTTATGACTTATGACTATCCTTTCTTTTAATTCTTGTTATTTCATATTTGTTTGCAGGAATCCACATGGTGTATCTTGCCCAATACTTCCCAAATGTGACTATTCTGATCAAGCACCTTTGGTGAGTTTCTCTTTAGATTTTAGAAGGTATATATTGATGCAAAGTTAGTAAAAGATCATTCTGTCTGTAGCAAGAATTGATAGACGCTGTACTTTTTTAGATGCTCCGTATAAACCGTGTAAGATAGCAGCGGGGAGTTTACATCAATATATTGGTACAATTATTATGGCGGGTGTTCTATGTCCCTTCGCTTAGGTGCTAGGCCTTAGAATTTCAGAGAGATTCAAGGAAGATAATGGACAAGTACATTGGTATGAATAGGTCATCGACTTTGACAGAAAATGCATACAGATTATCAGTTTTCCTGCTGAGTTGTACTATTATGCTATAGAATACGCATAATTAGTTACATATCAGTGGGCTACTCATCTGGTTAGTTTTCTCAAGCCATTTTCTCTGTGTGTGTATATGTTATTTTCCTTTTTACACTAACAAGAGTTTCATACTATTTGTACATTGGTATGAATAGGTCGTCGACTTTGACATAAAATGCATACAGATTATTAGTTTTCCTGCTGAGTTGTACTATTATGCTACAGAATACGCATAATTAGTTACAGATCAGTGGGCTACTCATCTGGTTAGTTTTCTCAAGCCATTTTTTTCTGTGTGTGTATATGTATATGTTATTTTCCTTTTT
>NC_041382.1:40598247-40611251 GCF_002162155.2 Triticum dicoccoides
CCAGCAATTTTTGGTAGGGAATAAAGAAGAAAAGATGGGCAGCATATATCCTAAACACGATATACATAATCTTATAATACATGGCTTCACTTAGTGAACATTAATTCTCTCCAGTGATAGGCTTTTGCATTGTTTTGCTGAACCAATGTATATCGCTTTTGCCAATTTAAATGTATACAGTTTCAATTTCAAATCTATACACTCTATTTGTTTTCTCCACCTTTTTGTGGTGATGAAAGAATTGTATTGTTTTAGCACGACAATGATGTGTATTTCACTTATTGCAAATGTTACATCCGTAATGATTCCTTGTTTACCACCAGAAAAGAAAAATCAAAGCATTCCAATGTAACAGTAATCTGATGCAAAAGAACAGTAGTTTAGTGTTGAACCCTTGATTAACTGTCAACGATATTTTCATAAACAAAATAATCATTTGTTTTCTTATATGGGCTAAGTTGGGCTATATATCGTGGTCATTAATCAAGTTCACCTTTTGTGCAGTGTAAGCATAGACAGTAGGACGAGAAAGAGAAGAACGACAATTATCCCTTGTAGCAATGAATGGTACGTGGGCGCTGGAGGTGGAGCATACTGATGACTAGGAATATGTTCACATTTCAACTCGCCTCTGACGTCAGTGTGCATTTGCAAAGTTGAATGGACCTTTGAGAATGATTTCTATAGTTACTTGTTGTTTTGTGTCAATAGTATGTGTTAGGTTAACCCACTCTATTATATTATAAACATGAAAATTTCCATCCCTATTGCAATGCATGACGAAGATGAGATGAACGTTATCTGCTTTTAAAGAAAGTGGCTCCAGCGAGAAATGTCCCGCTACAACGGTAAACCGAGCGGGAAGGGAAGGTTCCAACAGAAAAAAGGGAAGATGCATCGAGGGATGAGGTTTTTGTGTTGGACCCGGATGTTGAAGATAACATGGTGGATAGCCCGTAGCAACGCACGGGCATTCTGCTAGTAGGACCAATAATCCAGTACAATACTCATTTAATGACTTATACTTGATATTGTCAGGGAAGAAAAGGAGTATTTAATCGATTACAGATCAGACCATCAGTGTTTGACTCAATATGATGTGTGCCCTTACTTTTTTTTTTACTAAACAGAAGCTAAAAATGAGATTTTGGCTGATAGTTAACTTATTTACTTTGGTAAGGCATATGTCGATTTTACTACATTCTTTGATCGGCTATAGTCAATTTGCTTTAGGACCCATGCTCTCTATAGCCTTGATTTAATTCATGCTAGACATTGTTTCAGAAAACAAGCGATCTGTTCCATAATGCCTATATTCTTTCTAAACCCAGAGAAACATGATGGTGATATTGTTATGCATGTATGAGTTGGACATCAGCTATTTATTTTGTACATAAAACATCCAATACCATCATTTTATTCACTCCATATTTTACACTTACTTTCTAAACATCATGTAATACAAAGTTCCCGCTGCAATGCGCGGGGCATCATCTAGTTTAATTAGGAGTATGGTGCTATAGATGCTACTACTATGCTTACGTGTACTAATATTTCGCAGTCGTGCTTCTGCCAACGATTGCATGCGCTGACTTGGTTGGTTGTCCTTTGTGCCAAAGAAAGAAAAATGCATTTGTGCTAATTTGCCAATGTGTGCGTTGGTGCATGTGTGTAATAAGTTGTATAGGCTTATGTGAAGTCACACAAGAGCAGAACCTTTGCTGATTATAAATTGTTTGATGAAAGATTGTATGTTCATTTGCCTAAGGGGTTGGTGTGAAAATCATCACGACAAACCCTGAATGGCCTACTTCATAGTGCTCAGCTGGAACCCATGACCAGTTCGCCACCAACCCTGAATACCCTATTTTAATTAGGAGTATGGTGAGTCTATGAAAAAGTTTACTATTTACGTATTGTTCTGATCCAATTTGTTTTTTTTTTTGCTGAGAGCTACTTATATGTTTAATGGTCTGAAATTTGGAGCGCACCTCACGCATCAGATTATCTTCCATGCAAAAAAAACCCAGATTTTTTTTGAATTTTTCTAGTTTTTTTTTGAATTTTCTGTTCATCGTAGGTGCAGCTGAGCCTCGGCACGGAATCACCTCGTTCGCTATAGATGCTACTATTATGCTTACGTGTTCTAATATTTAGCCAATGTTTACTAAGTTGTCCTTGTGCCAAAGAAAGAAATGCATTTGTACTCAGTAAGTTGTGCTAATTTGCCAATGTGTGCTTAGGTGCATGTGTGCAATAAGTTGTATATGCTTTCTGTGCAAGTCATGAGAGCTTTGTGGCATTGGCATTGTGTAGATTCTCCTGCGTCAGGCTATGTGTACCGAGCTGGTGATCTACAAAAGGTCGACGGATCAGCGGGAGCAACAATGAAATTACATGCGGGGTGGACCATTGATGAGGAGGAACCTGAAAGACAGTGCAAGATCTTGATGTTAAGATGTGGAGAGGATCAGACAGGCAATGACAAGATTGGGTGGACGACGATAGGAACGGGCCAATCAATGATCGATGTGGTCATGTCGGTCATATAACTGCATTTCACTGATACATTGCTTTTTCGAGAAAAGTCACTTATAAGGCATCTTATATTTGATAATTATTAAAAAAAGACAATAGTTCATACAATGAAAAGACAACAAGATATGAAATGGCGAGCAAAAAAATAGACTACAAACAAAACCCGTCTTCTTACTTTGATTGCACATCACCCGTCAAAGTTTGAAACTTACACTGAATCACTGGTAAGGAAAAGGGACACTTGCAAACTCCTTCGCTAAACTAAGCTTTGAAGACTGTGACAACCGTTCACTGCTAGAAACAATGTCTAGTAAACATTAAAGGAACATCAGTTGGGGCATCATCCCACGTAATGTAGGCTTATAATGCTTCACCACCAGTCTAGATGGGGTGGAGAAACCGAACCATGCCGCAAAAAAAATTGATAGAAAAATGTCAAAATCACCACACCAAGTGCCAGCCCACTACTTAACTTGATTGATACACCAACTACTAAGATCCACTAAGATTCGAAAACAGTCAACAAATCTAGCGACATGTACCCTCACAGCCCTACGACGCTGCCAGATCGATCATCGTGGAAGTACCAACATGGCGGCGTGAAGGAGAGAGCTTGAGTGGCGGCTAGGGTTGGGACAATTTTCCAAATACACTCTACTAAGGGCGAAAGTGGTTAGATAATTTCGATGCAACCAAATAGAGTCACCACCTCACCCCCCTCCCCCCGGTACCAGAAAAGCCCATGTATGAACAAGGGTTGATTTTACTTCCACACTTAGCTACTCTAGGTTGGGGAGTAGGGCCAGGGGGGAAGTTCTAGATACTTTTCCATACTTTGTATCTGGCGTACTTCACCTAATTTCCTCCGCAGTCTTAGGCTTCGGTGGCATTTATCACGCGCTTCTGGGACCTGAGACTCTTGAGGAATCTTTTCCATTCTTTGGTTATGTCTGGAAAGATAGAAATAAAATGACTACAATTTTGGGTATTCACTTAATTTTGTTAGGTCTAGGTGCTTTTCTTCTAGTACTCAAGGCTCTTTATTTTGGCGGTGTATATGATACCTGGGCCCCTGGGGGGAGATGTAAGAAAAATTACCAATTTGACCCTTAGCCCCAGTGTTATATTTGGTTATTTACTAAAATCTCCTTTTGGTGGAGAAGGGTGGATTGTTAGTGTAGATGATTTAGAAGATATAATTGGTGGGCATGTATGGTTGGGTTTTATTTGTGTATTTGGCGGAATTTGGCATATTTTAACCAAACCCTTCGCATGGGCTCGCCGTGCATTTGTATGGTCTGGAGAAGCTTACTTGTCTTATAGTTTAGTTGCTTTATCTGTCTTTGGTTTTATCGCTTGTTGCTTTGTATGGTTCAATAATACAACTTATCCGAGTGAGTTTTATGGACCCACCGGGCCAGAAGCTTCTCAAGCTCAAGCATTTACTTTTCTAGTTAGAGACCAGCGTCTTGGAGCTAACGTGGGATCCTCTCAAGGACCCACAGGTTTAGGTAAATATCTAATGCGTTCCCCAACCGGGGAGGTTATCTTTGGAGGGGAAACAATGCGTTTTTGGGACCTTCGTGCTCCATGGTTAGAACCTCTAAGGGGCCCCAACGTTTTGGACTTGAGTAGGTTGAAAAAAATACATACAAGCTTGGCAAGAACGACGCTCAGCAGAATATATGACCCACGCTCCTTTAGGCTCTTTAAATTCCGTGGATGGCGTAGCTACCGAGATCAATGCAGTTAATTATCTCTCTCCTAGAAGTTGGTTATCAACTTCTCATTTTGTTCTAGGATTCTTCTTTTTTGTGGGCCATTTATGGCATGCAAAAAGAGCCCGAGCTGTCGCAGCAGGTTTTGAAAAGGGAATCGGTCGTGATTTGGAACCTATTCTTTACATGAACCCTCTTAACTAAGATTTTCTTATTTATACATGTTCTACTTTTTTTCTGTTCTGGCTTGGTTATTCCATCTAGCCAAGCCATTCATTCCTTTTTATGAAAGAAAGATAAGGGACAGAAAAAAATGAAAGAAACAAACGTATTCAATAAGCAAAAGGAGATAGAGGGATTCGAACCCTCGATAGTTCCTAGAACTATACCGGTTTTCAAGACCGGAGCTATCAACCACTCAGCCATCTCTCTACAGCCTAATCCTTATTTTACTCCTACAAATAGAACATAGCCATATAAAAAATAAAAAGATTTGTTAGCCTCTAGAAAGATGTCAGATACAAGTTCCTTTTTGATATATCTCTGTATACTGTATACACGGATACATGATCCACTATACCCGCTTGTGAAATAAAGAGTAAATAATCTCTTCTCACCCCATATCCAAATAAAAAGCGGTTTAATTGATAAATTTGAATTAAAGAGAAGAATCAATGGATTCATGATTAAACCCCTCCTACTTCTTGTATTTTTTTTACAATTTTGGTTTAAGTGAGGGATCAAATATGTATAGTCAACTTTATTTGATGGTAGCTTGGAGGATTAGAAATATGACTATTGCTTTCCAATTAGCTGTTTTTGCATTAATTGCGACTTCCTCAATCTTAATAATTAGTGTACCCTTTGTATTTGCTTCTCCTGATGGTTGGTCAAATAATAAAAATGTTGTATTTTCCGGTACATCATTATGGATTGGACTAGTCTTTTCTCGTAGCTATTCTGAATTCTCTCATTTCTTAAATTAAATTTGGTTAATATTTATTAACCCCATAAAAAATAAATAATAAAGGCCATTTCTTCTAAAAAATTAGAATAGTGAGACGTATTAAAACGCATTTTGCGTTCCAAATTGCTAGCTCTTCTCTTTCAGTATGATGAAATTCCATTCCCATTAGAATATTCATTGACAGATAATAAAAAAAAAGAAAACTCTAATATAATAGAAAATGAAATGAAACAGTCGACCCAGACATAGAAGGTCGACCCAGGCGGATATACACTATAAAATATATACCGTAGCGAGCGTAGTTCAATGGTAAAATATCTCCTTGCCAAGGAGAAGATACGGGTTCGATTCCTGTTGCTGGCCCGCTTAATTTATCAAAGTACTATGATAAAAAGTTTAGTCTAGTTAACTGTTTAACTACTTATATTAAATTAAGTATTAATTTAATAAATCTAGCGACATGTACCCTCACAACCCTACGACGCCGCCAGATCGAACATCGTCGAAGTACCGACATGGCAGCGTGAAGGAGAGAGCTTGAGTGGCGGCTAGGATTGGGACAATTTTCCCGATACACTCTACTAAGGGCGAAAGTGGTTAGATAATTTCGTTGCAACCAAATAGAGTCACCACCTCACCCCCCCGGATGCTAGTATATAAGACATCTACCACTTCGTCCCTGGCAAAAGGCCGCTACCGAATTCTGCAGGAACCGAGGGCCGAGGCCGGAAGAAGGCAGTGTTTCTCGGCGGGGCAGAAAAGGAATCTCCCGGAGCGAAAGAAATGGGGATAAAATTCAAGGTCAAGCTATACAAGGACAGGGCGGGAAGCAGCGGAGACGCCGCCGCCGCCGGCGGACCCACGCCGTCGCCCTCCCCCGACTCCGCGGCGCTTCCCACCTCGCCGCACCCGCGTCAGCCGCCGCCGACCGCCATCTTCAGTTACACGGTGAGTTTCTTGCTTCCTCCTGCTGTCTCCCGGGTGAGCGGCGAGGCGATGGTTGCTCGGCGACCGTTTCGCCGGTATCTCGTTCGTGCAGCGCGATTCGGTGGTGCGTCCGGGTGGCCTCGGCTTCGTTCTTGGCCCGCTTTCGGGCATTTCCTGCGCCCAGTTCGTGGGGGGACGCTTTCTTGGCTGCTGCGGGATCGGGCGTCGTCGTCGTAGTTTGGTTATCAATCTCTTGGCTACGTTCTTCGAATTGGTGCGGTTGTTCGATTCTGATTTCGAGCCCTCCAACCAATTCGTCGGGGCTTCTATCCAGAAATTGCGTTCCTTTGATTGCTGCGAGTTCTTGGTCCAACCGCGCGCGTGACTTGGAAACTGAAGGCTGTTGGATTTCCCTCTGTTGTCCGGGCCGGGAGTTCTGGGTCTCACTGCACTTTTTTACACCGTTCTCTGCACTTGTGCTGCAAACTTTTCTTTTCTTACAATGTCATGCCATTTTTCTAGTATGAAGGACAGGATGATGATGACGATGATTGGCCCGAAGACGATGGGACGGATTTGGATGCGGTGCAGGAGGATGAGGTGAGAATTTGTGTTCCTTTGCTGCTACTTCCTAGTTCAATTCCATGACTTGGTGACTTGAGTTATTTGTCCAGTTGTTTCTGAACACAGAAAAGGATGCCTCACAGTGCTGGAATTATAGTTGTCTAGTTGTTGAATGTTGATTGCATTAGTTGGAGTCTGAATCTGTTGCTGTAGTTGTTGCTACACTTGTTTCTTTTCGGGTAATTATGGGCCTTATTTGTGCTGGAAAGTATCCTTTACAACTCCCTGTCTGCAATTGTTTATAGGATGAATTACCAGATGATCAGAAATTCTACATTCCATTGTTCATGAGTGGTCAAAAGAAGAATCTCCCGCATGGTATTGTTCGGCATGACTCGGTGCTGCTCAACAAAAATGAATACTTTTCTCTGTGGAAAAACTGGAATCAGCTGCTGGACGGCAAGAGAACATACCTCCGGCCACCGAGGGGCCGCCGTGTTCTCAGTGTCAGTGGTGTTTTCCGGCGGCCCTTAGCTCGTCCATGGGCATTAGAATTCCAGGTGAGAAAATCATAGCTCCTCTGTTCACAACAATGCAGTGAATAAACTTTCACTAGATTTTAAAGAGTTAGATCTTGAAATATTTCCAGTGAGCTTCTTCACTGTCCCAGTTATTCCTTGTCGGAGAGTAACATTGTTATCTTGAAATTTGTCAGCTTAACATGCTAATTTTATTAGCATTCGCCTTGTTTGAGTGTTTGTTACATGTAACCTTAAAATGTTCAAACTGCAATCACTCCCCTAGAGAACTATGGTCTATGGTACTATCTAGGGAAGACATTGACTTCTTATTTGAATCTTTTGATGTTAATTTTCATAGATGTTATTCTGTGCAATTACAAGTGGAAACTGGAACCTACTCTTGACATGGTCAATATGTGTCTTAACCAATAATGTGAGTTAGGGTACAGGAGAAGTTCTTATGTGACTTAAAATAAGTTTTAGTTTTGCACATTGTGATCGATGATCCTTATCTAATGTTATACATAGGTTTTCTCCATGAAGGCCTCGTGTCATTTTCCTCCTAAATAAGTGGATGATTGGTGCATGAAAACCATAATAGAATTTCTTAGGCTTACAATTTTGCGCCTTGTGCTTCAGCATTACTTATTCGAATCCATTATTAATTCAGATGAATCTACTAAATAGTTAGTCCTTTTTTGCCATACTTACTTGTTCTATGGCAGGAACCACTCTTGGATTTGGTTGAGGATTATCCAGATAATGACACTGTCCAGGAAATGATCAAGGTAAGTTTGCATGGCACTACAGGAGCATTCTCATTATTTAATTGTTTTATGCTAATGTGCAAAACTAGTTTTGTGCAGATTCTTTGTCAGCGCTATGTGCATTTCAAACGAACTCGTGGAGATGGCAGCTGTTTCTACAGAGCTTTCTTTTTCTCCTACTTGGTAACCATCTAAGTTGCTAGGTTTTTTGTGCTGTTGCTTTTTTGTTTTGCATCGAAGTTTGATATGACTATGCTTGTAAACAGGAAAATCTTGGACAAATACAAGATAGTCAAGCTGAAGTTACTCGTCTAATGGAACATGTGGCAGTGTCCAGAGAGAATTTCTGTCGTCTGAAATGGGACAAAGCATACTTCTTAAATCCTGAAGAATACTTTTCAAGTGTTGCTTCTGTATGTATTCTCATAGCTCACAGAAGCTTTTTTTTTCTGATGTCGTAACCCTAATTCTTCTGGAATAAGTTTTGGCATTTACTGAAAATCAAACTATCTATGATTTATAATACTTGCCAAAATAACTTGATGTCCCTTATGTGGCCTGAATTATCCAGTGCCCTTGCTGAATCTGTTCTGAAAGTTATCTGACCCCTTCCACATCATCAGAAAATATCTTTAATGAAGAACAAGTCTCACATTGAAAAAGCCATGCTACTCTTGCTTTTTTACGGTAGTACACATCTTTGTTTACTGTTCCGAGTATGAAATATATGCAGTGAGAATGTGAGATGTGTAATAGAAGATAGATTTTGCATTTGGTCATATCTATGACTGAACTAAGGCGAAATTTGGCCCAGCCTGAGCATTCTATTACTTATCGAAAGAACAGCACAAAGTTCCGGCAAATACAAAACTCCTTGGTCTTAGCGAATTCCAAAATACGCCCACTAAACAGGCAAGGACGGTTATGCAGAGTGAGAAGAGACTAAACCTATAAGCGCTCAGGGAGCTGCCATACATGTAAAATTTAAGGAAAGACTGGGAAAGTTCTCTAAATGTTTATTTTCTAGTATCTGAATTACTTAATCTTCAGGATAGTATGTATGGGATCTAAGAAGAGTATAGAGAAGAAATGTTTACAAGTTCAAGTAGTTTTGTCGCATGTAGCATAGAGGAACTGTACCTGCTGCATGAACAGTGGACATATCAGTTTTAGGCTTATTAGCTCTGATCATGGAAATTATTTAATAGCTCAGCATTTCATGCTGTAAATGCAACAACAGGCTATTTATAAAATTTTAAACATTGCGTAGATGACATGGTGGAGAGTACTGGTCTACTGGACCACACCAACTTAAGAGCTCCTTAATAATACTATGGCCTGTCATCATATTCCACTTGACTAAAAACTCCACTTTTCATTCTTGCTACAGTATGGATGCTGTTCAGCTCAAGCATTCACTGCAAAAATAGTGGAGCATTAGGAGCAGTTGGCGTGATATTTCGCTGAGATGTTTGTTTGTTGCACCTGCTGTATGCAGTATGCTAAGCGAATATGATTTTGTCGACATAATATAGCTTTGATCATATACTTAACCGGTTTTCTGCATGTTATTTCAGGAGTTGAATCATTTGGTCAATTCTGTTGCAAATGGGTATGAGCTTTGAACTTGATATTTTCTATTGATTTTCTTTGACAAGACATGACATTAAGTTTCAAGATCCCTTTGCTTCTTTGTAGTTACGTTTGGGATTAAAAATAATTGCTTTTA
Organism: Triticum dicoccoides; assembly: GCF_002162155.2. NCBI lineage: Eukaryota > Viridiplantae > Streptophyta > Magnoliopsida > Poales > Poaceae > Triticum > Triticum dicoccoides. Next base: position 40,607,979 of record NC_041382.1, read on the forward strand.
TCATTTGCAGTCTTAGTTCTGACGAGTTGCAGAAGAGAAGTCTACAGGAGATGATGCCACTCAGGGGTAAGGATACTACATGCTTGCCAAGATGTTTTGTTTGTCCACTTCTCTCTCGCTTAACACTTTTTTTCCAGTTATTTCCTTCCTAAGATTGCTGGCAGAGACTGAGATCCGTACGCGAATAGATGATTACAACCCATTTATCCCCGGAAAGATGAATGTCAATCAGGTTAGAATTTCTTACCCCTAGTACTTTTCTCGAATAGTCAACTAGTATTATCAACGTTGAGAATTTTCTCTGCATAAGCATGTAAAGTCCCGGAAACAATTATCCCTGAGTTGTAATAAGATAATCATGACCAAAATAAGTTGAGAATTTTCTCTGCATAAGCATGTAAAATCCCGGAAACAATTATCCCTGAGTTGTAATAAGATAATCATGACCAAAATAAGTTAACCAATACTGAATTTACCATTTACATACTGAGCTCACCGTTGCACATATTATGGTTTTGTAACAGTATTGCTGGAAAGAGGTGCGTCCCCTGGACGTTAAAGCATCGGCGCTAGCAATGAGGGCTCTAACGTATGCACTTGGCATCCCGCTGCGACTCGAAACTCTAGGCGAAGGCTTGACGGCTGGAGGTTTGCAAGTAAAGCGCCTTGATTTCTTCCCTCGATCAGAATCAGGGAAGGGTGCTTTCCATATAGTTCGAAGCTATTGGTCGTCAACCACAACCCCTGAACCACTGGAGATTGGAAGTGGCAACCTGATATCATCTGATGGCACACCTTTGCTGACCTTGCTGTGTAGGCCTGACAACTGCGATATTTTGTATCGCAAGTAAACAAACGGTGCAAGTATTACTTGACGTACAAAATTCTTGGATGACGATACAAAAACCTAAGGGATTTTTTGTGGCATCTCATCTTAATCTACTTGTAAAGTTGAGATTACTCAATTGAGCAAAAAGCCACAAGCTGTTCTATTCGCTTGGGCATGTTTAGTGTAGTAGTTTTAACTAGGCATCAATTATATATTTAGGAATACTTGCATTGGGAAATGGGAATATATATTGCATTCTTACTGATGTGTTGCTCCTTGGCTTCTGTATTCGGAGGATGAGAATATATGAAGAATTAGTTTTTTTTTAATATATATGTTGCAAGGTGATATTGCAGATGTTCTTTTCTCCAAAATTTGAGTATATAATTAGAATGTGACTGCAGATTTGAATCTTCACACTTGGTGAGCTTTTTGGGATAAACGGTTAGGTTCTTGCATGTTTCTGCCTCATGCAGCTTCCCAAGCTTTCTTGTATTAGGGTGAAACTGTAATCTTGGCATACTATTACTGAGAAGTAGTGTCTGGACTTAAAGTAGAATAATATTCAATAAAATCATCTCCTCCAAATGTATTCTGCGGTCAAACTTATCTACCTTTGAACACAGAATATAGGATATTTTTAGCCCGATAATGTGAAAGTATCATCATCAGTTTGACCACGTAACATTTCATAATTTCTGACTCAACACAGATACAAAAATAGTACTACCTCGGCTACAAAAACGTCTTATATTTTCGGATGGAGGTAGCCTCTCCTCTCTCCTTTAACTAGAGAAAAATATATGATGTGACATTTCTTACAACCCGCCTATGTCACAATATTATGCCGTTCAAAGTCTGTAAAAAATGTTTAAACCATCATCTATTATAATAAACAAAAAGAACAAATGGTCATAGCAACTGTCTAGCTAGCTTCACAAATTCTACCTGAAGCCACAATCACCGCCATGTCACACACGCGGCATGTTGACCAGTTTGCGTACTCCCGCAGGACTGCATAAATTTCAAGGTGGATCCAGTAAACCAAAACTTGATCATTTTTTAGAGAGATGGCAAAACCATAAACATGGGACAACGATGAGAAAATTCCAATTTTTTGTAGAGATGGCCCACACATTCATATCACCCATATTATGCTTTCGTTCTCTTTTTACATAATTAAACAGCAGATCTGAATGTGTCATGAGGAAATACAGTCCAACTCAATCTTAAATTTTAATGTGGGAGTAATCACATCACAAAACTACAGTTGGCCCACACGGGAACTCCAAGGCGGACCCGCAAACCGCCCGTATCCGTCCGGACCGCGCTGTCCGGACCACGGGAGTCATCCAACATGGACCTGTATCGGTCCGCGGCACGGTCCGGACGCGTTTTCTCCTGCAAACCGGAAACAAACAAGGGGAAGGTTTGCGGGAACCTGGACAACTCCCAATCCAGCTTCTGACCATACTGGCCCAACAAAACCTCCCACCCGCCCATTCTTTCCATCCCACTCCTCGCGCCGCTTGCCGCGCGGCATTCATATCGGCCCAGAGGATGGAGCGGCCGACATTGATGCCGCGATTTGACCGGACGGGAAAGCAGCACAGACAGACACGACCTCTTGGACCGTTGGAGATGCCCTAAGGAAAAATAAAACTATCAATCTAGAGGAAGGAGAGCGAGTAAGGCGTTTTGGCTTCCAGGAGCATCTGCATCTGCGCTGAATAAAAAAAATCAAAATAAATACTAGAAAAATTAAAAAAAATCTAATTTTTTTGGCATGGTAGATAATTTGGTGCGTGGTGTCCAGTCCAAATTTCAAATCATTTGGACATCTGAGTAGCTCTCGGCAAAAAAGACAAATTTGGGGTCTGTTAAATAGTGTACTTTTTGACTCAATTTGTTTTTTTCTGAGAGCTACTCAAATGTCCAAATACTCTGAAATTTGGAGCGCACCTCACGCACGAAATTATCTATCATGCACAAATTTTTTGAATTTTTTATGAATTATTTCTTGACCGGGTGCAGATGAGCCCGGGCTCAGAATTGGATATTCGAAGGAGAGCAACCTTTTTTCTCTCTCCCTGTCATCCATAATAGAGGAAAAGTGATATTATGAAATGTCGCCTGGAATGTGTTTGCACCAAATGTTTTATCTCTCCAGACTTTTGATGTGTTTTGTCTTACGATAAACATTGTAGGTTGTCGCGACAAACTGAAAATATCAACTCATATCAGAAAGGAAAAAAATGTTAAGTATATTGTGATCAGATTAATATTAACACTCACCTCGTTGTCCCTACAAAGCATTCAACTTTGTTTATTTTTTTTTCAGTTTTTCATGCTTCTTCTGAACATAAGACCTTCTTCATTACACCTTTTCTTTTTATCAAGCAAGTATTTCAACGGGTACCGACAATCCAAGGGGTCAGGGGGGC
>NC_041382.1:40611815-40631940 GCF_002162155.2 Triticum dicoccoides
TGGATGTTCACAGTTCCGTCACGCCTAATAGTCCAATGATGTTGTTGTAAGAGTTGTATGTTTATTGTACTAGTTGCATGTTGCTCACGGGCAGGTCACATATGACATGGGTAATAGATCGTGGCCCTCTCGGGTGACCTCATACGCACGGGGCGTCCAAGGTGGCAATTGTCACTTTGGAGGGTGAAGGGTTATTTATACTCACCTTTGTTCCTCCTCCAACCCTAACCAACACATTTGAGCTCCTCCTTCATTGGTACTCCTCAAAAGCTTGATTATTCTCAATACTACCATCCAAATACCACCAAACTTTGGCCCAATTTACACTTTCACCAAACCAGTTCATGGTCTCCACTCTTGTTCATCGCCAAACTTGTTACTCTTGAAGATTTGGGGCTCCAAGGCGGTAGGAGTCAATTCCCGGGGCTCCAAGGTGGTTGGAGTCAAGTCCCGGGGCTCCCAGTCGGTAGGAGTAAAGTCCCGAAAGCTTCCTTGCATTGGTGTGTTTGAAATATGCCCTAGATGCAATAATATTGTACTATCTATTTCCACATTTATAATTAATAGTTTATATTCTATGCTATAACTGCTATGATAAATGTCTTATATTTTTGTATGGTTACTATCCTAAATAGCAGTAACATGGAGTGTCTTTTGGCCATAGCCAGCATCTAGTAAGTTGTTACATGCGCAAAACAATATTTCTCTAAATGTATGTGATGTTAATGCAGTCAGGAAATGAGCGTGTTGAAATTAAAATAAGCATGGGAGTTGTGCTTGCTGAGATAATGAGGTCTTTGGGCTGGAGTGCTCCTGTGTTCAGTGTAAGCTCTCGGTGCAATTAGATGTATCTTTCTAAGGTTGAAATATCGAAAGTGGAGGTTGTTGTAGTGAGACAAATCATTAGTATTTTTGGTACAAATATGGGCACCGAAGATGGTGCGTCTAAGAGTGCAGCTCTAGCTCTGTCCTGTCATTAGAGACAGATAGAGACATTTATGTGGTGGATTTGAACTACAACAGCAAGGCACACGACGGTCATTATGTGTGTGAAGTGAAAATGCCGCACAGGCTATTTCATCATTAGCGACTGACATCTTTCAAGGCTGGCATCTTATGGTGGATGGGCTACGCCAGTGAGATAGGGAGTGTCGAATGTAGCTTGCACAACATGCCATTCAAGGTCCGTGTGACTAGATGTACAATGCGAAATGAGAGTTTGCTAAGAAAGGGGCTGCACTATATGCAACGTGTATTACTGCTCTAGTTTTTGCAAGACATCGATTGAAGGTTGCTGCGACATGGATAGAAGAGGACTGGGCTGAATGCATTGCTAGGTGAACTAAGATGCAGTTTGTGTTATATATCTGCAAGTGACATAGACTGTTGCTGGATAGAAGAGGACTGAGCTGAATGCATTGCTAGGTGAACTAAGATGCAGTTTGTGTTATATATGTGTATGTGACATAGACTGTTGTTGTTTGTGCTATGAACCGGATCTGTGGTTTTTTTTTTGCTAGTGACTTTCTATTACAGTCTGTATATATCTCTCTATGTTGAACAACTAATGTTACTAATCATGTAGCCTTGAGCTTAATGTATGTTATCACTTATGAAAATTGTAAGTATGCTCAATTTGCGTATTATTACCAACAGAATGGTGAATGTCTTCAAATCAAATGAAAAGAGAGCTCACGTGATTCAGAAGCTACAACCAGATATAAAACAGTTACGATTAGATATAAAACACAGGTCTTTAATTCACATATATAGTTCCAGCCAAACAGGCAGTATAATTCAAGTCTCGTAAGATCATACTACATACAATATATTCACATTGGACATTATGCTCAAGCAATTCATACGAATAGGTTTGGGTGCATTGGTATTTGTTGTGATTGGCCACATATTACAAAATATAAATGGGGAAGAACGCAGAGGCTCTTGCTATCCAGGAAAGCAACCACATTATATGCATCACAATGTGGAATTGGAAGTATATTAATTACATTTGTGAAAATTAATGTGCTAATCAACCTAGTCAACATCAGTGTTTAGTTTCATTCACCTTTCATTGTAGTTCCTTACCCTTTGACCTGCCAGTGCCTTTTCTTGTGGGTTGCGGCAGATAGAGTCTTGGAAAGTACATACCCAGAGGGGGTATCTGCAGTGACCTTGCTGCTTATGTAATGGAAACATATGTCAGGTTAATTATAAAGAGAAAATGTTTGTTAGACGTGGGTATATTCTTCATATGCAGTGTCAGCACCCATGTTGCTGCTTATAGAGTTCAGATGCATTTTCGATAATTTTGCTGAAAGTTAAAGAAGAATACAAAGCAGCAAGTGTCACCTTTTTTTTTAGTATTGAGAGCATCTACTTCAGTACCCACTGTTTCCTTTAGGGCTCCAAGATTCATGCTCTCTTTGTAATGCCCGGTTATGTAACATATCGTAAGCTCAAATGAGCAGGCATGCAATAAATGTAATCTCATTTTTTTGAAATTTTTGAACTGTTATGATGGGCTCATACCAAATTGAAAAGATACGTCCATCAAAGTGAGACCTTGCCAAATTGAAAAGATATGTCCAAATTGAAAATAATTACCTTAGGCTTAGGGGGTCATCTTCCTGGATCTTGACGCCGCACGAGTACTTAAAAAAATTACAAAAAGGAAATCGATTTGCAGAACAGAAAAACAGCATGCGCAGTATGCCCCCCTCCTCGGCGCACTTCACCATGTTGTATGTATTCACTAGTTAGTTGTAGTTGAGTACATTATAATCATATTATTTGCATCATATAATCACATATATATAGATGATGTATCGAGACTTTATTTTCCAACTAAAATTATGTTTTTATCTTAATGCCTTTATTTTTTCATGATATACGATATATATTGTTGAAAGTACATATGTTAATATTCATTGTGCCTCAATCGCACTAGGGCCTCCATAATGCTAGGTCGGCCCTGGCAGGGCACTTCGGGTGAAGGTGGCGGCGAGGGGCTGCCGCTACGGGATGGCGGCAATATGCCCAGCAGCCAAGGCTGATCGCCGCCGCGATCAGGGCAGATGACTACAATGATGACAACATCTCCTTGAGGCAGGCTCTGGGAAGAACCCATGGTCCTCGGTGTGGTTGGAGCTACACTAGAGAGGAGAAGGTGAGTGGCCGGAGAAGCAAGAACCAAGAACTCCTCGGGTGTGTGCTGTGAGGAACAAAGTGCTCTGGAGGAGCGTGACTGGGACTTTGCACTAGGTGGGTTGTGCATCTCGACATGGACATCGTCATCTCTCGTCATCATAGGCACCCGGAGGGCTCCGCACTACGTGTCACCACATCACATACATATTGGACTCGTATAGTATGACGGAACAAATAGGCAGCTCAAGCAGCGGCCCGTTCATCCTGCTAAACTCCTCTATTAGTTCACCGTTGACTGTAAAATTAATACATTACAATTGTTTTGTGGTAATATTGGTCAGGAACCCGTCCTTTCCCCTAGTATGTAGTAATGTGAGTGGCTGGTCTTGGCTGCCAGATAGGCTACTAGCGTGAGGTGATGTGTTAGACTAGCTTGTCGGGCATAGAGTGGCTATGTACCCCAAGCACGGTCTATCTATACTTCCCTACTCCATCTCATGTTCCTTCCCTTTTCTTCCTCTTGATTATCCAACTGCTTCATGTTCTCATATGTCTTTTCATCGACACCTTAATGGTAACATTATGTTATCAACCATTGACATGGAACCCTACCTTGAGAAGGCATGCTATCGCACCAGTAAGGTAGTAACCAGAAGTAATGATGCAACTATGCGCAATTCTTTGTGAGCTGCAATAAGTAATAGGGCATCATGAAAACTATGAAAAATGCAATGGAAGCTTTGCAGTTCTTGCTGAACATTATAATCTAAAATGAATTTTTGAATCGACGATGACGACGACGACGACGTGTCGCATCTATTGCAAGCACCCCTTTCTCGTGGATTTAACGAAATAAATAGAATGCCGATGCAAATATGTGTAGTTGGTAAGTAAATCCGCATCCAACCTTGAGATTCATATAGGACTGAGTAAATTTATGTCCGACACATTTTACATTTCGGGAACATGGCAAGTTCTGCTGGGACAAATACATGGATTAATCAAAATGGAGCATTTGTAGCCTGATTGTGGCATTTTGCCCAACAAAATTTCGCTGTGCAAAACGTTATGATTTTCATTCGATAGAAAATATATATTTTCATCGCGTAAGCTTATCACATGAAATGCATAAGTCTGAACAAATATTGTCTTTCGAAGGTAAAAATGTTTCCAGCTTTCCATGACTTTCCACAGCATACCCTCGGGACAACACAGCAGTATAAATAAATATGCAGCAGTTGGGTCCCTGGAGAGGAGCGGTACACAAATTCCACACGAGACGAGGGGAGAAGCGAGAAAATCCAAGGTCGGAGGGGCAGAAAAGGCAGTTCGGAGGGGAAGAAATGGGGTTCAAGATAAAATTCAAGAACCTACTGCGCGCCGCGGGAAGCAGCCGATACGGCGGCGGCGCCGCCGAGGCTGCACCGACGACGCCACCACGGGTTCCGCTCGCACCACCGCCCGCATCGCCCACCTCGCCGCCCCCGCTTCAGGCGCCACGACCCCCTCCGCGCCCCGCCGGCAAGGACACGGTGAGTTCCAGCGACCTTTTCGCCGAGATCTCATTCGTCTGGTGAAATCTGGTGCTTCTGGATGTTCTTTATGTTTCCGCGTCTGTCTTGTGCACAGTTCGCGGTGGACATGTGCTCTTGGCTGTCGCATGTCGGATCGGGCGTGGTGCCCAGTTCGTGGGGATGCTTTCTTGGCTGTAGCATCGGCCGCGGTCGTAGGTTCCTATAATAATTAGTTTAATTCTTGGATGGATTGGTTTGGTACTCGCGGGCCCTTCTGCTAGTCAGTGTTGTGCTAGTTCTTGTGCCCCATGTAGTTCTGGCGCGGTTCTTTGAATGCTTGGATGGATTGCTGCATACTCGCGGACCCTTCTGCAAGTTCTTCCTGCCTTGTGTAGTTTCTGAATTTCTTGCCGTTGCCGAGGGAAAAATGGTCGGATTTTCTAATTTACCCAAAATTGTGTCCTGCCAGTTCTTCTTGGTATAGTCGCTTGACATGGCAAGACAACCTAAGGATTTCCCTCTGTAGTTCTGGTTTTGGCTGAACATTTCTCTTGTTTCCCTGTTCACCCCATTTGTGCTGGAAAGAACATTTTACAAGTGAAGCAATGCTTTGCCATTTTGTAGGATGAAGGACCGGACGATGAGGATTGGCAGGAGGTGGCAGATGATGAGGTGAAAATTTGTGTTCACTTGCTGCTAGTTCTTCTTGCTATAATTGGTTGACTTGGCAACCTAAGGATATTTATAGCAAGAGAACCTAAGGATTTTCCTCTGTAGTCCGGACGGCATGTTCTGGTTTTGGCTGAACAATTTTTCTTGTTTCCCTGTTCACCCCATTTGTGCTGGAAAGAACATTTTACAAGTGAAGTAATGCGCTGCCATTTTGTAGGATGATGGACCGGACGATGAGAATTCTCAGGAGGTGGCAGACGATGAGGTGCAAATCTGTGTTCCCTTGCTGCTAGTTCTTAGTTCAATTCCATGACTTCACTACCTTGTGTTACACTTGAGTTGTTTGTCCAATTGTTCTGAATCTGAACCTAGAGAAGGATGTCTCGTCAGTCATAACAGTGTGCGATTCCTTTTGTACTTGTTGATTGTATTCACTGGAGTCCGAATCAGTAACCACGCTTGTTTTGTGTAATATCATAGCATACTATCGGCCTTATTTGTGCTAGAATAATGGATCAGCAATTATTTAGGATGAAGTACCAGATGATGAGAAAATCTACACTACGTTGTTCATGAGCGGTCAAAGAAAAAACCTCCCGCATGATATTCTTTGGCATGACTCAGTGTCGCTCAACTAAAATGAATATTTTTTCCCAGCGCAAAAACTGGAAGCAACTTCTGGATGGCAAGCGAACATACCTCCGACCACCAAGGGAGCACCATGTTGTCAGTGATGTTTTCAAGTGTCCGGATACTCGTAAAGCTGCATTAGGACGCCAGGTGTGAATATCGTTGCTCCTCTGTTTTTTAAGCTCACCAGTCATAAATTGCATGTTCACCACAATGCAGTGGATTCTTTTATTGTGCTGATGATCATACCACCTGACCTCCTGAACGTCCTAGCAATACACTTCAGTAGATAACTAGATATTTGAGAATTAAATCTATAACATTTCCAATGAGCTTCTTCATTATCCCAGTCTCTGTTCCTTGTCTAAGACAAATATTACTATCCTAAAATTGTCACTTTTTTTGCGGCAATAAAATGTGTCATTTTATCCTGCTATACCATCTGGGGAAGACATTGGATACTTTCTGAAATTCTTTGATATTCGTTTCTTCTTCTTCTGGAAAAATCATTTTGTTAGACGTTAGTCGTTATACTCAACGGCGGAGCCAGGGGGGGCCAGCAGGGGCCACGGCTCCCCCCAACCTGCAGAAAATGTTTGAAGACCCCTGATTAAACATGCCTAGAGCTATGTGACCTACACCATTTTAGCAAATGAAATACATGTATTGTTCACAGAAGATCCCAATCGGTGAAAACTGAGAACCATTTTGACTTTTGCTCTCATTCCCACAGCCACACTCTACAGTTCACAAACACAGACACACCAGGTGTGCTTCTTTCTAACTCGTGCAGTTTCCCTTCTGTCTCAACTACTCTATTTTTCCAAGCCAAAATCTGGGACGAGGCTAAATCCTTTTTGTTTTGTTTTGATGAAGACACAAAAACCTTGCTAGTTCTATTCTCTTCAGTTTGTACTTTGGAGCACATCAGGAAGCGGACACACTGGTACAATATGAAAGATCTTGCATTTTGGTATCCTAATTCACAACATTCATTGGTGGATATAGTTTTGTTTCAAAGTATTGGTTGCAACATAAAAAAAAATCTAGAGATTAGTCTCTGTAGGATAAGACTCCATTTCCATTTTCATAATAAAAATGGGGCCGTGTCCTTTGATCCAAAAAAAATCTTGCCTATATTATCAACACTTATGGTTATAATAGTACATATTTTGCTATACTCAGTGCCAACTCCTATATATTCCGCCAGTCTTAGTCGCATTTTAGAGTTGTCCTTGATGTTCGGCCCCCCTTATGTTTATTTCCTGGCTCCGCCGTTGGTTATACTGTGCAATTACAATGGAAACTGGAACTTACTCTTCACATTCGGATGTTGATAAGGTCATAATGTGTCCTGGGACAATGATAGTTTGGGTATAGAAGTTCTTAACTTCTTCTAAGTTCTTGCTTCAGACATATTTCATCTATCTAGTCTGTTTGCACATTATGATCGATGACCCTTGTTGAAACATAGGTTTTTCCCATGAAGTCCTGAAATCATTTTTTCCACCCAATTTAGTGGATGATACGTTTCTGAAAACTATAAAAGAATCTGTTAGACTTACCGATTCTATGCCTCGTGCTTCAGCATTACTTATTTGAAATCCATTTTGAATTTAAAATCACACAAATCATTTACACCATTTTTGTGATACTGGTTTTTGCTATGGTAGAAACGACTCTCGCGTTTGGTTGAGAAACATTCAAAGAATTTCTTCAAGGAAAAGATCAAGGTTTGTTTGCATGCAACTAATTTCATGGTAGAAGGCTAGAAACATTATTTAGTTTAAATTGTGCACATCTAAACTTCCTTTTATAGATTCTCTGTCAGCATTATGCGCACTTCAGAAGAACTCGTGGAGATGGCAGCTGTTTCTACAGGGCATTCTTATTCTCCTACTTGGTAACTATCTCATTTACTTGTCTTTGATGATGTCGCTGTTTTATTTTGCACAGAAGTTTAATACCAGGAGGCTTTTAAATAGGAAAACCTTGGATTAATGCAAGATAGTCAAGCTGAAGTTACTCGTCTAATGGAACATGTGGCTATGTCCAGAGAGAATTTCTGTCGTCTGAAATGGGATAAAGCATACTTCTTAAATCCTGAAGAATACTTTTCAAGTGTTTTTTCTGTACGTATTCTCCCAGCTTACATTATCTTACTCTTCCTTTATGATCTGTAACCCCTATTTTTTGTAATACTTCTGACATTTACAGACAAACGAACTCTGCATGAGAAAATACCTGCCAAATTAACTTGCTGTTCCTTATGTGTCCTGAATTGTCCAATGCCCTCGCTGAGGCTGTATTGGCAGTTATCTTACCCAATGCTGCATCACCAGAAAATATCTTTGATAAAGAACAACACCACCACAATGTTTTCACCACATATTTATTATTTGACTGAACTACAGTGAGCCTTGCCTGAACCAATCTATTGGATATCATATGTAATATGTAAGAAGAGTATAGAGGAAACAATACTTATGAGTTCGATGGTTTTTGGCACATGTATAATGGAGTTATTGCTGCTACTAGAATAGCTGCCATAGGGTTTCATGTTTGTAAAGAATTAGCCGGCTATTTGAAACATTGAGTATGTAGACAAAACAGACTTCAGAGATCCAAATAGTACATGTGTGATATATCTTCATTTTCCATTTGACTAAAACCTCCACTTTCCGGAATGTTTTTTTTGCCTTGATAAATGTTAAATTGGTTCATTCTGCATACAGTATGGACACTGTCTCGCAGCTTAAGTACCAATTCCTGAAATAACATCCACTACAAATAGTACTGACTGCAAAAATAGTGCAGGATTATGAGCAGTTACAACAGCATTTTGCTAAATTATAGATTTTCATTTCATGATATAGCTTAAATTGTATGCCTAATAAACTGTCTTCATGTTCTTTCAGGAGTTCAGTCATTTGGTCAACTCAGTTGCGAATGGGTATGAGTTCTTAACTTAATGTTCTGTAGTGATATTCCTTGAAAGGACATGGCAATAAATTTCAAAATCCTGTTGTTTCTTTGTTGTTACATTTGGTTTTAAAACAAGTGGTTTTAAAACAAGTGCTTTTATCTTTTGCAGTCTGAGTTCTGATGAGCTGTACAATAGAAGTATACAGGAGATCGTGCCACTCAGGAGTGAGTATACATACTTGCTGACATATTTTGTTTGTCTACTTGTTCTCTGTGTAACACATTTTTTTGTTAGTTATTTCTTTGCTAAGATTGCTGGCAGAGACTGAGATCCGATCACGAGAAGACGATTTCAAATCACTTCTCCCAAAAGAAATGGATGCCCTTACGGTTAGAGTTTCCTACACTATATATTCTTGACTCAACTAATAGATTATCTGTCCTTTATGTTGTAATATTTTAATTCAATATCAACGTTGAGTATTTTCTGTGCATAAACGTGTAAACGTCAGTATTAAAATTGTGCCACTCTGGACAATTTTAATGTGAACTGAAATGAGATAATCATGACGAAATAAGTCAACCAATACAGATTACGCTCACTGTTGCATATTTTTGGTTTTGGTAGCAGTATTGCTGCAAGGAGCTGCGTCCTCTGGATGTTGAAGCTGAGGTGCTACCAATGAGGGCTCTAACATATGCGCTTGGCATTCCGTTGCGTGTCGAAACTGTGGGCGAAGGTTCGAATCGCGGAATTCAAGTGGAGCGCCTTGATTTATTCCCCCGGTCGGAATCGGGGAAGGGTCCTCTTCATTTGGTACAAAGCTACTGGTCATCCAGCACAACCCCTGAACCACATGAGATCGGAAGTGGCAACTTGTTATCATCTGACGGCACACCTTTGCTGACATTGTTGTGTAGGCCTAGGCACTGTGACATTCTTTATCGCAGTGAACAAAACTAAGTGTAGAAATATCACTTCCTGTAGCCTACCTGGCAAGAAAAATCCTGAATGATGGTGTAGAAATCTAGTGATACTATGGGCTTTCTTTTATTGGCATCTGCTCTCACAGTACTTGTGATTAATCTTTGAGCAAAAGCCAAAAGCTGCTTCATTGGTCTGTATATGTCCGGGGGTGTAGCTTTAAATAGGCACAAAAAACGAGGGAATATACTTTCTTGCACTGGGAATACATGGTGTGTTTTTCTTGATGTTGTCCCCAACTGCTTCTGTATTGGTGGTATGCTAGTCGTTTTTTGTTTCTCTGAGGAGTTATTCGCTTTTTCTAATATGATGCAAGTTGATACTCTGAGGAGTTATTCGTTTTTTCTAATATGATGCAAGTTGATATTAATTTACATCATCGGACCACAAGGGAAACTATGAACAATCCAGTGGCAGCAGCCAATATGTTGATCCAGCACTTGTCAGCTCATTCTAAAATGAGATTTTGAGTCGATGATGATGATGAGTTGCATCTGTTGCAGATTGTCTGTTTCTCCTAGGCTCAAGGATACAGTTAATTAGAAGTATTGAACCTTTTGGGACGAACTGTTAATGAATCAAGAATACTGCTGAAGCTTGTAGAGTGGAAGTGGATTATGCTGGAAAGTTTTCCAGTTTGGTCATATTCGGTGAGATTGTAATCTCGAAGCACTATAATGCCCCAATAGCAACAAAAACTATTCCTTGGTTTATGAATGGTATCAGAGTCACCATTTTGATCGCGAACTGTGCTCAAACAACAATCAATGCATGTTTGTCATTTCTTCAATCTGGAAATTTGTTGTCTTTCATAGCTTTTTGAATGACAAAATTGTCATGGTGTGGATCTGTTTTCTTGAGATTTGACAATTCTTCATAGAAAATGTGGAGAAGTCATCATTTTGCTCGCAACATGTGCTCAAACAACAATCATTGCATGTTTGTCATTTCTTCAATCTGGAAATTTGTTGTCCTTCATAGCTTTTTGAATGACACAATTGTCATGGTGGGGATTTGTTTCCCCGAGATTTGACTATTCTTCATAGAAAATGTGGAGAAGTACTCTGCAAACTTAGTCGTTATGAGCAATACGTATTTAAACTTGTAAAGCAATGGTTGGGTGATAAAATGGAAGCTGGCCAAAAGTCAGTCCTCGTGGATGATCATCTTGTTTCGATGAGGATATAATGGTTCAAAGTAAGCGGTAAGTACAAAAAGGTGAATAACCTCTCTTAAGCATAGATAATAAGAAATTAGGGAATAGCCAATTAGATCCAGAGATGAGATAAAGGAAGCAACCAATGGTTTCCCCTCCGGTGCCGTTGTGGGCCCCCTTCCCTGGATGGGCCACTTTCGGCAGGAGGGCGGCTGAACCTTGGAACTATGCGTGTGGTGTGTACGAAATACGATTAGAGACTCGTTTGCCACTGGTGTAGTTGGGGTGTGGCAGTGGTGGTGCGAATAAGGTTTCACCGGCTGTTCTCGAATCGATGCGTCCCTCTGAGTGACATCGAGGAGCTAGAGGCTGGTTTCCATGTCGGCAAGTCGGATTGGCGAGGTTAGGTATTGGTCTTGCATGTGTTTCTTAACGATGTTGTCCTGCGAAGGGTGGTGGTGAAGTGACGAGTTTAGTCATCGGCTATGTCTCCGACCAATAAAGCCCGGCCAGTTTTGCTTCGTCGCGGTGCTAGTGAGGTATTTGCCCCTAGCTTTGTCTGGCTAGATCTAGGGTGTTTTTTTTTGACCCTGTTCGTCGCTTTCTTCTCCGTTGCGGCGGTGTGTTCGCTAAACCGTGGTCACCGACGTCTTCTATCTTACACCGATGCCTTCCTGGCTACTTCAACAATGTGTTCATGGCTCCGATGGTGATCCTTCCGAGGATCCACTCCACCTGCTGAGTGGACTGATCACAAGAGTTTGGGCCGTGAAATTCAATGAAGTGATCCATATGTTGATTCAACAAGCCAAGCATATTCAAAGTTTCTTGAATAACCTACATGGAGGGTCATATTGTAGATTTCCTATATGTATATGTTTCCCAACAACACCAAATAAGAGAGTAAAATACAAATCTGCTTTGTTAGTTATGTAATGGAGGGTCTAACTCCAACATCTTCTTTGATTCATGAAGCCACTATGGTCACTACTCACGTTTTCATGATAGCAAGGTGCTCCCCTTTATTTTGTGGCAACCACTGGAATATCACAGAATGATCTAATGAGCGTCATAACTTATCCAACTTGCAGTCAATTAGACTACATGGTCTTTCCTTGTGGCATGTCTTACTATTCCATTAGCGTCTTTCACTTGATGAGTCATACATTTTTCAAAGCATTAGTATGGATGGCCATAGTTTTCGGCATGGTGTAAAGTGAAGATTGGAAGGGAGGTATAGAGCGAAATCCCTGTCCGGAGTATTCCAAAGGTGTAACCTATCTAGGCAATGAAAAAGGGGCATGTACTTCAATTAAAGGAGAGACCTGTTGGTTTACCAAACCCGAACTCAATGTCAGATGTTCCCTAGGTCTGAAGGGATCCAGTACCCAACTGCGGGAATCTCCCGGACTTGCGTATTTGGAGGTCCAGAGGCGGCATCGAGCATCACTCATGGTGCATCAGCGGGTGCAGGAGGAAGATGATGGAATTCCTCGGGTACTCGTATGTACATTTGTTTTTGGGAATGCCTAGGGCACATCTAGATGTATCCTAGTTATTGCACATCTAAGTGACTCAATTAAGCATCAAAAGGAAAAGAAAAAAAATAAAGTACCCACATGAATCTCTATGTAAGATCAGTGGCATAGGACTTAGATGTGCAATACTTATGGCACATCTAGATGTGCTTTAGCAAAACTGTTTTTATTTTCTTAAAAACAATGTCTTTATCATGGTGTTTTTTTTGACATATGACCTTCAAACTTTGCGCAAAGAAAAAAAAGGACCATCTTGCTCTCAACTATCCGATAGATTTTCTTCTTTAGAATTTTTCTATTACTGGATAGATTTTCTTAAGGGTATTACCAAGTTTTATTATTCAAAATCCACATGGAGTGGGATTACAAAAGGATCATGTGGATGGACCATCCAAACATGCCGTCCCTGATCAAGATAATTTGAAAACTTGGCTAACCTATCGTCGTCACTATTAGCTGCTCGGCCTTCAAAGATAAAAATACAATTAAACATAGATGTACTTCTGATCTTAGTGATGATACTGCTATATGACCCATTGCTTCCATTCTGAATATCACTCACCACTTATTTCTAATCCGATGCTACGATGAAGTCATGTACCTTCAAGTCATCTGTCAATGAGAGAGCCTCTCTCGGCATGCTATGTATTCTATCGTTGCCACATCAATTATGCCATGTTGGGACAGGACAGGTACATGATCGAGTTTTGTGTTCAAAAAAAAGTACATGGTCGAGTTGAGACAGGAGATGTGGTCTTTTTTTTTTGAGGATCAGACAGGAGATATGATCGATACGTGATCGAGTTGGAACGACACCGGCCCGGCCCACATAGGCCACCCTTCGCATATCCCACCAATTTTTTGCCTCCCCAGTTCGAAAACTCCCCAGAAGCCAGCCCCGGACAGAGGGCGATGTCCTTGTCTTCCTCTCAACAACATCTCGTTGCCGTGTCCTTGATTGTCTTTGCCGTTGCCGAGAACTACTATCGGCGTATATGTGTTTGCCGAGTGCCCGTGATTTGTCCCTCAGCTAAGAGCCAAACACTCGGTGTACGTTAAAATTCCAGTAGTATATTTGTGGTAAGGGTAAGCAACTTCATTTTTTTACGGTAGAAACTTCATATTTGAAATTGAGCTATGATGCTTTAATTAGGTCGTGGGATTACATAATTAATAGACAAAAAACGAAATCAAAAGAAAAGGTGTTCCTGTAAGGGTCGGTCACTCCTGCCAGATCTGGCTCCTGGCCAGATCTGGCTGCCGGCCGCTCCTGCCATAGGAGCTTGTTTGGGGCGGAAAGAGGGGGTCTTTGCTGCCCCTTCACTGGCTGACGATGTCGGTGTGCGGCGGCGGCGGTCGAGGGGTGGTCTCGGATGCTGGGGCGGCGGCCTCGGTGGTGGGAGACGCGATGCTCGTGGGCGGAGCTCGCGGCTCGGATGTTGGCCGGTTACCATGGTCGTGCGGGTGGCGTGGTAGCTTGGGCATGACGGTCGGTGGCGGTGGTTCTGCAGCGTGCTTGCGACACTCTGTCTCGGAGGCGAAGAGGGCTTGCCGGGTGAAAACTCTTTCTGGCTTTGCCAGGTCGGCGGCGGCGGCGCCTACGGGCGTCGTATCCTTCTTGAAGGCGTCGCCGTGGTTCCTCTTCCTCCTCCGTGTTGCTCCGAGGGAAACCTCGATCCCTGGATCAGGCGGTGGCGGTACTTAGGTGCCATGACCTTGTTGAAGGCTCCGCCTTGGAGTAATCGGTTCGTCGTGCACAGCTCCGACTCTTCGCTGTGATTCGTTCACGGTTGAGGCACCCAGCGACTTCAAGCGGCGATCTCTCTTCCTTCCTATAGATGGCTTGGAGTTGTGTTGGGTGGTGTAGCTGTTCCCAACATTTTTGTATCTTGCCCTGTGTGTGTTGGTGTGGAGTTATACGAGGTTGGTTGTAATTGGATCGTTGCTTTATATATAAAGTGGGGCGAAAGCCTTTTTCGGCAAGGGTCAGTCACATATGGCTTTCAGACTCTTTTTTTGAGCTGTATGGGGCCTTGAGAGTTTGCACAAAGAGGAAAAAGAAAAAAATCGTCGACATGCGTACACCACCGTGGCCCACGAATCCCATGTAGTCCATGCAGCGCGTCCTCGTAGTTTCTTGCCCTAGACGCCTCTCGATAGCTCGCTCGAAAACTCCCAACCCTCACCTACCGGGAGGAGGTGAACATCGCTGAGGAAGCGAACCACGGGCAGAGGACGGTCGAGAGAAGCTATGGATCTGATGCTGCTGCTGCCCGAGGACGTACTCCGCCTCGTGGATCCGCGCGGCCTCGCCGTATGCCGCTGCGCTTCCAAGGCCCTGCGCGCCGTCATCGACGCCCGCCGCCTGCTGTTCCCGCCCTCGGCTGGTGGCATATTCATCAACTTCCACAGCGCCAGCACCTGGCTGTCGGAGTTCTTCGCTGGTCCCTCCATCTCCGGCAGGTTCGCAGTTGGGACGCCGGTCAAGGACCACTGCAACGGCCTCCTCTTGCTTGGTGACGGCAAGGATTATCACGTGGGATTGCCTGCCGCCTCCCCCGCCCAAGCCCAAGGGCTTCAGGTGGCAGGTGCACCTTTTGTTTGATCCCATGGCATCGCCTCACTACCACGTGTTTCTGATAAAGCATGCGAAATATATGGACGGCGATATCTTCGAAGACCCTGTGATGGAGCCTGATTGGCCTCCATTGGTGTACGTTTTGCACGTTTTCTCCTCGAGGTCGGGCTGCTGGGAGGAGAGATCTTTTATTCGAGACAATGGGACTGGGATGACAGACGCTATGGCGTCTACTACCGGGGTGCATTTTACATGCACTGGAAATCAGACTTCATAATGAGCAAGCTATACTTGGATACTCTTTAAAATATCAAGTTCCTCTTTACGATTTAAAATATTTTCCATTCGCATGCATGTCTGATCATTGGCATGTTTATGTATGATACGCAATGCAGGTTGTCTTTGTCAAATTATAAGTACCAAGTAATTATTATTTTTGCGGGAAAGTACCAAGTAATTAAACGGCCTATGGATTGTGAACTAGAAATATGCCCAGAGTTTTATCTAGGACGATCAGAAAAAGGGGTGTACCTTGCATCTACTTGTACCCCGTTTCGTCTTTTGGTTTGGGTCCTACAGGAATCATGTGGCCAGATGAATTGGGTCTTGAAGCATAATAAACGCCTTCTAACTATACCGGATTATTATGGTCCTATTCTTGGCCCATGGGTCTTACAGGATATTAACTTTATTGAATCTCTCAAATTGTACAAGGAGGGCAATGAAGTTAATGTCAAAATGGAATATTTCATACAAAATAAATTGGAGCTAAACCCGGGCGAGAGAGAGCTAGTGGAAGGAAAGTTTGAACGTGACTCCGAAAATGACAACACTCTTCACCGGAAATATATGGTTGA
Organism: Triticum dicoccoides; assembly: GCF_002162155.2. Classification (NCBI taxonomy): domain Eukaryota; kingdom Viridiplantae; phylum Streptophyta; class Magnoliopsida; order Poales; family Poaceae; genus Triticum; species Triticum dicoccoides. The sequence goes on from NC_041382.1 coordinate 40,627,821, forward strand.
CGGTCGTGACTGTGGATACTTGGGTATAGTTGGATTTCATCCATATAAGGAGATTATCTTTTTGAATGTCTCATTGTATAGAGGATTGGCCTATCATTTGGAAGATTCAAAGGTTGAGGACCTAGGCTGCTTATACCCAACAAGTTGTTATGAATCTTTGCGACATGAATGTTTCATAACGGAGTCATACCCATATATGGCATGTTTGCAGGACATCAGAAAGCAACATGGATGTAGAAGGCCATCCATGTTGGTTGGAACCCAGTTGAACATCACAACAAATGGCCTTATTCATGTTCAAGGACTTGTTCATTTTTGTTAGCACTGAATTTGTACTTATTCAATTGAATCAAGTAACCATGTTTCTCATTGCGGTTGTAAGAACATGAGACCTCACAGTGTACCATTAGAAGAAAATAATAATCATACAGAATTGTTTACTTGTTATGTTACATCCTCCACTTCTTTGTTTAATAGACTAGCTAATAATGTCCAGGTGCTTCTTCTTCCGTTTGATCTGTATCAGGACCAACATTTCACTCAGCGGCACCTTTATTTCCCCTCTTTTTTTTCTTCCGTTGTTGTTTTCCGGATCAATTCAGTGGTTGGTTTCATCATGATTTTTCGTTAGTTTTGGTTCCTGCCCTACATAACTATATTGTGGCTACTTCTTTGGAGCATAAGCTTTTCCAAAATAAATGCTCATGTATTGCGGTGGAAACAACAAGCTCCATTTCCTACTCTTTTCTGTTTTTTGGAACTTTGGTTTATTTTTGGTGCTGATTTGAGTCTGTAATGCCACTTAACTTCAACTCGGAAGTAGCTTATGCATTTGCACGTACAAATTCTTGAACTACCAGATTAAGTTGCCTGAAGCCTGCGATCTACTCTTTCGGGCTTCAGCAGCCTGAAAGCTTGTTCAAAAGCTCAAAAGAGGTGACCGATTTTGCAGCTTTTCCTCTGTGTTTTTCTTGATGTTGCCCATGGCTGCTTCTGTTTTGGGGGTAAGCATTATTTTCTTTTGCGGAAAGGGGGGTAAGCAATATATTTGGTGATATTTACAAAGACCTCAAGGAAGCTACCGAGAACTTAGTGGCAGCAGCCGTCTAACAAATCACAATAGAGTACTTGTCAGTGCAATCTAAGAGGAAATTTTGATCGGAACTATGACGATGAGTTGCATCTATTGCGGATTGTTTATCCAAGACTCCTTAAGGATAGAATTGGAAATGTAGTTGCACACTTTGAGCACGTCTAAACTGAATCCACGAGTACTGAACCTTCTGGGATCGATGGAACTGTCAGTGAATCTTTCATATTGCTGACGATTATCTTTCATTATAACCGTGCGGACTGTAATGTCGGAACACTATAAAGGCCAGGTAAAAATAACATTCCTTTGTTTCTAACCAGTATCATCACCACCACCTTTCTCGGCAAACGCTATCTCAAACAACAATCGCCGCGCCAGTCGCACACAGGCCGGTTGGCCACAGCTTCAATCTGGAAATTAACATCTAGCGCACCTGGCTTTGCCTACTCCCGTTTTGTGTTTTATAGCTTTGTATAGACAGCATAAATTTCATAGTGGACCCAAAGACCCATAATTTGAACATTTTTCAGAGAAAAAGTGGAGAAGTCTTCAAACACGCCCACAAGAATTTTTGGTATATTATTACCCCTCCAAGAAAGCTTAGTAGTGAAGTAATCTTTTTTTTGTATCATCAATTACTTTATTCCTCAAACAATTTTTGGATGATTTTGTTGTATATTATTACCCCTCCAAGAAAGCTCAGTAGTGAAGTAATCGTAGCTGTGAAGAAAACTTGGCTATGTCTTACCGACCTCACAAAGGCTGGGATCCACTCTTAAATAGTCCACACAGCACACATTCGTATCCCCCAAATCTTTGCCCTAGCCGCCTCTACTCCAGTCCCCACCCAGCTTTTCAGCTTTCAGGCGGCGCCTTCCAGCGAGATGGATCTGACACAGGTGCTGCCGGAGAAATTGCTCGCCGACGTGCTCCGCCGCGTCGCGCCGCGCGGCCTTGCCGCGTGCCGCTGCGCCTGCAAGGCCCTGCTGGGCATCATCGACGCACGTCGCCTGCTGCGCACGGACCTCCTCCCGCACTCCGTCGCCGGCATCTTCATCAACTTCCACAGCGAAGGTTTGCCGGAGTTCTTCGCCCGTCCCTCAACAGGCCCCACGATCTCCGGAAGGTTCGACTACCTGCCCCCACACATTGGGGACTCCCAGTATCGTGGTAAAATCGAGGATCATTGCAATGGCCTTCTCTTACTCGAAGATTATTTCGAGAATTATTATGTGGTTAACCCGGCAACGAGACAGTGGAATTCTTTGCCGCCGCACCCTTCCATGTCCAAGTCTGGGGAGATCGATGCTGACTTCACATACCAAGAGTACCTCATCTTTGATCCCACGGTATCACCCCACTATCAGGTACTCCCTCCGTAAACTAATATAAGAACATTTAAATTACTATTTTAGTTATATAAACACTCTTATATTAATTTACAAAGGGAGTATTTGTGATCTCAAATCCTACGGGCAAATGGAAGCCCGAGGATTTTGGCTACAACAGAGCATTGGATGAATTAGACACTGTTATGGAGGAATCTGAATGGCCACCATCTGTTTGTGCCCTGCACGTTTTCTCCTCGAGCTCGGGCCGTTGGGAGGAGAGGTCTTTTATTCGAGATGGGGAGGCTGCAGACACCATCGCTGATATGCGGCGGCATTTCGACAAGCACTATGCTGTCTACTGCCGGGGTGCACTTTACATGCACTGCATAACTGATTTCATAATGAGGTACCTACCCACTCTCTTTAAACATTAGATTTTTCTATATCAGTACCTTAATGATTAAAATACCTACCACTTATATGATTTATTAGCATGTTTATTAACAATTTCTTGTGCAGGTTCTCTTTGTCAAATGATAAGTGCCAAGTAATTAAACCACCGATACATGGTGAACTGGGGGAGTGCCCAAAGCTCCATCTTGGACAATCTGAAAAAGGGGTCTACCTTGCATCTATTTGTGAAATGTCTCGTCTTCTGGTTTGGGTCCTTGACGAATCGTGTGGTCAGACGAATTGGGTCTTGAAGCATAACAGTTGCATTCCACCCATACTGGATTATGATCGTCCTATTCTTGGCCCATGGGTCTTACAAGATATTAACTATGAGTATCTCAAAGAGAGAAAGGACCACACTGATACGGAAGACATGAAATATCTAAAAGAGAAGAAACTACAGTTGAACTCCAGTAAGGAAGTGCTAGTGGAAGAAAAAATTGAATGGGACTCTCAAAATGACAACATCCTTCATAAGGAAGATGTGGTTGATGCTCATGGCAATGGATACTTCGATATCCTTGGGTTCCATCCATATAAAGAGATTGTCTTTCTGGATGTATCAATGTACAGAGGATTGGCCTATCATTTGAAAGATTCAAAGGTTCAGGACCTTGGCTACTTATACCCAACAACTTCTCATTTAGCAGTGCTGAACGAGTATTTCATAACCGAGTCATTCCCATACACACCCTGTTGAACAGGACACCAGTAAGCAACAATAATGTAGAAGTGCATCTTAGAGACTGGTATGCTGGCTGGAACCCAATTGAACATCCCAATAAATGGCCTAATCATGTTTAAGGAATGTTCATTTTTATTTAGCATTGGATATGTAATTATCCAATAAGTGTCCATATTTTTCATTTCGGTTCTAAGAAACATGTGATGTAACAGTGTATCATTAGAAAAATGGAATAAATAAATATCAAATATAGTTATTTATATGTTCTGTCGCTGTAATATGTCCATCATTGGTTTGTTTAACAACGCCAATGCGTTCCTTCTTATGTATTATCTACATTCCAAACCAATGTTTAACTCAGTGGTATCATTTTTCTTTTCTTTTGGTTTTGTTGTTGTATTCCACTGGTAGAAAAAGGGCCTGTAGTCCCGATTCGTAAGGGCCTTTTCTCCCGGTTCTGGAACCGGGACTAAAGGGTCGGTACTAATGCCCTGTCCCTTTAGTCCCGGTTCAATCCAGAACCGGGACAGATGGGCCTCCATGTGGCCTGTGCGCGAA
>NC_041382.1:40632170-40662083 GCF_002162155.2 Triticum dicoccoides
TTTGGGGGGTTAATTTAGGTGTTTCATATATTGTGTTAGCTAGCTATAATTAATAGAGAGAAGTGTCCTCTCTTATGTCCGTGCTTGGTCGACGCTACGTACTATACATACGTATAGAGAGGACTAGACACGCTAGCTAGCTAGTAAGCAAACGAAGGAAACAGAAGATCGTCATGAACATATATGCATACAGAGAGAAGTGATATCGAACCACCTCTCCTTCTCCAAGAGATTGGTCGAACAACAAGTTCTCGTATATCTATCCGACACTACCGGCTACATATATACAATAGTTATCTCTTACAAATATAATCATACGGACTCATGGTCCACATAGTATTCTCCGTCTTCAGCGATCACGTGGTCAAGAAAGAATGCTGCCAATTCCTCTTGAATTGCTCGCATGCGAGCTGGTGCTAGGAGTTCATCCCGCTTCCGAAACATCTAATTTGAAGAAGGGGGTCAATACATATATATATGAATGAATGAAACTCAACACAAATCCTGCAGCACGAGACATGTCATCCGAGAAAACAACGGGAGCCCGTCCGCCGCGGTGAGGCAGGCGGTATGCAGGCGTCCATGGTACAGGTGGAGGCGGACGAGTTTTATGCCCTCCAATCGATCCTCCATATACGTACATCATCGTTGGTCGTTACAAACAGGTAGGGACTTTTTAGGGATTTGGGACTTATAAGTTAGGACTAAAAAAAGTTCTAAGACTTATGAATCAAACAGGGCCATAATTTCGTGACAAACTTGGAAACCGACGTGAAAATTTTCGTCCGAAACCGACGTGATTTCTTAACAAAACGTGGGATTTCCTAACAAGTCTACAGGTAGGAACGCGTCTCACGTCTCAACAGCCCGACGCGTAGGTACGTTGAGATGCAGCCGTACTACCACTGCCTCGGCGGCGACCGGCTGAGCGCTCTCCCGGACACGGCGCTGGTGCGTGTCCTGTCCCATCTCTCGTCCAATGAGGTGGCGCGCGCCTGCGCGCTGTCCCGCCGGTGGCGCAATGCCTTGGCCGCCGTGCCCGTCGTCGACCTGGTCGATCCCAGGACCCGGCGGAGGAGGGGTGTCGCCGTGTGCTTCGACATGCTGGTGGGGACCATGATCTTCTACAAGGGGCCGATCCGCGCCCTCCGACTCCTCACGGTCGACCCCCCGGTGGGCCTACTCGATCAGTGGATCGGCGTCGTCATTGGCTCCGGCGTCGAGGAGGTCGACGTCGAGCTGCGCTGCCCGTACACCTCCCGCCGCAGACTCTGCCCCTTCTGGTCCGAGAAGTCCTCGGCAGACTTCGACGCGGTATACGGGAGGAGCTACAACAAAACGCCACCGCTGCTCTTCCGGTGCCGCACGCTGCGCCGGCTGCGCCTCACAAACTGGACGCTTGAGCTGCCTTCGGGCTTTGGCGTCGGCGTCTTCTCGGCGTCGCTACAGACGCTCTGCCTCAAACGGATCATGGCCGCTAATGAGGTGATCCTGCAGCTGCTCTACGGATGCCCTCTCCTCGCCGACCTGACGCTTGAGGAGTGCCCGGGCGCCACGGAGATCACCGTGCTCCGTGCCCGCCGACCGCCTCCGGAGCTTCGCCATGGTCTGCTGTCACAACGCCCAGCGCGTCGTGCTGTACACACCATGCCTGTGTTCGCTGAGGTACAAGGGCGGACTCCCTCCAGACACCTCGTTCCTCCTTGTTACCGGCTACGAAGGCGTCGCGGCGGTGACCATGGACATCTGCGAGGACCTCAGCAGCAAATCACCAATGGAAGTCGCTCCGCTCATGGGTCTCGTCAGCTGGTGCAGGAACCACACGTATCTCCACCTCGCCCTGCGCCCGTCGATGGCATACTACTGCAGCGAGTTTGTGGCCGTCGCAGGCCATCGCAGGCCGCCTGCAGCTAGTCCTTAAGGGCCTCCTTGCCACCGAGCATGCCGTCCGGTCCGTTGTCGTCCTGCTCGCCAATGCCAGGAACCTTCAAGTGCTGTCGCTGTTTCCTGTTGCTCCTGAGCCCAGGAAGCCTTACCACTCTTACATGATTCGGACGAAGACGAGCCGGAGAACTGCAGCATCGTCGAGGAGGCCGTGGACTATGACCAAATGACCAACAATCTGTGGCGGATGCACATCCCCTGCTTGGATCATAGGCTGAGAAGGATCAGCATTGAGAAGTACAACGGGAATGCATTCGACAGGATACTGGCACAATTCCTGGTGTCCAGGGCTGCAGCGTTGGAGGAATTCTCGGTCACATTAGTGGCTCCACTGTCTCCACACAAGGAGGAGATTGCAATGGAGTTCAGATCCTGGCTACGCAATCCTTACGCCGTAGTAACTTGTAAATAGACTGCAGCTCCTCGCTGACATCCTCCAACAATTTGGTTGCGGTATATATTTAGGGCAGTGATAGGCGCCGGCGCACCGGCCCAAATGTTGGTCGGCCTCGCCTCAGCCTTCCGATCTGCCCAACACTAACTGTTGGATTTTGCTTTGTGCCGTTGTGCGTCGTCTTCCTCCACTACATCTCAGGCACGCGCAGTGGCAGGCCGCCGAATCACGAGCTCGCGCTTGCCTCCCACCAAGGCCTCATTGCAGCATCGGCGTCGCAGCTCACCAGCTCGCCGTCGCCTCGCCGACAACTTTGCCATCGCCGCTGGATGCACTGCTACAGCCGCTGCACCGCAAAGCCGCCCATGGCCACGACGCCATCGCTCACACTCACAGCGCTGGTGCTCGACGCTCACTGGGGTCCCTCAGGTCGCCAGCAGCGTCAGTTGCAGCCCCCCTGGCTTGCCGAGTCGAAAATCTCGCCGTGGTCACTATCGTACATGGTGGAAGCTTCTATAGACGCTGGTTGTAACTTTGGCATAGCCGGTCACAGCTTTCGCTATCCGTCCATAGCTGTTGTCAGTTGTCACCTCCAATTGAAGCTTTTTTTTTGACAGTTGGAGATTTTCCCATCAACAGTTGTAGCTCTTAGGTGCCGATTGCAGCTTCCATGGTGCCCCACCTCAGCTTTCTTGTATTTCTAGTTGGAGCCTTTTTTTCTCACCTGTGGTAGCTTTCTCGTGTGCCAGTTGTAGCAATTTGAAGTGCTGGTTGTCGCATGACATAACACCGATTGTAGCAAAAATTCCTGGATGACCGTGGCTATAGCTCTCGTGAACTCAGTTTGCAGCTCTGACGAACACGGTTGTAGCTTTTTTGTTGAACGGTTGTAGCATTTGTCGACACATCTTGCCAGTTGTAGCTAGACCGGTATTTGATGCACTAAGATCAACTCATACATTTCTATGGAGCCCGCGCAGATGGTATCTTCTCTATCTTTATCACTTGTCACGTGATCGACCAAAATAATTTCATTGAAAAGAGGGAATGCCCTAGGCCTCACTACTCCCTCTGTGATTATAATATGGACTACATACAGAGCAAAATGAATGAATTGACACTCTAAAATATGTCTATATACATTTGTATGTAGTTCATATTGAAATATCTAAAAATATTTATATTTAGGAACAGAGGGAGTGGAAGCAAACCACGAGATCTTCCATCTAAACTTGGTGCAACAATTCGATGATCCATCTTAAGTTTGTGCATGAGAGTTTCTGCCTTTGATTCATCCAGGTGTGTTTCAGACAAAAAGAACCACTACCAGGGAAAAGCTTATAGATAGACGCTTACTAGTAGCGCGGGTTTATACCCCTAGCTACTGCTACTTACTAGTACGGGTTTATACCCCTCGCTACTACTAAGTTGATAGTAGTAGCATGAGTTTTATACCCCTTGCTACTACTAAGTGGTCTCTACCGTACCCTCCGGGACATGCCATAGTAGTAGTAAGGGGTATAAACCCGCACTACTACTAAGTTGATAGTAGTAGCGCGGATTTATACCCCTCGCTACTACTAAGTACAAGGTAGGTGAAGTCCCCATATCCTCAGCCGAATCCCTCCTCTCTCCCTCACTCTCCCCCCACTCTCCATAGGCTCTCTCATGGTGCTCCTGCCCAAGCACACATCCTCCTCCATGGCCCCCAATGAGCCCGTCTCCTCGCGCCGCTGGCATCCAGGAGCTCGTCCGTCTTTCCCCTCGCCTCCATGCCACCACGACGGAGCACCTCACCACCAGCGACCAACCCCGATGCGCCTCCATATCCTTCCTTTCTCACTTGTTTCTCTTTTTCCCTCTCCCTCTCCCTTCGTTGTACTCACCTCCCATGCCCATGCCTGCGCAGGTCGTCGACATGGACAACCAAGAGCTCTCTGCTTTGGCCGGGAAGAGGATCCTCACACCGTTGTCTCGCTCTGCACTGGATCCGGTCCGTCTCCAACAACCGTCGCTAGATCTGGTCTGCCGCTGCCCGTCCGCACCTTCGGCGACCCTTGTCGTCGCTGGATCGAACCATTGACATCATTGACAACACGGGGTCGAGTTTTTTTTTGTTTTCAAAATTAATAGTAGTAGCGCAGGTCACAGACACGCGCTACAGATAGTTAGTGGTAGCGTGTGTGGAACCCACGCTACTACTAACACATGTTTGGGTTATGCCACCTCTGAATATCCAGAGCGAATGAACTGTCGGGGCAATTGCTCTCGGCGATCCTCCCCGAAGGAGGTCACCGCCGAATGCTTTACTGCCTAAATCTCCAAATCCCTCGTCCGGTCCTAGAGTCGCCAAACTCTAGGGCCATGCCTTTAGGTTGATTTTAGACACCTCAAAATCCAAATTCCTTATACGATCAAACGCTCCCGTACAAGACCAGGTAGGTCACACGCGATTGCTCGCTCGCCGCCTAAACCCTAACCCTAGACATAGCCAGACATCAGGCACTACTCAGCAAACGAGGCTGTTGCCGAGTAGATGGAAAATGCTAACTGTAGTCACTTCTCAGTGCATGATATGCCGAAGAGCCGACGATGACGGCTGCATGGCTGGCAGCGAGCTGCCCCCGAGTAGTTGGAAGACGTGCATGTACATAATTAAGCTAAGCTACCAAGCTGCCTGGTGGATGTTTTTCACTAACGCGCAAATGCACGTACAAGTCGCCGAATAGTTCGATGACGACAGATCTCAACTCACCGAGACACCGGCTTGTGCGAGACTCAAGGCAGCTGTACTAGCCAACACATGTTTCTTAACACGAGCATTGTTGTAACATAATACTAGATCATATGAACTTCATGTTTGCAGCGCAAAACCAGACCATAAACAACATAAAATTTCTTTCTATAAAATAAAACAATGAAAAGTAACTTACGAGGGTAAAAATTTATGTTGAGAGTCGTTTTTCTACAGCCTAGCTCGGTGCATCACGCAAGAAAACATAGCAAAACATTTCAAAAAATTCTGAAACATTGTGGGAATGATCATCAACAAATGTTATTGCCATTTGCAAAGTTTGGTGGTAAAATAACAAATCCTAATATTTGGTTTTTACTTTGCGTTGCAGATCGAGATCCTGTTTCATTTTCCCCATCTGATATGACTCTTCAGTTGAATCTTGTTCCATTAGTTTCCTTCGCTCCAATGCATTTGATCTCCGTCTCTTTACAATCGAGTTGACATGGCTTAGAAGTTTCAAATTTTGATCATCAACTTGCAATACTCTAAGGACCATACAATTTTCCAGTAACAAATTGGCGCGGCAAACCTTGGGCTATCCAGCCCCAATAACTCAAATTGTATCTTGATGTTTTTCACACAATTCTGCAAGCAATCGAACCAGCAACCAGTTACAATGGGTAGCTGTGTGAGTTTAGAGACACCGTCATCGTGGTTGAGCATGAGCGGAACCATCTCTTCCGAGTTGACCATCCTGAATAAAACCGTGAGCATGTCATAATTAGATAATGATGCCCAACTGATTGTGTTAGCGAAACCATGTCTTGGATGCAGTGGATGCATAGTAATCTGAATCCGTAGGCCTTGGATCGCCAGGCAGCACTGCAGCAAGTAGGAAGTGATTTGGCAGCAACATCCTTTCTGCGCCATTTGCCATAGGACCCCTGGAGCTGTAGCCGTTCAAGATGGGGCAACATGACAAAGTGCTCGGCTGGTTTCATGTCCTTGTTGCCATCCACTGTGACGATGCACATGCACCCAATGTTTAGCACCTTCAGTTTAATGGCCTTGGCATGCTGAAAGTTGCCGAGAAATTGCCACAAAGGAGCAAAGCGTACTGTGAATATTCCCTCGCGGTTACCAAGTGGCCAGCTTGGTAAGCTATCAACAACAACAAAAAAGAATATTCCCTCACAGTTTTGCATGTACATCCGTTCGAGGGTCAGATCCACATGCGCCAACTTGGTGGCGTGTGATCTCATCGAGATCTCCGAAAGGGGTTGTCGTATTTGAAGACACGCAGTCATGGCGTGTCGAGCTCGATGCCATGGCGGACCCCGAGACGGTCCACCAGCGTGAGGGTGGTGAGGCTTGAGGAGTGCACCGCCACACGGTCGCCGTCCCGGAGACCATGAAAGAGGTGGTTCTCGATGTGGAGGTTGACGAGGTTCGGCGTGGCATGGATCAAGCCCTCGAGATACGTCTTTGATGACGAGCACTTGTAAAGCCGCAGCGTGGAGAGCCGTGGGAAGGAAGCGGCGGCGCCGGCCGGTGAAGGCTCGAGGCTGCAGCACGCCAGGTCCAGGGCGCGGAGGGTGTGTTTGATATGGCAAATCCGACGGCTCGCGGCCTGGCTGATCTTTTAAAAATATCAGCCGGCGGACGCATATCACGCCCCATAGAATTTTACTGAAAAAGTAATCCCTTATGAACTAAAAATAATTATTTCTTATGATGACTAGTGGATATGTTCTACTACATCAAGTGTCTTTTAAGAAAAACTATCATAAAGTGTGTACGCATGTTTGTACAAAGAGTAACATCAAATGCCTGCACAGCCATGTATCCAAATGAGTCATCATGTTTGCAATCGTTCACAAATTTAATTTATGAGGAGAATATCTAGGTCATTGTCCTTTTTTGTCCTTTTTGCGGGAAAAACTTCCGATCTACTCCCTCCGTTCCATAATATAAGAACGCTTTTGACACTGCACTAGTGTCAAAACATTCGTATATTATGGGACGGAGGGAGTATTTATTGTTAGTTAAGTGCAAAGAACATCAGAAGTAAAAAAATTACATTCAGCTTTGTAGACCACCTAGCGATAACTACAAGCATTGGAGTGAGCCGAAGGTGTGCCGCCGTCATCGCCCCTCCCTCACGTAGCCGAGCATCGATAGTGTCGTATAGTTGTGGGAGTTTTGTTATCACCTTTTATAAGTATATAATGGTTTGTTCTCCAGATGCTGACCACATTGTATGCTCCATTCAAATAAATTGTCGTTGTATCAATTTATTTTTGCATGCAGAAGCTTAAAGATAAAGACATTGTACCTGAAAGAACAAATTTTTTTCAAGACCTAAGAGATTGTGTCCCCTTTTTCGTGTGGCCTTAGTAGTAGTACACAATTTTCCTTGGCATGCTATAGATGGATTGAAAGCAAGAATTTAAGGCTTGGAGCGCGTTGTGTCAAGTATAGCTAGCAAACATTCGCTTCCTATAATTTCTTTTGATTTCTACTTTCTGTTCTACACTGTAATCGTCTTTCCTTTTTCTAGATTGTTTCGACGAGTCGGCTGACTCCCGTCCTATTTGTTTCCTTTGATCCATAGCGTCAGTTCTCCATCTCTGCACCGTCCAATTGATATGGCTTAAAAAGTTATGCTTTCCATCCTCAGTTTGCAAGACATCGAGCACCATACAATTTTCTGCAAAGAACCTGGCGAGCCGAACCTCAAAGCTATTCAACTCCTTCAACTCAAACCGCATGGTCACTTTTTTCAGATGATTCTCCAAGCAACTGAAACGGCGACCGGTCAAACCAGGGAGCTGCGCAACTCGCGAGGAGCCATGGTCATCAAGGTCGAGCATGAGAGGGGCCATCTCCTTGGAGAAGCGCCTCCGGAACAAGTCCATGGACACATCAAAGTCCGGTGAGGACACCAAGCTACTCTCGCCGGTGTAAGAAGTTTGGTAGGGCGTAAGAATCCGAATCCACAAGTCACGGATCACCGGGCAACAATGCAGCAAGTTGGCAATGGCGGTAGCTGCGTCGCCCTTGCGGTCCGGGTCGTCCCTGCGGCCCGGGTCGGCAAACCCTTCTAGCTCTAACCGTTCTAGAGCGGGCAGCATGACGAGGTGCTCATGTTGTACACCCTCTTCCACGGCAATGCACCGAATGTTTTGCACCTTCAATCGGATGACCTTGGCGTGCCGAAAGTGGCCAAGGAATTTCCACACCTGGGCAAAGCGTGGCAAGACCAGATCATTGCCGTTATCACCGAGGGTTAAGTCTGCTCGAGCCAACTTGATCGGCTGCGATTTCATCCAGAGCTCCGTAAGGATGAAACTGCTGTACTTGAAGGTGCGCAAGCATGGCGTGTCGAGCTCCGTGCCTTCTAGACGGGTGTTACCGGAGCTGTCCACAAGCGTGAGGTCGGTGAGGCTTGAGGAGTGGAGCGCAAAGCGTGAGGTCGACGACGAGCACATGTAAAGCCGCAGCCGCCCTCCCGCGGCTCCGACTCGAGCCTACAGAAGACAAGGTCCAGCACGCGGAGGGTGTGTCCCGGCAGCACGGCAGGGTCCAGCTTGTATATCCAGCAGGAAAGCTTGTCGCCCTGCCGCATATTCTTCACGACCTCGAACCTGACGCGTAGATCCTCGAGGTGCCCCAGCGGCGGGGCGTCGAGAAGGGAGGCCATCAGGTCGCAGCTATTGCGGTTGCGGCTCGGCCCCCACCTGGAGTTTCCCATGACATCCTCAAAGTACTGCCTGTCCTCCCGTCCCTCCACGGTCAGAGAGAGCGTCTTAATGCGGCCGCACCGGCCGGCTGCGCCGAGGAAGGCACAGGCATCGGAGAAAAGCCGGTTGTTCACCTGAATGCCGTCCCGGCCGTGGCCGGCGTAGTCTTGGCCCGGCTTGCGGTACGACCTGGAGTCCAGGTTGAGAGAGTCCGTGCGTAACCAGAGCGGGCGCCATTGCCGGGAGAGAGCGGATGTGCGGGCAGCGTCCCTGGCGGGGAGGAACGAGACGATGGATTGGAGCAGGTCTTCGGACAGGTCGGAGAGACGATCGGCGCCGGACATGGTCTCGCGTACGTCGTTGAAAGGCAAAAGGGCGTCAAGTCATGATAAATATAGCAACAACCTGTATATTCGAGGTCGGTTCTGACTTGTGAGTCAAACCGACTACGTACGTACCGGGTGATATGATGGACATATCCGAGTTCAAATCCAATCTTGATCCTCCGACCATCTTGAATCCTCCATGATGCACATCTTGCAAAGAACCGAACCTTAGTTCGTCGAGGTGGCAGGTAGGAAGCAATTAAATACCTTTTCATATGGTCTCGTCACATCTTTAGCTCTCGCACAACTAGCCCGTTGATAAAGTAATAGGTTTCTTTTTTTTTAAGTTTACTGTTCATGCACTATTTTAATCCGATTTTCATTTTTGCCGAGAGCTGCTCAGATGTGCCAAATGAGTTGAAATTTGTAGCGGACCTCACGCATCAAATTATCTACCACGCAAAAAAAAATTGAATTTTTGTAGTATTTGACCCATTGTGTTTTTAGAAAAAGCAACCGGGTCCCTGCGGACGAGCTCGTCGCCGGAGCCGGCTGTCGGTGTCGCGGGCTACAGCTCGATGGTAAATGCCGGCCTGGCCGGCCGCCGGGCGCGGCCGTGTGTCGGCTGCAGGGGGTGGTGCGACGCTGGGGGGAGGAGGCGGGGCGAGCCGTGAGCGCGGGTCGGGGAGGGTTCGCGCGGCGGAGGCAGAGGCGGAAGCCGAGCAGCGGCAGGGCTGCGGCGAGGCACGCAGGCCGGCGGGCAGCGCGGGCGGTCTGCGGTGGCGGGGCCGGCAAGCCGCAGCGGCAGCAAGCCATCAGGGGGCGCGGGCAGGAGCTGCGCGGCAGCAGGCAGGGGAGGCCAGGGGCTCGCCGGCGCGAGCAACAGAGGCCAGCAGCGGGGACAACGGCGGTAGCGACAGTTAGCAACGACATCAGATAGAGCAGCAGCGGCGGCGCCTAGGAGCAGTAGAGAGGAAAAAGAAGAATGACGTGTCACTACTAGGGAAAACCCTAGCAATAGCGCGGGTATTTTCTTTATCAGTAGCGCGCGAGGACGCGCTACTGATAAGGCGCTACAACTAACGTGTAGCAGTAGCGCCTGTCGTCCCACGCTACTGCTATACATGCGTAGCGGTAGCGCGCTTTAGTGCAAAGCACTGCTGCTAATATCTGCTGCGCTTTTTAGCAGGAAGCGCTACTGGTAAGGGAGTGCTACTGCTAACTTTGTTCCCCTCGCTACGGCTAGTTTTATTAGTTTTTGTTTTTTTTCTTCATATTTGTTTTGTATTTGAATAGGTTTTATACAATAATCTTTAGCATATCATACACATACAAATGTAATCATACCATATACATACAAATAGTCTCATCAAATCATGTCATCATCATAATCATCATCCAACACAAAGTGGTCTCTCGTCATCATCTCGAAAATAGTGATACTAGTCTCAATTACTTGCAACTACATCGTCATCCATCTAAATAATGATATACGCGAGAAGACCTATCACTTTGCGTGAACCTAAACTAACTACTGGCTGTCGCTCGGAAACCGGAAACCGGTACACCTGGGCCTGGCATTCTGGCCACTCGTCATATACTCCTGGCGTAGCACTTGTTCGCCATCGATGATCTATACACCTGCATCATCACATGAGTCGATGATATGCAACATATATAGTTGAGCAACAGAAAGAGACAGATTTGGCAAAAATAGAAGCAACATATCATAAGCATAAATAACAAAGTTAAACGTACCCAAAATGCCCTAACTAGAGTGATCTTCGCTAGTCGAGGAGGACGGTTTAATTACATCACAAATAAAGTTTCGTCGTGCATAATTCAAAGTTTCGTTATACAGATAGTATGGACTAAATGGACACATTGTCATATATCGACAATCACTCCATATCGTGCCATCCATCCAAGTCAGGGAGATAGTCCCTAAGCCTAGTGAAAGGCTTCAGGTCGAGACGCTGAGCGGCTACGCGTGTTCGGACGTCTTCCCGCAACATTTGTCCTTCTTCGTAGAACATCCCTGTTTTTTCAACGACCTCCTTCATGATGATTTGGGCAAGTTCGCGCTGGATGTGGTAGAACTTAGCTCGAAGTCGATGATCCTCGATATCTCCTAAGTTCTTTGCCCATTGCAGAATATGGGCATCGCCGGATGTAGGTGACATGCGAAGGTTCTGGTGATCCCGTCTGTACTCCAGCATGTGGTATAGGACATAGAATCCATCATTAAGAGAATCACTCGGTTGCTGGATGCAGCAGAAGTCGGTCTTATGGCCGAAGGCGGGCCTTTTGTCCCTTTTCTTCTTGTCCTTGACCTCTCCACCCCGTGCACCGTAGTAAAACATAGCACTGTCGAGAACAGACTTGATGTGGGTCTAATCCTTTTTGTTAATGTTCTTCGACGAGTCCAAGTAAAGAGCGTGGGAGTATCGAGGGTAGAGGATGATGAGGACAGCGCGCCCGCCGCTGCGGAAAATAAGTACACCTCAAATTAATTAGCCTCCATCGTGCAAATGAATGATTGAAATCAAAGGAAGGATATCCGCGTGGATGACTTACATGGGATGATAAGGCACGAGAATCGTCTCCTTGTCCTTATTGGCGAGCATGAAATTGTGTATTCCCCCGCGTATTCACGGTGCTTTGCGCAGACTCCCAAGAAGGCCCCGTGCATGAAGTACGGGTCAGCGACACAGATATGAGGTATCTGCTCAACCCCGATGAGGTAGTTCATGTGCAAAGCATAAAGGCGGACAAACGCAAAATTCAGCTTCTTCAAGTGAAACATGTCGAAGATGTAATCGAATCGAAGGAAGAATTTCTCCGCAGGGAATGTGTCGACATACGAGAATCCCCGCGGCACGTTAACCACGTAGAGTGGGTATCCTGGATTTTTTTAGGCGATGAGGCATTTATCTATCCGCGGCACATCGTCATGAAGTCTCCTTAAATCGTCGAATCTGGCCCCTAGCGCTGCTTCAGGTAGGATTGGTTGACCGGGGATATGCCATTTTGCCGCACCGGGCATATCTATACAGTCTTGAACCCGAGGCTGCTGAGGCGGCTAGATCGTAGAAGTAGCTTTTTTGCCTTTCCTCGATCTCTTTCTAGACTTCTTTACTACCGAAAGGTTGTCCATAATATGTTCAGACTCCGGAGGCGGCAATTCAGGCACCGACTCATGACACTCAAACCCTAAGTAGGCGCCAGTATTGACATACTATTGAGTGTCATCGTCATCCTCATCCTTATCTATGGCGACGTCACCAGCGACTAATGGAGTAGGTGAGGTGTTGATGTTCATACCTAACTGCGTGCTCGGGGGTGTGCTCCCGGTCGCCTCCAGACGAAGCAGACTCTTTGGCCACAACAAGACCCATCCACTGTAACAATCACCAAGCCGCCGCGGGGTCTCGTCGTCATCCCCCACTAGTACCAGAGGAGCCAAATTCTCATGGCCCGGTTTGACACTGGCCACGGAAACCTTGAAGACTTCCGGGGGGATCGACCGGCTGTGGAACAATGGTTCCTTCAGCTTCATTATCGTCGCATTCCCCACGTCCACCTTCTGGTCACCGATGGTGTACAATATGGTGCACGGGGTTTCGTCGGCCTGCAAAGAAAAGTCTGTTACATGAGACATCTGAAAGGCAACGAAAACGGGAGATTATACATTTATTGAAGGGGCTGGTGTGACAGATACCGTGAAGGCGTCGAGCTCAGCCAAAGATGAAGCACCGCTGAGCACGTCCGGTGCCGGAGCCGGTGCAGGAGCAGGTGCAGGAGCCGGTGTGGGAGCAGGTGCAGCTGCAGGTGTTAGTGCAACGCTAGTCGAGCTGCTCCTGAGGAAGTCGGCAAGGGGAAAGTCCGCTGCATTTTTTCTGGATTTTTCCTGCTCCAATTGAAAACGGCCGGAACCAAGGTATTAGACATATCTACAACCACCTGTTTTGCGGCAGCTACCGCTGTTGCGACTGTCTCAGATGATTTCTTTTCAACCGCAATCTCAACCTTCTTGTTGATGTTTTCTTCAGTTAACCTCCGTCTTTCCTTTCTCTTCTTCGTGGTCTCACAGCAGTACTTCTTCCACGTGGCGCCGTCTCCGACACCGTGCACGCGTCCATACGACGGTCGAGTCTCCACCGGGAGTCTTTTCAATATGTTCAACGCCCGGTTTAATGGAGTGTTCCACTTGGGCCTCGCCAACGCCTCAGACGGCGAGTCACTTTCGGCCGCAATCATGTGCTGCTCTCTCTGCAAAAGGCACAAGGATCGTTTACAAATATGACTAACATGCAGTCGAATTGATCAGAAACTAAAATTACCAGCAGTCTCATGAACTCCGTCGTGACCGCGTTCTTCTCGAAAACCTTCTTCACTGGGTCCCAATGGTGTCGGGCCCTGAGGACGTCACGCTCCTGCGGGACGGTGAAGTCCGCCAAGGGGTCTGGGATGCCCAAACTCGCGGCTTCCACGTCCTCCTTGGCCCATATGGACCTCTTCCGGCCGTAACCACGGCTTCCGAGGTGGTGGCACCCAATGTTCTTCTGTTGAAGCCCCTTCATGTACTTCGACTTTTTTTGGCAGCTTCGGCCTCGCAAGCCGCCTTGAATATTTCAAAGTGCTCTGCCGTGATTGTCGGATTATCCTTTACAATCTCGGAGTATGGTTCCTTTTCGTCGACGATCCGATATTTCACCCTTGCTTTCCAGGTGGCCAACGTGTCGCTAAACTTGCTCATGGCATGTTTTTTTATGTTCTTCATTATCTGGTCCTTATCTGGATCTTTATAATCCTTTTCACTCCGGCCTGGGAACAAGAATATCTGGTGCGGCTTCTTTATGAGGGAGGGCCTCATATTATCTATTTTGTTTAGTTTCTCATCGTTGATGGTGGTGGTTGTCCGTATGATGCAGCTTATTTGATTGCCGTAGCACGCGCGCGCTTCCTCGGGCGCGTTTGGCTCAAAATTGCCGTCGTCCACTTCCGTGACCACTGGTCTAGTAGTCCTGAGCTTGTTAGGAAGTCGTCGCCTCATTGCTTTCGGTTCTATACCGGCTCTGCTAGTCTCGGCGCCGGTCTCGATGCCGGTCTCAGTCTCAGCGCTGGTCTCGATGTCGGTCTCAGTCTCAGTGCCGGTCTGGATGCCGGTCTTAGTCTCAGTGCCGGTCTCGATGTCGGTCTCAGTCTCCGATGTGATAGGTGGACCCAGCAACATCAACTGTTGATCGTCGGCTTCCCTCAAAAATTCCTCTGCCGCCAGGTACACGTTGTCGCAGTCACCAGAACCCTTTCCTTCATCATTGCTAGCCATGTTTCCTATGATTAAATCTAGTAAATTAATTCTAGACCTAATAAAATAAATAATGACATAAAAAAGGCCTATGCTTTGCAGGGACTTGACTCCTTCCCGGTGCGGCAACTCGCGGGCACTCGACATGTCCTAGTTTGTAGCACAAGTCATGCCTAAATTCACGAAAAATTTGGGCATGACCTTTGCTAAAAAGTGGACAAATCGAGCACCTGAAATTTGTCGGAACAAAAATGAATCAACATTCCAGCAAAATATAGGCCACCCGCGCTTCATTCCCTGGAAACAACAAAAGGCCACATGGGCACATCGAACCACACTTCAATAAAAAGATATAACATGACTAACCGGGCCACAATCGGACCACACTTCCCTGAAAACAATAATAAAAGTCTAGAAAGGATCATCTTTAAAATAAAACTTGCCTAAATTCTTTTCCTAAAAAAATAGTGGTCTTTTCGAAAATCAAAAACCTTTGCAAAATGACCTCACTAAACACTTCTCTGCCTAGGACAAAACCCAAATTCTGTTCTAGTATTCCTCTCTCTCTCTCTCTCTCTCACACACACACACACACACAGATTATTTTCTCTAACGCTTCTCTGCCTAGGACAGAACCCAATTAAATTGCAAAGAAACTTCATTTCTCTAACCCTTCTCATCTAATGCTCTAAAATAATTTTTTCCTCTAACCTAGCGAACCTAGTTAACCTAGCTTGTTAACCTAACGAACCTAATTAACCTAGCTATTTAATCTAGTTAGTTAACCTAGCTAGTTAACCTAGTTTACCTAGATAATTAATCTAATTAAACTGGTTAACCTAACTAGTTCTCTGTCAAAGCCCTAACTAAATTTTTGCACTAACCTAGATAATTAACCTAATTAAACTAGTTAACCTAGCTAGCTAGTTCTCTGTCCAATGTTTGTGCTATGCATGAGAGAGAGAGAGGAGGGGTGGGGGCTTACAGAGGATGGCTCCGGTCGTGGCGAGGGAGGCAGGGGCGGCGGGGGAGGCAGGGGCGTCTCCAGTGAGGGCGAGGGAGGCAGTTGTGGCGAGGAAGGCAGGGCGTCGAGGGTGGCTCCGCTGGCGCCGAGGGCGGCTCCGATGGCGTTGATGAGGTCGCGCGGCTCCGGTGGCGTCGATGGCGCGTGGCTCTGGTGGCTCCGGGGGCGTTGACGTCGGCAGGAGACGGCGGCGAAGTAGGGCGATGGTGAATTAGGGAGACGGCGGCGAAGTGGGGCGAAAGATTTGGGAGAGAAGTGGTGGCCGGGGGGGAACCGCTTTTGAGTTAAGTCAAACTTAACGGTAGCGCATTTATGTAAAAGCGCTATAGCTAAGTTCGGTAAACACGCTACAACTATAGCTATGTATTTTCCTTTCCTTTTCTCTTTCTATAGCGGGGGTCTAAACAAGCGCTACTGCTAAGTTATCTATAGCGTCTCTGATGAACAGACGCTACTGCTATTCCTTTCTCCTTTTTCCCTTTTCCATTTCTTTTTCTTTACATTTTATTTTTTTCCTTTCTCCTTTTTTTATTTCTTTCATTTTCATTTACTTTTCTATTTTTTTCATTTAATTTTCTTTTCATTAACAGTAGCGCGTTTCATAGTAAACGTGTTGCTAAAATAAACTTAGCGGTAGTGCTCTTTCTAGAAGACCGCTACTACTATATGTAGCCTGTCGGCTTAGTAGTGAGAATTTTAGTAGTAGCGTTTTTAAAAGGAGACGCGCTACTGCGACGTTTGTGTCTGCAGCACGTTTATCCAGCACGCGCTACTGCTGTTTAGCAGTATCGCCGTTTTTTAACAAGCGCTACAGCTAAAATTATGTGTATAAGGCTTTCCCTAGTAGTGTGTGGGCCCTGACAGGTGTGTGGGCCCTGACAAGGTTCAGTTCAACGGTCAAAAAAAACGGAGTTGACTTTGCCACCACGTCAGCCCTGACAGGTGGGCCCGCATGTCATAAACGTGTTTAAATCATCTAAACTTGCCATTTTTCAAAAGTGGTAGTTTTTAGTCACAGAATTTGAAATTTTTGTAGTTATCAGTCACTTTTTTGAATGTGGTAGTTCTGTGGGACGGCAACCCATAATGTAGTAGTTTTTTGTCAAATACTCCATCCTGGAAGAGGCAGTACGATCAGATGGTTGCATCATCATGTTCCCTCTGATGTTATCTAACTTGTCTTATTTGGATACACCAATGTTTAGCTTGACACCTTTTGCTGACCATAATCATAAGCATTTCTGCGAAAATCAGGAGATTGATCTTCATATACGGGTGTTTTTGGGCGTGTGTGTGGTGAATTTACATGACATAGTTTCCTAGGCATTCAGTAAAAAGGATCTTGATGTGTACGTACGCTGATAAGTTTTCTTCACATTTTGGTTACCAGAATTCAGGATGCTGTGATTGTAATGGACAATTGTGTACATGCATTTCCTTCTTGAGGAAAACATTTGAAGATCCACATTCACTATTGGGGAATTGGGAGTAGTATCAGGAACTAGCATATCTTATTTCTGTGACCCAATTAGATGGCGTAAATCAATGGTTTTTACTTAGGATGCTTCTGTTAGAAATGAAAATACTGAAAAAAAATTGGCCTTCTGTAGATGAACTTATTGTTGTTCTTTTGAGCAGCTACCTCGTAGTAACAGCAACTGTGCAATGCCTGTGGAGCCTCGTTGTGGCCATTAGGAGTGTCTATGCACTTCTTGTCAAACGTTTCTTCCGAAATGCCCGAGCTGCCATCATACTCTCCATCGGCGACTGGGTAAGTCATGTTTTCTCGGGCACCTCAAACAAACAACTATCTGTCATTCATTATGTTTTGAATAGGCAAAGAATCATTTACCGGTCATGTCTATCTCTCTCTCCCCTAAAAACGTTTGGTTTTTGACCCTGATGTTTTGTCCCATAGGTCACACGAGCAATGATCTTCAGCGCAGCGTGTGGATCGGCAGGCATCACCGTTCTCCTTGACAATTATCTCAAATCTTGCCCGGGAAATCACACTGCAAGCTTCATGACTGCTACCGCCATGGCTTTTTTGTGCTGGTTTGTCCGTGTGCCGTCCGGTATCAGGAGCCTTTGGTGGGCGGTCTACAAAATACAAAGATCCTAGTTTGTGAAACAAGACTCGGGCTGTTTGCAACTCGATCCCTTTTTGTGACCAAACTGGGACACATCATAGCGCAGCTAACTATACTATGTCCGGGAAGCAGCGGGTGGACACCGATCTTTCTGTGCAAATTAGAAGGGAGTAACTTGGTGTTGGAAAGTGTGGCTGAGCAGCTCTGGATTTTTCTTTTCCGTTTGAGGATAGTCCTGGTGGTTGTGTTCTGGCCTTCTGGGCAGCTCAAGGTTTGCTGATATGCTATATCAGTTTTATTCTGCCACTCATATATTTGATTATCGATATCTGGATCTTATATGTCCTGAGATTACTCAGGTAGCGTGGTAACTTACAGTTGCCAGATTATTGGTTGTCTCAGTTTGCCGACACATCTTAGTGTCCGTTGGTCGAGTTTTTTTGCTGTCAGTGCCAGTAGATGGCTTGGGTTCTGATTGAAAACCGTTTTACATGGCACTTGCATGGCTTTACTACAAAGAAGTGAAAATCATCTTGGAAAACCGTCAAGATATCAATAAGCCAAACTGAGAAGAAACTAGGCCATTAACAAATGTGATCTGATTAATAACAATGGTTCACTTCCCTAAGTGTACATATAAGTATCCTTAAGTTTTCACAGGAAGTGCAAATTTCAATATTTTAAAGTAACTGGGATTGGCACCATACTGCTACAAACTGAAACAAAGATTTTGGCATGCACTCTCGCTTGTTTGTGAAGAGGTAAGAATCCAGTGAAGAAAAATAAAATTAAAGATTACACAAGATTCATATTCAATGTCCCATTCATCTGATATAAGCTAAGTTTGGTTTTAAAGAAGTTCTTGACTTCGCATTAGCAGTCAAACTCATATTGAAATTGCTTATTCAAAAAAGAAAATCACAAGTCACAGAATCTGATATAAGCCAGATTTGATGTGGCAAAACTTGCAAACAACAGTATCCCAATAATTCTTCATATGTTCCTATCACATCTTCCATCCTGTAGCTTCCTTTCAAATACAGGAGTAACTAACAACAGCATCAGCAAGAATGAGAAAACCAAGGAGCAGAGGAGTCACAGGTTGTTTGGGAGCAGACCCACAAACGGGCGCACGCACACACACTATACAAGATTGTCGGTAGGCTTCCCTGTAATCATCCCGGAGGAAGTTTTTGTCAACGAAGCGAACTCGCAAAGTTTGTCACTTGCGGTAAAGAATGTCACAGTGACCACGCCTACACAACAAGGTCAGCAAGGGTGCGCCATCAGATGATAACAAGTCGGCGTCGTTGCTTCCCTCCTCCAGCAGTTTAGGAGCTGTGCTCGAGGAAAGGTAGCTCCGAGTCAAATGGAGAGGGCCCTTGTTCAAGTCTGACTGATGAAAGAAATCGAGGCGCTTCACTAACACAACTTGACCCGTCGAGCTCTTATCCACGACTTCGACACGCAACGGTATGCCGAGCGTGTATGTCAAAGCCCTCATTTGTGTAGTGGTAGCTTCAGCATCCAGCGATCGCACCGTTTTCCAACAGAACTGTTATCACAACCATATATATGAAATAATGGTGAGTGTAATCTGTGAGTGGTAAACGTAGTATCGGTTAATCCTTTATTACCTTAAATCACAAAAATTGACCAGTGGCAAACTTTATTTCTGAGTTTAAATGTTTATCCAGAGAGAAAGGTAAACTCATACACCACGAGAATTGCTGATAAAACTTTAATAAGTATGCTAAGTCTCAAAGACACAGGACAAGATAATCCGTCTGTACTATATCGAGAATGATATCCGAGGATAGTACATGGGAGCAGAAACTCCACCTGGAGGACATTCACATTTTTGGGGATAGATTGCTTGTAGAACTCTTCTGTCCGGATTTCAGTCTCAGTAAGCAACCTAAGGAAAGATATAACTGGCAAAAACAACATGTTATATAAAGAACAAATAGAGAAACAACACATCCTAAACAAGGACTGATATCCTTACTCCTGCCTGAAAAGGACTCCTGCAGGCTTCTCTGGTACAGCCATTCAGAAGTACAACTACAAAAGACAAACGAACTTGTTTGTAAACAAAAATATAACTAACACGAAATAAGGGTATCTTAAACATATCGTCAAGACCTTTCTATGAATATCAAGTTAAAACATACACATACCCTGCTGCAATGACGTTGAGAACCTCATTGAGCTCCTGAAACAAACGTGCAAACACTAGGTTACGTATGTAATTTAAGGTATATCATGAAGGGAATGTCAAAATGCTACAGGAGTCCATCCTTCTTCCAGCACTAGTGGAGAAACAATATCATATAAGTTCGACCAAAGATCATTTTGATTTATACATAATGCTCAATTATGTCCATAGTGAATTTAGTGTTAGCAGCAAGCACTTATAGCTGTTAGATAGTGCCCATAATGTAGCAAAAATTTGAAAGTAAAACTACAATCATCAAGAACAAAATAAAACATGGCAAACTGAAAATTTTATACAACTGAGAAAGAATGAAACATTCTAGTGCCCTACCCATGTAGTTGTCCTGCACTCTACACCATCTTATCTATTTGCTATTTTCTTAAGGCATTGTTCAGACTAAAAATCTGAGGAGGCAGAACGAGTTCAGTTATTTTTCAGAACAATTCAGGCAACACAAGAGATGCATACAATTGTTAGCAAGCATATTCGTTCCACATAATTATTTTGCACGTAAATGGATAAGGAGATAAGGCAAAAAAGGTTTATGCTTTTGCAAGCTAGTACAGTACTTACAGAAACAACACTTGAGAAGTATTTTTCAGGATTTAAGAAGTATGCTTCGTCCCACTTAAGACGAGAGAATCTATCTGTATACATTTCGAAACATTCCATAAGACGAGTAACCTCAGCTTGTTTATCTTGCATTTGTCGAAGGATCTCCTGTAGACAAGCCTATTTATATTACATTTCCATGCAGATCAAGAAATCATCATGAGTAAGTAAACTGAAACAGTTACCATGTAGGAAAACAGAAAAGCTCTGTAAAAGCAGCTGCCATCTTGGCGAGTTCTTCGGAAGAGCACATAATGCTTACTGAGAATCTATATAAGAAAATGATTTTCAGATATGTACAACAAACTAAATCATGACAATGTTTCTAGCATAAAATTAGTTGAATGCAGACAAACCTTCATCTTTTCCTGGATGATGGAGTTATCTGGACATTCACGAACCAATTCTGAGAGTTGTTCCTACAATACCAAGAAGAAGAATCACAAAAGGTAGCATTAAGGTATGATGGGCGATATGCAGCATTCATCTAACTTGAGCATGGATTTGAATAGTAATGCTGATGAAGCAAAATTGTTTTTATGGTTCTCACACATGGAAAAAAAACAGAGTACTTCATGGTAAGAAAACTTTTGTTTCCAAAAAAGCAGAAAAAAAGGTGCAAAATATTGATTACAATTCACAGTGATATTCATTTAACATCTGCCGACATCAGAGTACTTTCTACTGGGCAATTGCTCAATACAACATCTAAGGAATTATATACTGAAAGAATAAACAAACACAGAACGACTGGGGCAGTAAGCAAGCTTATACTGGAAATGTTTGAGAATGTAACTCCCAAATATCATGTCAACTGGAAAAAAGAATGAATATCTTGTGATAGTCGATTGTAATGAGACATTTGGGAGGTCTACATTCAGGTGGTCTGAAATTGAAGCGCACAAGAAAGAGAATTTACTGCATTGTAGAGTGCATCCACTTCATGGTTGAAGAGCTTAAAAAAACTCTGAGGTATAGCATTCTCACCTCACTTCGTAATGCTGTCGGGAGAGCATCTGGACACCGGAAACCACCAATGAGGACACGGCAGTCCTTTTGTGGTTTGAGGTACGTTCTGTGGCCATCCAGCAACTGGCTCGAGGTTTCTCGCAGTGAAAGATAATCTTGTGTGCTGAGTGCAAGTTCTGAACAGTATAGAATAAGTTACTATGAAATGGTATCATCTGGGATGTTTCCTTGATCACTCATGAAGAGTACACAGAAGAAGTTACCAGGAAGTGATCCTCCGAGCTCCTCATCCGAATCCTGATCATCCTCTTCCTCCTCCCGTGAATCTGCATCATCTTCTAGCTCCCCTTCTTCCAGCTCCACCTGAAAAATGGAGTGAACAGGGAATCAAGAAATAATTCTTTGCAGGGAAAACCAGAGCATCATTCTTAGGTTACCAATTTCAGCCGATTATACCAAGAATTAACAGAACACAAGTTTGGGTCAAAATAGAAAACCCCATCCATCTCCCCACGAACTGCAAGAACTTGCAGAAGGGTCGGCGAGTATCAAACCAATCCATTCGAACTCATCCCCCCATATGCTACAGCCAAGAACTCATCCCCCCATATGCTACAGCCACCTCACCGACCCGACAGCCAAGAACGACAAATTGGGCGCAAGAAACAGGCCAAGAACGACATAAAGAACACCCGGACGCGCCAAATTCTGGCGAAAAGATCGCCGAGCAATCGCAACCCAAGCTGGTACAAGACGGTGGGAACTCACCGGATCCTTGTCGGCGGGAGGCGGCGGGGACCCTGGCGGCTGAAGCGGGGGCGGTGAGGGCGACTGCGCGGGCGGCGGTGGCGGCGACGGCGAGAGCCGTGGCGCCTTCGTCGGTCGATCATCGCCTTCGCCGCCGTGGTCTCCGCTGCTTCCCGCGCTGGATGGCTGGGCCAGGTCATCCAGTTTTCTCTTCGGGCCCATTTCTTTCCTCGCTGGAGTTTGCCTTTTCTGTCTTCTCCCCTCGTCTCCTGTGGAATTTGTGTATCGCTCCTCTCCAGGGACCCAACTGGTCCATATTTATACTCCAACGGGCACCGTTGCAAGTCGTAGAAAGGCCGAAACATTCTTTATTTTTTCTTTTGCGGGAAACTTGGAAACAGAACGTTTGCTTGAACATATGCAACATAGAAAATTACCCATTTCAGCTTTTGTATTAACTAATGTACAAATGCGCATGGACATTTACATGATTTTTCCCCATGAAATATTTTTTTGACCAAAAGAGAAAATCAGAGTACAAACCGGCAAAACGGTAAGATGCAATGTGGCCAATAGGATGGCACGGATCTCCATAGTGCACCATGATGTGAGGAGGCATAGGTAATGTATAAATAATTTCCACAAGTCCAAATACGTGCCAGATTTATGTCTTAAAGCAAAGTATCTAATTGGTTCAGTGGGTGACAGTAGGACGTGGACCTTCTTCAGTCTCTTTTGTCTTGTGGGTGCAAGATGAATCTTACAAGTGCCGTTGGATTTTCATGCATTCGATGATTTGTGTTGGGAAACGAGCAGAATCGGTCGACCAATCTCGAACACATACTTTACAGACACTCCACCTCTCCAGATCACCCATTCTCTAAAAAGGAAAGAAAATAAGACGGGGGTGGCATGCCTAGACTTTTGACACCAAACCAGGCACACCCAATAAACAACCCAGATTTAAGCAGAAAATGAGGGGCGACTTTGTGTTTTTCTAGATTGGGTAAAAGGCAATGGCAGTCACTGAACTTAAGAAGAAAGCTCTCTTTAGTGTACTATACTTAGAATATGGCCAATACGGCATGACGTGTTTGTACGGTCACTGTTCTGCCTATGTCACTCGTCGTCCCTCGGTTTGACCAGTCAAAGGCTTCCACATCCTCCCGCTTGGTGTTATTTATGTAAATTTGTTGGCGCATGTAATTTCCATCGACCCCCTGAAATCACATGGTTGCGGAATCCCGTCGGCCTCTCAAATCACTAATTCCCCATATCTTGCCGCCGCCGCATTGGAGCTTGCTTGCCACCGCCCTCTCCCTGTTGGAGCTTGCTTGTCGCCGTCCACTCCCTGTTGGAGCTTGCTTATCGCCGCCCACTCCCCGCGTCTTGGAGGTTACTTGCCTTTGCCATGTCGGCAAGCTTGGTCAGGTGATCGCTCGGCGGTCATTCGGTGGTGGTGCCGCTCATCAGATGCCCGAAGTGCCGCACTCGCATGAAGTTCTATCTCTTTAGCACGAAGAAGCATGAAGGGGGGGGGGGGTCTTCTATAGGTGTCCTGTCGGTGTAAGTGGAGTGCATCCCTAGTTCTTTGTTTTGGTTGATTTTTGTGGAACTTGTCATGGTGACTTTTGGCGTTTGTTCGTCAATTTTGTTCTTAGGACCTAGCATTGGGAATTGGAATACGTTGCCTACCTTCTCGATAAGCAGTTCCTCATTGGCAATGAAGCATGAGATGCATTACGAGCTACAGAGGTTAGGAGGGAAGAGCTGATTCGAGAAAGGAGCAGAAGGTTTGCAGGTGAAGTGGATGCATGAAAGCCATATGCTTCTAGGCATTGAAGATGGAATTCATGGAAGAGTTGCAGGTAGCATGGCAAGCAGCAAACAGAGGCACTCCTAGGGTTAGGCAATGAAATGCTGCTGCTGATGAAGGCATTGATGGCAACAGTCATTCTACTTTTAGCAATGGTAGCCATTTCACTAGTGAAGAACTGATGGAGATGATGGAGTTGGTGTGCTTTTGTGTTGTTAGCTATGTTAGTGTCCATGCCCAATTGTTTAGGAGATGAACTTGTAGTATGTGCTACTGTTGTCAGTGTCAAGTTACAATCTTTTGCTTTGTATGTGTTGTTGTTGCACTATGTAATGCAACTGAAAGTTAATGGATCATCTTTCGGTCTCTGAAGTTATCATTTTTATGATTACTTGTAGAATAATATTGTGCATTTTGTAGTTCATGGATATGGCTTGTGTGTGTTCGTTGCAAACCAAGATGATGTGGTCAATTTGGGCAGAGGTGAGTGACTGTTTTTTTTTCGCATCATCGGGTGGGGGAGATGATGATACATTATGTCCTTCCCTTTGCAACAAAATTTTACGAGTAATTAGGAAAAGGCAAATTGTGAATTTTAATTCGCAAAAAGAAAACAAATTTGTGAAATTCTTTTTTGGCTAACAAAACAAAAGCTACGTCGTGTCTACACAGAGAAGGCTGGAGCGCGGCCCATTATGCCCCTGATTGGGCCGAGTCCCCGCAAAGAAGAACCGGCGGAAGTGTTCCGAGTAACGGGGGTTCGCACCTAGCTTCGACCTTCAGCCATTGTCCCCCCTCGACGGCGGCGGCGGCGGCGGCGACGCCCACCAGAGCAGGCAACGAGCAGCGGAGCCGCAACGGAGTCGGAGGAAGGGCGCACGGCGGTTTCTCAAGCGCAGATTTCTGACTGACTGACTGAGTCGGCGTGTGTAGTGAACAAGCGAGCCAGGACGTATATAGACATACTTTGAAGTGTAGATACCACTACAAACTACATACTGATGTATATAGACATACTTTGAAGTGTAGATTCACTCATTTTGCTTCGTATGTAGTCCATTGTGGAAACTCTAAAAAGACTTATATTTAGGAATGGAGGAAGTAATTAGGAAAAAGCAGATTGTGAATTTTAATTCGCAAAAAGAAAACAAATTTGTGAATTTTTTTTGGCTAACAAAACAAAAGCGACGTCGTGTCCACACAGAGAAGGCTGGAGCGCGGCCCGTTACACCCCTGATTGGGGTTCGCACCTAGCTTCGACCTTCAGCCCTTCTCAAAAAAAGAACCTTCGACCTTCAGCCATTGTCCCCCCTCGGCAGCGGAGGCGGCGGCGGCGACGCCCACCAGAGCAGGCAACGAGCAGCGGAGTCGGAGGAAGGGCGCACGGCGGACCAGAGGAGGGCCGGCGACGAGAGTTCGTCGGCGCATGAGCGCAGATCGCCACCTCCGGCGGCTTACCAAATCCGGCGAGTGAGTGCCCTCTTAATTTTGCTCTTCTTTTCCGGTTTCTCAAGCGTAGATTTCTGACTGACTGAGTCGGCGTGTGTAGTGAACAAGCTAGCCAGGACATCCGGGCCGGAGGCGCGAACCACGATGGTGGCTTCCGCCGTCCTCAAGCTGAGCGTGGACTACGAGCAAAGCCATGAGCTCCCCATCGGCAAGGCCGTCTACTCCGACACCGTCTCCGTCGGGAAGGACAGCCTCTGGAGGGTCGAGTGCTTGCTCCGCGGGGAGAAGGTCTCCGACGGGGGCAAGTACATTTCAGTCTTCCTCAGGCACATGGGCGAATCCACAACCGTCATGCCTGTCTTCGAGGTTTGCTTGATGGACAGGGGCGGCAGGCCGTCAATGCGCCAAAGAAAGACCACTCTTCGTGACTGCGAGACTACCATGGCGGGCGACGGGAACGGCCGCACCTGGGGATGGGCTCAGTTCATCGCAGGAAGTCTGGCGGAGAGAAATTACACAACGGCTGATGGGCACATTACATTTTTGTGCTCCATCATGGTCATCGATGAAAGCTCCACTCCGGTGCCGCCCTCCGACATCGGGGCCCATCTCGGCCAACTGCTAGATCAGGCCGAGGGGACAGATGTGTCATTCATCATCGAGGGCCAGATGTTCCCCGCTCACCGAGCAGTGCTAGCCGCTCGTTCGCCGGTCTTCAGGGCGGAGCTCTTCGGCTCCATGTCCGAGGCTACAATGCCATCCATCACGCTGCAGGACATTTGAAGTTATGCTTAGGTACATGTACACGGATGCCTTGCCCGCAGACAACCTGCCTGGGGGCCGTCCCATTGACATGCTTCAGGATCTGCTTGCTGCGGCCGACCGGTATGCACTCGACAGGCTAAAGATTATTTGCGCGCACAAGTTATGGGAGGAGGTGTCTGTAGAAACAGCCGCAACTATCTTAGCTTGCGCCGAAACCTACAGCTGTGCAGAGTTGAAGAGCAAGTGCATGGACTTCATCATGCTGGGCAAAAATTTGAAAGAGGCCATGTTCACTGAGAGTTATAGGTTGTTGCTTGTCAAGTTCCCATCCGTTGCTGCTGAGCTCAGAGAGAGGCTACATGACAGGATTTATGCGTGTGAGAATGGAACAGAGTGAGTTATTTCTAATACTTTTTCAAGCATATTGGAAGGAACGCTTCTTCTAACTGTATTTGTTCAGCTGGGAGCCTGAGCTTTAAGCTCACGTTCCCATTGCAGATCTTTTCTTGCAGTATTGAGCTAGTTGCTATCGTTTCTGTTCTGTCTTGGATTTGACATGCCTTGTCCTGTCCTGAAGATTTAGAGATATTTACTTTTCGTATGCTCATAACTACTACTATATGGGTAGTCTAAGCTAGCTACGTACATGCAGTCGTCAGGAGAAATTCAATGACTCTGCTTGTTGGAAAGCTATTATTGAGAGTAAAAGAACATTATATGGCTGGCATCGCCATGTTATGGAAAGATCCTTTAAATGACAATGCCCCGTTATGTGAAACATTTCCTCAGCTCTTTAGTGTCTGTAATTACCAAGAGTGTACAGTCAAGGAATGTTCTGATATAAATACCAATATTTTCATCAGAAGAAGATTGTCTCCTGAGCTTCTAAATCAGTAGAATAATGTATTAGATATAGTTGGTGGTTTGAACCTTTCTTTTGTTCCTGATAGTATCAGGTGGTCCTTGGGGGGTAAGAGTATCTTTGCTGCTAAATCTGTGTATGAATTTCTGGAAAAACATCTATCTGGTTGTGACTGCAGATGGATTTAGAGATCTAAAATTCCTTTAGAAATACAAATATTTTGTGGCAACTGTCACATGATGCTGTTTTAATGAGGGATGTGATATCTAGGAGAAAGTGGCCAGGAAACCCTATAAATGCTCTTTTTGCAATGATGGAGAAATATCTCAACATTTGTTTTTCTATGTCCGGTCGCTAGAGTTGCTCCAAGTCTTGGCCTGAAGGTTTCTAGCAATGGCGGTGATGCTGCCCTGTTGCTCTGAGTCTCAGCGCCTCGCCATCTTTGGCTCGAGGCCAGGCTAGGCGAGGCCTAATGTCGTTGTGTGTCTGTAGTTGAGGGCACCTCCTTACCTAGTTGTAGTCGCTTGGTGAGGACGGTCGTGTGTGTGTGTGCGTGCGCGCGTGTGTCCCTCCTTCCTGGAGGTTGTACCCCTGATGTCTTCCCGTTCAATGCAGTGAAAGGCAAACTCTTGCCTTTTATTGGAAAAAGATGTCCGGTTGCTAGAGTTGCCTGGCGCTCGGTCGGATCGGTATTTGGTACTGATCTATGTCCTAATAACTCGCGTCAATTTTACTCTTGGTTTTATGTCTTTTTTTCCTGATGGTGAGAAGTTCTATACTGTTTGCCTGGCTGCCATTTGTTGGGCAATTTGGACTTGCCGTAACAGAGCGACCTTTGAGTTCGAGCTTCCTAAGAGGCTAAGACCCCTTCTGAAGTTGTTCTCATGGCCTGCGCTTCCTTGTTGTTTTGGGCAGGGCTACAGAAGACTGGGGATCAGACTGCACTAGAGCAAGGGGCGGTGATGCTGAAGACAACGCTTACAACCTGATGAGAATTTGTGCGGCGGTACAAGATGGTGCTTCCTTGGCTGGTTGTTAGGAGGACTGTCAAAGAGTTTAGGCCATGGTGCTGCTGTGATCTTCTACTAGCAATATAGCTGAGTAGTGGCTGATTCCCAGTTAGACCTGAAGTTGGGTGTGAGCGGGCATGTTTGTGTTTTGATAAGATAGTATCTTTTGCGTCGTCGGGTTTTTCCCCATAGTGGACATTTCGATACCGAGCATCCATAGTGGGTTTCCAGGTGGTGCATGTACTTGACTTTCCCTTTTCAGAAAACTTTGTATTTCCGTTATGAAAATGGAAAGGGGATTAGTCGGGTTCATTGTTCAACAACAACAACAACAACAAAAAGCATGCCACAGCTCAGGACATTTGAGTGGTCATGTTGCTTTGCCAAGGTTATCGCTGAAAAGGTTTAGAGGTGTAAAATTAAGGACCGTAATGTTGGGGTGGCAGTTGGAAATTGAGATAAACTGATCTTTTTCCTGGGGTTGTCTTTTCTTCGATCTGTGGAGGCCCTTGTTCTCCTTTGCTATCACTGGTAGCCATACGGCTGGCTGGGGCACACGGCCCATCGCAATGGGCTCATCTCCCACGAGGTCCACTCTACAAGGACTGAATTGCTTTTATCTCTCTCTCTCTCCCTCTCTTCCTCTCTCATCATTGTGCAGCATCACCAGGATGATTTCTCTACAGCAGAGGTGAAGGGGCTCATTTCATCGTGGCAGCCAAGCAAGTTGCGTGGCGGCATCTTCCGTTGGTCGGACCCGCTGCCACCGGCGAGATTGTTTGGCATCGCCTACCAAACAGCCATCGTGAGCTCCTCTCCTTCCTCCTCTGTTCGATCTGAAAAGAACCTATCAATCAGGCCCGGTCCTGAGATTTCGGGGGCCCGGGGCAAGATAACAAAAAGGGGCCCTAAACCCACATATTTTTTTCTATTTCAAATACAAATAAATACTTGTTACACTAGAATTTATGTTGCCTTGTCATGTCGACTATTCAGAAAAACTGGGGCCATAATCATTCACATAAAATTTGGTCGGTCTTGCCAATCAATACTTATATTTTTCCCTTCGGTGCCAACTCAAAATTTTATCATTCTATAATTTTTCGCTAGGTTGTTATTCAGCAATAACTAACTAAAGCTAATTCCTCGAAATCCCTAGCAGAGGTACTTTTCTACTCAATAAACTCATTTGCATGTTCTCTTTTTTTTCACGTTTTTTTCTCTATTTTTTCACGTTGTTAGATGATATTATCCAAATAAAATCTACAATACAAGAAATTAAGAACAGTACTAATTAAATAATACATAAATGCTAAGAAAGAGTCATGGAGCGATGTACCTGGATGGCTAGAAAATTCAAAATTGCAAGCTTTTGCTTCTGCATACGAATCACGAAGAGAATCCGAGTTTCCATTTTCTATTCCCAAACAATACAAGAAATTAGAGTGAGAGAGAGAGAGATGTACGAGAATTAACTTCACGAACCGAACAATCTGACAGGACTAAAAACAGAAGATTTGCGTTGAAGAGGAGGTTAATGGAATCTCCGAAAATCACAAGTAGACAACGCAGGCGACCTTGGTATTAGCATGGCTGTTTCGTCCCAGAGAAGAAGTAGAAAGATGAGAAGACTACGCGCGTGCGGCAAGGCCGGAATTAATCTATCTGTTATAGTTGTTTCCCTTTTTGAGAATCAGTCAATCTGTTACATGGGAAAGTATTCTTTCCTAAAAATCACACGTGTAAAAAATCACTCGATCTGTAAAATGGGAAATAATTGATTACCATTTTAAGAATCAGTCAATCTGTTAACAAGGGAAAAAAATTATTTCCTAAAAATCACAATTATTTTCTAAATATCACAACGTAAGGAAACCAAGTCATTAGCCATCGGGG
>NC_041382.1:40662275-40674577 GCF_002162155.2 Triticum dicoccoides
ATCAATACTACCTTATACTAGAAGAACGCCCGTGCGTTGTAACGGGGTCACATTAGGGTTAAGAGTTCAATATTAATCATGTTAATGATACATTTAATATTCTCATACATATCAAGTGA
The DNA here is from genome assembly GCF_002162155.2 of Triticum dicoccoides. Classification (NCBI taxonomy): domain Eukaryota; kingdom Viridiplantae; phylum Streptophyta; class Magnoliopsida; order Poales; family Poaceae; genus Triticum; species Triticum dicoccoides. The sequence goes on from NC_041382.1 coordinate 40,662,395, forward strand.
CACTGGCGACCTTTTTTGTCAATTTAGCAACGGGCTCTTTATACATATTAGACAACTCGCTACTACTTAAACTACAACTATGGCTACCAATATTTTTCTGTCAATTTAGCTCAGCAATAGTGCCTGACTTAATAGACTGCTTTGCATTCACCCCCTCAGAAGACAGAGAGAACCAACTCAACATGTCAGAAGATTAACAGAAATTTCATTTGTATGACATGAACATATAGCAGGAGCACCAACACATAGATCAGCAGAGAGCAGAGCACAGCATGCACACACTCGGGCCATCTATATCATACACACACAGCAACGCACACACGCATCATGCTGGCATACACATACAGAAAAGCAGGCACACACGCATCATGCGCATTGGCCGGTGCGACGCACGCAGAGCAAGTACGTATGCACGGAGAGCAAGCTAGCAAGCATGCACGCGTCCAACCCCGCCGCTGCATGCGCTGGCAGAAGGTGAGGCAGCAAGGGAGACTGCACATTGAAGCTGTCCATGCAAGGCTGGAGGTGCTGGGCCGGCGACGGCGGTGTCGGGACGGCGCTTGATTCGTTCCCGGTGGCGTGGAGCTTGGGGCGGCAACGCGGCGATAGCTAGTGCTCGGGGATGGGGGTTTGGGGCGGGGGCAGTCGACCCGATGGCTGGCGAAGTTAACGGGCTCGGGCGGCTGGAAATTCGGCGGGTGGCGGCGGCACAGCGCGAGGATGGGACAGGCGGAAAACCTAGCAGGCGTTCAACTACCAATACCCACGCCTTTTTTAGGGGAATTGCTTGTGAAAATAACGTGCGACGACGACTTAGCGAGCGGATCCCCTTAAAAAAGACATAGCGAGCAGATTCCCTTAAAACTGGTAGGAATGGATACGATTGATGACGTTGATAAATAGTGGTGAATGTTGGCCTAATTTACTATCATCATGCATGGAAACGAATCATCAAGAAAAAGAATACTTCCTATTACTACACTCATAGGAAGCTTCCTAATCTCTGCTACCAAACAGTTTCTGCCCAAATAAGAAAGGAAAGTTATGGACGTGATTCGGAAGGAAACAAACGTTATGAAGATTAATTAATTTAGATTTGATCTTTAGAGATTGATTGTGATTGATTCTTTTACATAAAGACATTACTAAATAATTTGCGTCGGTATGGAAAGTTCTGATCCGTTCAGTTTTTTTCGTTGTGTGAGAGGGTGAAGTGAAAATAAACCGATGAAGTGGGGAAGGCGACGAAAAAAATTACGACGGTTAACCTACGAAAAAAAACCGGACGAAAGTGGTGGGACGAAAAAAAACCTAGAAGCGAGACTACCAACTGCTCCATTAGGAGTCTCTACTCCTAATGGACGACTTGGTGAATAGTCTGCGCGGTTTTTTTTCGCTGGTTTTTTTTTCGTCATCCTCCCACCTCCGTTTTATTTTCGTCATCCTCCCACCACTTTCGTTTGGGTTTTTTCGTCCCCCCTCCCACCACCCCATCGGTTTATTTTTTCATTATTTCCTTCTAAACAAACACTTTCCTACCGTACAAAAAGACACAGATCTAACTTTACTAAATTACCCAAATCAAACGATCCATTTCATCAATGCAATTTGCTTTAGAAAACATATAATGGATGTGAAGGAAACAAATAATAGACTATCCAAATCAATCGATCCATCCCATCAATGCAATTTGATTTAGGAAACATATAATAAATTTTAAGGAAACAAATAACAAACTTTAAAGAAAAATCCAATTAACTAATCTCTACTCTTAAAGGCCCCTCGATTGATTTTTGTCCCTCGCTTCCTTTCCCAGCACTGATACAATGGAAGGAATTATAATCAAACGATCCATCTCATCAATGCAATTTGCTTTAGGAAACATATAATGGATGTGAAGGAAACAAATAATAGACTATCCAAATCAATCGATCCATCCCATCAATGCAATTTGATTTAGGAAACATATAATAAATTTTAAGGAAACAAATAACAGACTTTAAAGAAAAATCCAATTAACTAATCTCTACTCTTAAAGACCCCTCGATTGATTTTTGTCCCTCGCTTCCTTTCCCAGCACTGATACAATGGAAGGAATTATAATCCACCTATTTGTTCTCCTATATATCCATGCAGGCAACACAACATAAACCGGTGAAAAAAACACTCACCTCGCACGTCCCCCTGCCTGCAATCCCGAGACGCCGCCATCGCTCCAGGCTCCAGCCTCCGCCGTCCTACACCTTGCCCCTCTCCAACCTCAGAGACCTCCGCCACCGCCGCCATCTCGGAACCCCAGTTCAGGGCAGGACTCAGGGAGGGTGTGGCTGTGGACGACGCTGCCGCCGTCGCAGAACCCTAGGGCAGGGCGTGGTCGCGTTGCGGGCAGCGCGAGCGGCCGTGCATCTCCCCCGTCAGGCTGTCCTCGGCAGGAACTCGGGTCCTCCTCCTGACAGAGCCAAGGCCCTCCGAGGTCCAAGTCGTTGTGCGGCGTGCACAGTAATCTCCCCGGCCTACTCTCTCTTCACGTCAATGCTCCTGTGCTCCGACCCTCCCCGACCCCTCCCAGCAAGCAGCAGAGTCTCTCGGGTTCGAGCTCCACCGGGCCGCCGGCGGCGGCGTCCATGTTCGTTGGGCGGTAATGCAACGGGGCAACGCACGTCCATGTTTGTTCCTATCCAAATATTACACGGTCGCATAATTATTCCCTAACTTGCAGATGCTATCCAGACCACATTATCCTTCCCTGACATGCAGATGCTATCTAAGCATTTGTGTTCTAACAGAAATAAATAACTTTTTTCATTAATCAATAAGAGCAGCACAAAGTCTAGGTCTCTGTCTCGGTGGCAGACGGAAGGAGGAGAAGGATTGATATGTATGAGAATATTAATATTGAACTCTTAAAGTTAATGTGGCCCCGTTGCAACGCACGGGCGTTCTTCTAGTAGAGATATATTAAGTTGAACAATCCAAGAGAGACTGTTCCTATGGTCACTTTATAGGTCTGAAGTTTTAAGTTGAACAATCCAAGAGAGGCTGTTCCTATGGTCACTTCATAGGTCTGAAGTTTTAGATTGAACAACCAAAGAGCACCTTTTGGGCTTACCATCGTGCCATGCTGACTTATAGGGTTTTATCACCCTGTAGTTGCTAGTATAGCAGCCCAGCGGCGCTATTCTTGTAGGAGTTTCTGTTTTGCAAATCCTTCTCATGTAATATGAATTTTATGCTTAAGAAAATATGAAGCATGTGCTGGCTGTTATATTAGTAGAGAATTTTGTTGTTGAATTGAAATACGCCTGTACATGTCTTGATCATCACTGTTCAATTGAAACGACTCCGTTGCGAGCATCAGAAGTTAACTATGTACTCTTGTATTATTAGATTGCCCTTGAACGTACTACATACAATGCATTCTTACTGTCCATATAAATTTGGCCTCACATTTTGGTCTACTTTTAGCCCGTTAGCCATACTGGAATCTAAGATGTGATGACATACCCCGCAAAAAAAATCGTGGTGGTTGTGTTCTGGCCTTCTGGGGATGAATTGATGGGTTACTTGTGTAGAGCTCAAGGTTTGCTGATATGCTATATCTGTTTTAATTATCAACTCATATATTTTATTATCGATATCTGGATCTTATATGTCCTGAGATTACTCAGGTAGCGTGATTGTAACTTACGGTTGCAAGATTATTGGTTGTCTCAGTTTGCCGACACATGTTAGTGCCCGTTGGTTGAGTTTTTTATTTCCGCTGTTAGTGCTAATAGATGGCTTCAGTTCCGATTGAAAACCATTTTACATGGCACTTGCATGTCTTTACTACAAAGAAGTGAAAATCATCTTGGAAAACCGTCAAGACATCAGTCAGCCAAACTGAGAAGAAACTGGGCTATTAAGAAATGTGATCTGATTAATAACAATGGTTCACTTCCCTAACTGTACATCTAAGTAGCCTTTAAGTTTCACTGGAAGTGCAAGTTTTAATATTTGAAAGTAACTAGGATTGGCACCATACTGCATCAGTCATGCCCTAGAAACCTACTGCCACAAATTGAAGCAAAGATTTTGGTATGCACTCTCGCTTATTTTTGTGAAGAGGTAAGAACCCAGTGATGAAAACTAAAATTAAAGATTACACAATATTCATATTCGGTGTTCTATTTATCTGATATAAGCTAAGTTTGATTTCAAAGAAGTTCTTAACTTCGCATTAGCAGTCAAGCTCATATCGAAATTGCTTATTCGAAAACAAAGAACACGAGTCACGGAATCTGATATAAGCCAGTTTTTGATGTTGCAAATCTTGCACACAACAGTATCCCAATAATTCTTCATGTGTTCCTATCACATCTTCTGTTCTGTAGCTTCCTTCCAAATACAAGAGTAACTAACAACAGCATCAGCAAGAACAAGAATAACAAGGAGCAGAGGGCCCCTCGTAGCAGAAGTAATTACAGGTTGTTTTGTTTGGAAGCAGACCGACAAACAACCACCCACACTATACAAGACTGTTACTAGGTTTCCCTATAGTTTGTTCACTTGCGGTAAAGAATGTCACAGTGGCCACGCCTACACAGCAAGGTCAGCATGGGTGTGCCATCAGATGACAGCAAGTCAGCATCGTAGCTTCCCTACTCCAGCGGTATAGGAGCTGTGCTCGAAGAAAGGTAGCTCCGAGTCAAACAGAGAGGGCCCTTCTCCCACTCTGTCTCATTGAAGAAATCGAGGCGCTTCACTAAGACACCCTTATCCGTCAAGCTCTTGTCCACGACTTCGACACACAACGGTATGCCGAGTGCGTATGTTAAAGCCCTCATTTGTGTAGCGGCAGCTTCAGCATCCAGGGATCGCACCGCTTTCCAACAGAACTGTTATCACAACCACATATGTGGAATAATGGTGAGTGTAATCTGTCAGTGGTAAACCTAGTATTGGTTATCTTTATATCGTAAAAACAGAAAATTGACTAGTGGCAAAGTTTATTTCTGAGTTTAAATGTTTATCCAGAGAGAAAGGTAATTTGTATGCCATGTCTCAAAGACAAAGAGGGCTGATAATCCATCTGTAGTATATCGAGAATAATATCCGAGGATAGTACGAGGGAGCAGAAATTCCACCTGGAGGACACTCAAATTTTTAGGGATAGATTGCTTGTAGAACTCGTCTGTACGGATTTCAGTCTCAGTAATCAACCTAAGTAGAGATATAACTGGCAAAAACAACATGTTATATATAGAAAAAATAAAAAACAACACATCCTAAACAAGGATTGATATCCTTACTCCTGCAGGCTTCTCTGGTACAGCCATTCAGAAGTACAACTACAAAAGACAAACGAACTTGTTTGTAAACAAAAATATAACTAACACGAAATAAGGGTATCTTAAACATATCGTCAAGACCTTTCTATGAATATCAAGTTAAAACATACACATACCCTGCTGCAATGACGTTGAGAACCTCATTGAGCTCCTGAAACAAACGTGCAAACACTAGGTTACGTATGTAATTTAAGGTATATCATGAAGGGAATGTCAAAATGCTACAGGAGTCCATCCTTCTTCCAGCACTAGTGGAGAAACAACATCATATAAACCCAGCCAAACATTTTGCTGATTGATAAGTAATGCTCAATTATGTTCATAGTGAGTTTGGTGGTAGCAGCAAGCACTTATAGTTGTTAGATAGTGCCCATAATGAAGCGAAAAATTGAAATTAGAACTAGCATCATCAAGAACAACATAAAAGATGGCAAACTAAAAATTTCATACAACTGTGAAAGACTGAAGCATCTGCAACATCTTATCTATTTATTATTTTCTTTAAGGCATTGTTGAGTCTGTTAATTTTTAGGAGATGGTTGAAGGTTAAAAACTGATGGTACTGTTGTTAACAAGCAAAATCTCTCTTGTAAATCATTTCAACAGTGCTTTTCTTTGACTGGGCCCTAACCCACAGGTCTTTTCCCAGGATCTTACCTGACTCTTCTATTTTCCCGGTGTTATTCTCAAATTCATTGCAAAGTATGACGTAAGTATGAATTGTCATCAGCCCACTAGTAGAAAACAGGGCTTTGGTCCAGGCCGGGTCAGCCCATTAGTCCCGGTTCAGTCTAGAACCGGGACCAATGTGGGCATTGGTCCCGGTTCGTGAGCCCAGGGGGCCGGCCGGGCCACGTGGGCCATTGGTCCCGGTTCATCTGGACCTTTTGGTCCCGGTTGGTGGGACGAACCGGGACCAATGGGCCTCGCTCCTGGCCCACCACCATTGGTCCCGGTTGGTGGCTTGAACCGGGACCAAAGGCTCCCCTTTAGTCCCGGTTCATGCCACCAACCGGGACCAATGAGTTGCCTATATATACCCCCTCGCGCAAGAGCAGAGCACAGTGCTCTGTTTTTTCTGGCCGAGGGGGAGAGGGCTTTGTGGTGCTCTAGCTCACCTCCTATGCACATGAGGTGTTCGATGGAATGCCCGAGCCACACTACTTAAGCTTTCTCCTCTCGAAGCTCGACCTCCAACCTCCATTTTCCTCGAGATTTGTCTAGATTTAGCGGTCCGTCACGCCCCGTCCCCGTCTTCACCGCCGTTGATCACCCGCGCCGATCTCATCACCGACACCACCGTGGTGAGCCTCTTGTTCTTATCTTCTTTCTGAAAGGAAAAATATTCTTACTTGTATGTTTAGATAGATACTTGTATCATTTTCTTACATTTATTATTGCATCTTATATAGTGAGATGGTTTTGGTATCCGCCCCCGTCGGCCCTCGTCCTGTCTATGATTCGGATGTGGTATGTATATTATCTTTATAACTATTGGTTCATTTATTGTTTATGAAAATTATGCCGACCAACGTGACATAGATTTTATTTATCTAGGATGTATGTGAATCGGAAATGCCAACCGACCCTATTGTCGAGAGGTTAAATTTAGTTGAAGAAGAAAACAATTTGTTGAGGGAAAAAATAAAAAAATTGAGGAGGAGAAGATGATATTGGAGTTGCATGTTGCGGATGTCGTCGATGATCACAAGATCAAGATGGATGCAATGCGCTTGAAGATTAGAAAGATTAGAAAATATGCCATTCATACCGAGGCTTGGTATCATTATGCCGTTGGATCAATTGTTACCTTGGTTGCGATTATGATCGCATTTGTTTTCGTATTGAAATGTTTTACATAGTTTCAATGTATGGTTTAATTAATTAGATGCTCTGGAGAGCTATATGTTGTTAGATAAGAACTATGTATGCACTTTGGTTTTAATGTGATGATGAACTTCTATTAATTTGGACACTTAATTATATATAATGCACGCAGATGAACCGGCAATGGATGTACGGTGACAGACACACCCGCGAGTACATTAAGGGCGTGCATGAGTTTCTCGATGCGGCTGAGACAAACAAGCAGAATGGTTTTATGTGTTGTCCATGCACTGAATGTGGGAATTCGAGGTCTTACTCTAACCAGAAAATCCTTCACTCCCACCCGCTTTACAAGGGTTTCATGCCACACTATAATGTTTGGACGAGGCACGGAGAAATAGGGGTTATGATGGAAGACGGCGAAGAAAAAGAGTACGATGACAACTATGTGCCCCCTGAATACGGTGATGCTGCAACGGGGGGAGCTGGTGAAGATCAAGAGGAACCAGACGATGTGCCCAAAGATGCTGCCACGGGTGAAGCTGCTGAAGATCAAGAGGAACCAGACGATGTGCCCGATGATGATGATCTCTGCCGGGTCATTGTCGATGCAAGGACGCAATGCATTAGTCAAAAGGAGAAGCTGAAGTTCGATCGCATGTTAGAGGATCACAAAAAGGGTTATACCCCAATTGTGAAGATGGCAACACAAAGCTCGGTACGTACTGGAATTGCTGCAGTGGAAGGCAGAGAATGCTGTGGCTGACAAAGGATTTGAGAAGCTACTGAAAATATTGAAGAAGAAGCTTCCAAAGGATAACGAATTGCCCGACAGTACATACGCAGCAAAGAAGGTCGTATGCCCTCTAGGATTGGAGGTGGAGAAGATACATGCATGCCCTAATGACTGCATCCTCTACTGCGGTGCATACAAGGATCTGAACGCATGCCCGGTATGCGGTGCATTGCGGTATAAGATCAGACGAGATGACCCTGGTGATGTTGACGGCGAGCCCCCCAGGAAGAGGGTTCCTGCGAAGGTGATGTGGTATGCTCCTATAATACCACGGTTGAAACGTCTGTTCAAAAATAAAGAGCATGCCAAGTTGATGCGATGGCACAGTGAGAACCGAAAGAAAGATGGGAAGTTGAGAGCACCCGCTGACGGGTCGCAGTGGAGAAAAATCGAGAGAAAGTACGGGGATGAGTTTGCAAAGGACCCAAGGAATGTATGGTTTGCTTTAAGCGCGGATGGCATTAATCCTTTCGGGGAGCAGAGCAGCAATCACAGCACCTGGCCCGTGACTCTATGTATGTATAACCTTCCTCCTTGGATGTGCACGAAGCGGAAGTTCATTATGATGCCAGTTCTCATCCAAGGCCCTAAGCAACCCGGCAACAACATTGATGTGTACCTAAGACCATTAGTTGAAGAACTTTTAAAGCTTTGGAATGGAAACGGTGTATGTACGTGGGATGAGCACAGACAGGAGGAATTTAACCTTAAGGTGTTGCTGTTCGTGACCATCAACGATTGGCCCGCTCTCAGTAACCTTTCAGGACAGACAAACAAAGGATACCATGCATGCACGCACTGTTTAGATGACACTGAAAGTATATACCTGGACAAATGCAGGAAGAATGTGTACCTGGGCCATCGTCGATTTCTTCCGACCAACCATCAATGTCGAAAGAAAGGCAAGCATTTCAAAGGCGAGGCAGATCACCGGAAGAAGGCTGCCATGCGCACCGGTGATCACGTGCTTGCTATGGTCAATGATTTACACTACGTAATATTTGGAAAGGGTCCCGGTGGACTAGCTGTTCCGAATGACGCTGAGGGACACGCACCCATGTGGAAGAATAAATCTATGTTTTGGGACCTACCCTACTGGAAAGACCTAGAGGTCTGCTCCTCAATCAACGTGATGCACGTGACGAAGAACCTTTGCGTGAACCTGCTAGGCTTCTTGGGCGTGTATGGGAAGACAAAAGATACACCTGAGGCACGGGAGGACCTGCAACGTTTGCACGAAAAAGACGGCATGCCTCCGAAGCAGTATAAAGGTCCTGCCAGCTACGCTCTTACGAAAGAAGAGAAAGAAATCTTCTTTGAATGCCTGCTCAGTATGAAGGTCACGACTGGCTTCTCGTCGAATATAAAGGGAATAATAAATATGCCAGAGAAAAAGTTTCAAAACCTAAAGTCTCATGACTACCACGTGATTATGACGCAACTGCTTCCGGTTGCATTGAGGGGGCTTCTACCGGAAAACGTCCGATTAGCCGTTGTGAAGCTATGTGCATTCCTCAATGCAATCTCTCAGAAGCTGATCGATCCAGAAACTGTACCAAGGCTAAGGAGTGATGTGGCGCAATGTCTTGTCAGTTTCGAGCTGGTGTTTCCACCACCCTTCTTCAATATCATGACGCAAGTCCTAGTTCATCTAGTCGACGAGATTGTCATCCTGGGGCCCGTATTTCTACACAATATGTTCCCCTTTGAGAGGTTCATGGGAGTCCTAAAGAAATATGTCCGTAATCACGCTAGGCCAGAAGGAAGCATCTCCTTGGGCCATCAAACAGAGGATGTTATCGGGTTTTGTGTTGACTTCATTCCTGGCCTTAACAAGATAGGTCTCCCTAAATCGCGGTATGAGGGGAGACCGACTGGAAAAGGCACTCTTGGAAGAGACTCAATAATATGCAGGGACGGATATTCTTGGTCTCAAGCACACTACACACTTCTACAGAACTCTACCTTGGTGACCCTGTATGTCAATGAACACAAGAACAGTCTGCGCTCCAAACACCCGGAGCAGTGCGACGACTGGATTACATGTGAACACATTAGGACTTTCAGCAGTTGGTTGGAAACACGTCTCAGAGGTGACAACACTGTTTGTGATGAGTTGTACTTGTTGTCCAGGGGACCATCTTTGACTGTATTGACTTACAAAGGATACGAGATAAATGGGAATACATTTTACATGATCGCCCAAGATCAAAAGAGCACCAACCAAAACAGCGGTGTCCGCTTTGATGCAGCAACCGAGAGCGGAAAGGATACATATTATGGTTACATAGTGGACATATGGGAACTTGACTACGGACCTAATTTTAAGGTCCCTTTGTTTAAGTGCAAATGGGTCAATCTGTTAGGTGGCGGGGTACAGGTAGACCCATAGTACGGAATGACAACAGTGGATATGAAAAATCTTGGGTACATTGACGAACCGTTCGTCCTAGCCAATGATGTGGCACATGTTATCTATGTGAAGGACATGTCTACCAAACCGAGAAAAAGAAAAGATAAGGAAGCGAATACATCATACGATGAGCCAAAGCGCCACATAGTTCTTTCAGGAAAAAGGGACATCCTGGGAGTGGACGGCAAGACAGACATGTCTGAAGATTATGAAAAGTTTCATGAAATTCCTCCCTTCAATGTCAAGGCTGACCCAAGCATCCTGATAAACAATGAAGATTATCCATGGTTACGGCGCAATAAGCAAATGACACAAGCGAAGAAAAAGTGAAGACTTTCTCCCGCAACTTTGCAACACACGAACATGCTACCATTGTCCGTTTTGTACATGCACATGCTATGTGGGTGAAATTATGCTACCATCCCAACTTTCAACTTTTTCAGAGTTCATTTGAAATGCTTTCATGTTTTATGGTTCGGCCCTCGTAATACCATGACCATTAGTCCCTGGCCCATGCCAACTTTTAACTTTCAACTTTCAACTTTCAACTTTCTAAAACTAATGGCACTAACAGAAACTTTCAACTTTCATCTATTCTCATTTTTTTAGTAAGTTAATCACAAACTTGTGATTCAAACAATTTTCAAAGAATTCAAATTTTAGCTATTCAAATTTGAAAACTAATGGCACTAACAGAAAGTTTATAATTTTTCTAAAACTAATGGCACTAACAGAAAGTTTATAATTTTGCTGACCTAAAATCAAAAAGAATTAAAAAATAAAGCAAAAACAAAAGGAAATAAATAATGCAGAAAACAAAACAAAAAACTGGAAAAAAAATAAAAATAGCAACAATAAGTATTTTGTTGTAAGTAGAAACAAAATCAAATAAATAAAGAAACAAAGAAAACAAAAAACAAAAAAAGTGTTTTCAAATTTGAAAAAATGGCACTAACAGATAGTTTATAATTTTTCTAAAACTAAAAGCAAAAACAATTAAAAATAAAGCAAAAACAAAAGAAAATAAATAATGCAGAAAACAAAAGAAAAAATGGAAATAAAAATAAAAATAGTAACAATAAGTATTTTGTTGTAAGTAGAAACAAAATAAAATAAATAAAGCAACAAAGAAAACAAAAAACAAAAAAGTGTTTTCAAATTTGAAAACTAATGGCAATAACAGAAAGTTTATAATTTTTTCTAAAACTAAAAGCAAAAAGAATTAAAAAATAAAGCAAAAAACAAAAGAAAATAAATAATGCAAAAAACAAAACAAAAAAACTGGAAAAAAAATATTTTTATAGTAAAGTTAATCACAAACTTGTGATTCACACAAATTTCAAAGAATTCAAATTTTAACTATTCAAATTTGAAAAGTAATGGCACTAACAGAAAGTTTATAATTTTTCTGACCTAAAAGCAAAAATAATTAAAAAATAAAGCAAAAAACAAAAGGAAATAAATAATGCAAAAAACAAAACAAAAAACTGGAAAAAAATTAAAAAAATTGCCACCTATTGGGCCACCACGGCCTGAATACGACTAGAAACCCAACATGGGCCAGGATTCAGGCCCGCGGAAGGCCCAATAGGCCCACAGGCAAAGCAATGTCAGATTAGGCCCATAGGCCTGCAGTTCAGAGAAGTTCGAGAGGGAGGAGGCAGCAGAGCTTATAAACAGGTGTTTGGCGCTGTCAACTAGCGAGGTGGGACTAAACTTTTGGGCGCGGGGCAGCACAAGGCCATTGGTCCCGGTTGGTGGCACCAACCGGGACTAAAGGTGGCATTGGTCAAGGTTCGTGGCACCAACCGTGACCA
>NC_041382.1:40675088-40707398 GCF_002162155.2 Triticum dicoccoides
CGTCGCCCTGCCCGTTGGTCCGGCCGGCGCCCCTCCCTTGTTTTTTTATATATTATATATGCTTGTGTATATTGGCTCTTTGTGTATATTATGTAAAGGAGGAGAAGAAGAAGGAGAAGAAGAAGGAGAAGAAGAAGGAGAAGACGAGGAGAGGAAGAAGAGGAAGAAGAAGAAAAAAAGAGGACAAGAAGAAGGAATAGAGGAGCAGATATGAGAAGATCAGAGATCACTGGCAGATATGAGAAGATCAGAGATCACTGGCCCGCATTTGTGGCCCACAAGACATCGGAAAAGAGTAAGAAGATGTCGGCGACAAACAAGAAAAATGCTGCGAAGAAGAAGCTTCACCATCGCACGGGGTCAGGTGGCTACCTCGTAGCCCGGCCTAAGTGGTCCAAGACTGAGAATGATCTGGTTGATAAAGGGATCGAACCAGAGACAATTAACTGGCCAGACCATTGTCGGACTTGGTTCTTCGGGGCTGGCGGAACCTTGGACCCTGTAACAGGGAAGTGCATTTGGACGAACGATCAAATGGACATACCAGTCAGGAAGCTTATGCAGTATATCGAAGCAGCGCGGGAAGGGACGTTCTTTCCAGACAGAGAGAACGACGAGCTCACAATGGCCCTGGGGAATCCTGAGCACCCTGGACGGACACGAGGCACGCCAGACTCCATTCCGTGGAAGGTTGGGTTTCCGGACGCAGGCGGTTACAAATCCCATGAGAGGAGGAAAAAAGTGCAGCAGACCAAAATGCAGGCGCTGCAAGCAAGGGTAGACGTGATAGAGGAACGAGAAGCAAATCGCAGCAAACGTACTGCCGAAGCCTCCCCCGAAGCTACCCCGCCATCTCAGCGCAGAAGCAGTGTGGCTTCCACCGAGCTGCTTCAGCCGGAGCATGCCTTGACGGCTCCTGCCAGCTATCCCGTGGATGCTATCACGGAGTCTCAAAATTGCCACCTTATGACGCAGTGGATGAATTTGAAGGTCAAGGCGGCTGTTGGCTCTGTTTATCCTACTAAACCCGGTGCAACTTTTCACTGTCGGCCGATTCCAGAAGGATATGCTAGGGTGATGGTGGATGAAATAACGGAGGGATTTGAGGACCTCCAGCTTGACCACCCTACCGGTGAAGGGGAGACTCGGCTGGGGTCTGCTTTGAAGACTCCATGCCTATGGCGGAAGGAGCTCATCAATCTTCCGAACTGGACGCCTCCGCCTCCTCCTCCTCCTCCGGCGATTCAGGGCACTCCGCCTCCTCCACCGCCTCCTCCTCCGGCGAGTGACGATCAGGGCCCTCGGTCGGCTCCTTCTCCGGCGTGTGGCGGCACTCCGCCTCCTTCTACGCCTGTGCCGACGCGCCCGAGCAGCCAGCCTCCTCCTTCTCCGCCTCGTCAGCAAGGGCGGAAGAGACCTGCCGCCGCTCCAGCTGCTCCGGCGCGTCGTAGTCCTTCTCCTCCGCCTCGTAAGCAAGTAAAGAAGACAACCGCTCCGTCTGCTCGGTCAGCGTCTAGCAGTACAACCAGAGGCGGGAGGACATACTGAAGGAAATATGCCCTAGAGGCAATAATAAAGTTATTATTTATTTCCTTATAATCATGATAAAAGTTTATTATTCATGCTAGAATTGTATTAACCGGAAACGTAATACATGTGTGAATACATAGACAAACAAAGTGTCACTAGTATGCCTCTACTTGACTAGCTCGTTAATCAAAGATGGTTATGTTTCCTAACCATGAACAATGAGTTGTTATTTGATTAATGGGATCACATCATTAAGAGAATGATCTGATTGACATGACCCATTCCATTAGCTTAGAACCCGATTGTTTAGTATGTTGCTATTGCTTTCTTCATGACTTATACATGTTCCTATAACTATGAGATTATGCAACTCCCATTTACCGGAGGAACACTTTGGGTACTACCAAACGTCACAACATAACTAGGTGATTATAAAGGAGTACTACAGGTGTCTCCAAAGGTACATGTTGGGTTGGCGTATTTCGAGATTAGGTTTTGTCACTCCGATTGTCGAAGAGGTATCTGTGGGCCCTCTCGGTAATGCACATCACTTAAGCCTTGCAAGCATTGCAACTAAATGAGTTAGTTGCGGGATGATGTATTACAGAACGAGTAAAGAGACTTTCCAGCAACGAGATTGAACTAGGTATTGGAATACCGACGATCGAATCTCGGGCAAGTAACATACCGATGACAAAGGGAACGACGTATGTTGTTATGCGGTCTGACCGATAAAGATCTTTGTAGAATATGTAGGAGCCAATATGGGCATCCAGGTCCCGCTATTGGTTATTGACTGGAGACATGTCTCGGTCATGTCTACATTGCTCTCGAACCCGTAGGGTCCGCACGCTTAAGGTTACGATGACAGTTATATTATGAGTTTATGCATTTTGATGTACCGAAGGTTGTTCGGAGTCCCGGATGTGATCACGGACATGACGAGGAGTCTCGAAATGGTCGAGACATAAAGATTGATATATTTGAAGCCTATGTTTGGATATCGGAAGTGTTCCGGGTGAAATCGGGATTTTACCGGAGTACCGGGAGGTTACCGGAACCCCCCGGGAGCTAAATGGGCCATGATGGGCCTTAGTGGAAAAGAGAAGAGGGAGCCCTACATGGGCCGCGCGCCCCTCCCCTCCCTTGGTCCGAATTGGACAAGGAGAGGGGGCCGACCCCTCTCTCTCTTTTCCCCCCCTCCACAAATCCTATTCCAACTAGGATTGGGGGGGGGGGGAATCCTACTCCCAGAGGGAGTAGGACTCTCCTGGCGCGCCCTATGTGGTCGGCCAGCCTCCCCCCTTTGGTCCTTTATATACTGAGGCAGAGGCACCCTAGAACACACAAGTTGATCCACGTGATCTATTCCTTAGCCGTGTGCGGCGCCCCCAGCCACCATAGTCCTCGATAATACTGTAGCGGAGTTTAGGCGAAGCCCTGCTGCTGTAGTCCATCAAGATCGTCACCACGCCGTCGTGCTGACGGAACTCTTCCCCGACACTTTGCTGGATCGGAGTCCGGGGATCGTCATCGAGCTGAACGTGTGCTAGAACTCGGAGGTGCCGTATTTTCGGTGCTTGATCGGTCGGATCATGAAGACGTACGACTACATCAACCAAACGCTTCTGTTGTCGATCTACTAGGTATGTAGATCACACTCCCCCCCCCCTCGTTGCTATGCATCACATGATCTTGCGTGTGCGTAGGAAATTTTTTGAAATTACTACGTTCCCCAACACATACAGATTCGGTCCTTCTCTGAAGACTCTAGAGAAGTTACCATACGAGAGGACCCCGGAGGAGAACGTGAAGATCGCGCGAACCGAAGTGGATGACTGGTTTCAAGGGTTGAAAGCAAAGAGACATCCACCTCCGGAGGAGAAGGTAGATCCGGTGAAAGTGAAGCGCACTCTGGCTGCCCTGGCAAAACCACCCAAGTCTCCGCCGAAAGGCAACTATGAGCGCATTATTGCAAAGACATGGGCCGAAGCGGAGCGGTCGGGAAGTACAGTCAATGATCAAAGGCTGAAAGAACGACGAGCAGCTGGGAAACAAATTGCCCAGCTCAGCGAACAAGCGAAGCAATCGTGCCCCCCCTCAAGGTGCCTAGCGACATCGTCGATCCGAGGATGGTGCCCGGTTATGGCAATGTTGACGATTACCTGCCCGATGATGTACATTATGATCCCATGGAGGTGCAGATACACAGATACGAGTACGGGAAGCCTCTCGTCAAAGATGAAAAATCTTTAACAACGATGATGCGAAGATTACATGATTGGTACTTGAAAATCTGCAGAGAGTCTGGGGGGAGGAGTACTTTGTATGCGAGAGTTAAACCGGAGCATGACCTCGTTGGAATTGAACTGTTGCCTATTCCATTTGAGGAGTTCTATCAGTTTTTCAAGCAATTGGCCCTCGATAAAACAACGATCACCTGCTACTGTCTGTAAGTACTACTACTTCTGTCATTAAGTCTCTCTATATAGCTCATCTCTTTCATTGCATGTATTTATAATTATCCTCACTATATTATGCAGAATGAAGATCGTCGAATTGAAGAAAAGACAAATCGGTGATATTGGCTTCGTTGACACATATCTCATAGATGCAACTGAGGTTGAACATCGTCCCGGAGATACCGAGGCCAACTTGCTACGATCATTCAAAAAAATGAAAACAAAGATATAATACTCTTTCCTTACAACTTCAAGTGAGTGTTACTATCTTGTGCATATTCGGTTTTCCTTATATATTAGTCCAGGTTATAGTAATGTAATTGATGAGTTATGCATGCGTGTGCAGTTTCCACTATATTCTCCTAGAGATTAGGCTTGAGCAGGGAGTAGTAACCGTCTTGGACTCTAAACGAAAAGATCCCCAGGAGTATGCGGACATGACTGAAATCCTCAAGAAGTAAGTTAAATCGATCATTATCCACCATATCAGCAACTTTGTTCATTTCCTGATATCAAGTAATTGTTTTCTTTGTCCGGCAGGGTTTGGAGAAAATTCACCAGAAAAGTTCCGGGACTGCCGAAGGAGCTGGAATTTAGACACCCGAAAGTAAGTACTATAGTAGCATGTTCCGTGCATCTCCTAGTGATTCAAGCGCTAGTTTCATCAATACCATTTAGCATTCTTGCTTATCAGTTTGATTGACCTCTATTTCTTCTAAAGTGGTTGTGGCAGGAACAAGGGAATGATTTCTGTGGATACTACGTCTGCGAGTCCATCCGCCACATGACCTGTGAGCGGGGCGGGTACTCTGACGAACAATATGAAGTACGTAAATAACAACATTCACAATTTTATTTTATTACCATCATTTGTATTGAGTTTCATTCATTCATATATATATGTATTGACCCCCTTCTTCAAATTAGATGTTTCGGAAGCGGGATGAACTCCTAGCACCAGCTCGCATGCGAGCAATTCAAGAGGAATTGATGGCATTCTTTCTTGACCAAGTGATCGCTGAAGACGGAGAATACTATGTGGACCATGAGTCTGTAGGATTATATTTGTAAGAGATAATTATTGTATATATGTAGCCGGTAGTGTTGGATAGATATATGAGAACTTGTTGTTCGACCAATCTCTCGGAGAAGGAGAGGTGGTCGATATCACTTCTCTCTGTATGCATATATGTTCATGACGATCTTCTATTTCCTTCGTTTGCTTACTAGCTAACTAGCGTGTCTAGTCCTCTCTATACGTATGTATAGTACGTAGCGTCGACCAAGCACGGACGTAAGAGAGGACACTTCTCTCTATTAATTATAGCTAGCTAACACAATATATGAAACACCTAAATTAACCCCCCAAAACCCCCAACCCTCCCCCCTTTAAAAAAAACAAAAACCCCAACCAAAGGGTCTCCTGCCTGGGCTCTGCGCACTGCCCACGTGGAGGCCCATCAGTCCCGGTTCTGGATTGAACCGGGACTAAAGGGTCGGGGCATTAGTACCGACACTTTAGTCCCGGTTCAAGAACCGGGACTATAGGCCCTTTTTCTACCAGTGGCCATATGTCTGTGTCTAAGATCTTTTAGATTCTTTCATTGTTGATTCAACCTTTATATTCTTCATTATTCCGGAGTGTCTCAGCAATTCATGACGGTGTTTCTCATCGTCATTCTTGGATTTTGAAGACCGAAGAAGAGTTTTTCCTCCATACCTTATCCGTTCTCTCAACGATGTGTAGTTCAAGCTTGATGCCAGCTTTCAGCTCTCGTTCTCCAAATCTTACCGGTGCATCATTCAAATTTCTCTAATAAGCTCGGGATCTCTTCGTTCACTTGTATCTAAATCCCCTCAAGTATCTTCATTCATTCTCTAATTCTTCCCGGTGTTTCTCTATTTTTTTCTTTGTTCTCTTTCAATTATTACGGTGGTTTGTTCAAGTTTCTTCTTCCTTCGTTTTCATATCAATTCATTTGTTGTTTCCAAATCCTACCGGTGGTTCGTTGAAGGCCTCTTCAAGTTGGCGCTATATCTATCTTAATCCTTTCTACGAGAATAAGTAGTATGCAAAAATCCATTGCTTGTCATCAATTTAAATTGGTGAAGGATAAGCATAATGTAATTCTTATTCTTGTTTCATTGAGTAAATTCAATTCCTTATTCCGAAGGCTCATCAAGTTCTCGGTTTTCAATTGTTTCATCTTTTCTTTCCCGGAGTTCCAAGCTCTCGCAATTATATCACCACGGAGATCCATCTAAATCATTATAAGGCTTCACCTCGTGTTGTCAACTTCTCTTTCTTTTTATCATCATTTTGTTACTGGAGTTCTTCATGGAGGCTCTACATGGTGGTTCATCAAGGATTCCTTTCCATTCTTCAATTGTTCTTCAAGATCTCTCTTGGAGCTAAGATCTGCCAAGCTACTCTCAAATAAACATGGTGTTTTACACATGTTTTGTTTTGAGGAGTTCAAGCATTCTTCATCTTGCATTCTGAAGTGTAATTCTTTCATATCTCATCTTTTGAGGTGGTGTTATGTCATTATTGACAATTTCCTTTCATGCTTCATGATTCACAAGTTGTCCGGAATGACATATTTTAAACCCATCTTTTTCAATTCGGTCATGAGATCCTTTGCAACCCATCAATCTCTTCATTGGAGTTATCTTGGGTTATATTTCACCTAAAGCTTTCCCTAAGGATTGTTGCTATTTATGGTGCTCATAAACGACCCAAGTTCTTCATTTATCCTTCCGGTGAAATAAGTTTCTCATCTCCTTGTTCATAACAATCCAATCTTTTGTTTCCGTTAGTGGCAGAATTTCACCTCATAGTTTTGAGAAGTCTTCCATGAGCCCACAACAAGCTTACTCTTTTCGTTGTTCATTTTTCAACAACTCCGTTCAACCTTTTCGTCGTAAGCATGCTCTTTCAATTTTATTTGAGAGAGTTGTCATTCATCTTCTCCGTTCTTTTTTCTTTCCAACAATCTAGCGTCTATTCTTTTGTTCTGGAAGCATTGTCATGTTGCTCTCTTCACTCTTCATCTCGAATTGTGAGGATCTTGTTCTTTCCTTTTGCTTATCCATTTAACCGGAGTGCCGTGTTTTCATTCGAACTCTCTCATATTATCTAGTTTTGCCTCCCTTCTCAACCGGAGTGTCGTGTGAAATCTTTCTTACCCCTTGTGCCATTCTTTCAATAGCTCTGGAGGCAGTGGGTTGTTGATTTCATCAAGTATCCTCTCATCCTGTAAAATCCATGTTCTATTCCTTCCATTTACAGTCGAGTGCTGTCCAATTTATATCATTCTTATTCCTTCCCTATCTTGTTTTAACCGGAGTGTTGTGTCTATCATTCCTCTTCTAACCGGACTCTCATCCAAGTGCTTTCATTTTGCCAAGCTCACATTATTTACCTTCTGTTTCCAACCGGAGTGTTGTTGTAATTGATCCTTATCGTTCCTTGTACATATCGTTTCTACCGGAGTGCTTGCATGTACTTCTTGTCCATTGCAACCCTTTTTCTTATGTCTTTCGGCCTACAAGGTTTTAGTAATGTTCCTTGTTTCTCTTTTCTACCGGAGTGCTCTCAAATTCATTCAACTCTGTTGTGTTCTTTCTTTCTTTCAAGTTTTCAACCTCTCAAGGTTCATCGGTTTCACTCTTTTGTCAAAGAAGAAACTTAGTTTTAACTCTTCCCCTTCCTCTTCCGTTTCTCTTCGGTGCCATCCTAGATCTCGGGACGAGATCCTCTTGTAGTGGTGGAGTGTTGTGACGCCCCGAGAACGATGCGCCAGGTGTCTTCCAGTTATGCGCCATCGTTGCCATGTCATTCGCTTGCGTGTTGCATCTTGCCATGTCATCATCCGCATTGCATCTGCATGTTTTCAAAACTTGCATCCATACGGGTTCTCCCAGTTCTCTCCGTTGTCCGTTCTAAGCCTAGACACACTCGCACGCGCCCGCGGCACCTCCGAAATATTATTTTATAAGTGGCCGGAAAATGTTCTCGGAATGGGTTGAAAGTTGACATGCGGTGTTGTTATGTTGTTAGTAGACCGCCTGGCAAATTTCATAGCATTCGGAGCTCGTTTGATAGCCCAACCATTAAACTTATAGCGGCATTATAGCCGATCTAACGTCGGACATTTTCGGTCTCCGAAAACAGTTGCCGGGCTACACCCATTCCCTCTCATCTCAGCCCAAACCTTCTCTTCACAGCCCACCAAACCCCCCTCTGACCGGAGCCTTTAGATCGCTATCGGAGGGTCCGAAAACCCCCCTAAATCCCCCTAACTTAGTCCCTGTGTCTATATATAGACCTCTCCTTCCATTTTTGAGTAGCTACCTATCCCTCCTCCTAAATTTCTGCACCCCTAATCATCAGCCGCCGCCACCTCCCACCTTCTCCATTTCCGTGCCTAACCACCTCCACTCTGCCACGTCGCCCCTGCCTCCCTCCACCTCCCGCAGGGCCCACTGAAGCCCATCTCAGGCCCGCCCCGAGTCGATCTGGGCCCGAGGTGTTGGGGAATGTAGTAATTTCAAAAAAATTCCTATGCACATGCAAAATCATGGTGATGCATAGCAACGAGAGGGGAGAGTGTTGTCCACGTACCCTCGTAGACCGAAAGCGGAAGCGTTAGCACAATGCGGTTGATATAGTCGTACGTCTTCATGATCCGACTGATCAAGTATCGAACGCACGACACCTCCGAGTTTAGCACACGTTCAGCCCGATGACGTCCCTCGAACTCCGATCCAGCCGAGTGTTGAGGGAGAGTTTCGTCAGCATGATGGCGTGGTGACGATGATGATGTTCTACCGACGCAGGGCTTCGCCTAAGAATCACTACAGTATTATCGAGGTGGACTATGGTGGAGGGGGCACCGCACACGGCTAAAAGATCAAACGATCAATTGTTGTCTCTTGGGTGCCCCCTGCCCTCGTATATAAAGGAGCAGGGGGGCCGCCGGCCTAGAGAGGGGCGCGCCAGGAGGAGTCCTACTCCTACCGGGAGTAGGACTCCCCCCTTTTCCTTGTTGGACTAGGAGAGAGAGGCGAAAGAGGTGGAGGAGAAGAAGGAAGGGGGGCGCCGCCCCCTCTCCTTGTCCTATTAGGACTAGGGGGAGGGGCGCGGCCCTTGCCTTGGCCGCCTCTCCTCTCTTCCACCAAGGCCCACTAAGGCCCATTAAGTCCCCGGGGGGTTCCGGTAACCTCCCGGTACTCCGGTAAAATCCCGATTTCACCTGGAATACTTCTGATATCCAAACATAGGCTTCCAATATATCAATCTTCATGTCTCAACCATTTTGAGACTCCTCGTCATGTCCGTGATCACATCCAGGACTTCGAAAAACCTTCGATACATCAAAACATATAAACTCATAATATAACTGTCATCGAAACGTTAAGCGTGCGGACCCTACGGGTTCAAGAACTATGTAGACATGACCGAGACACGTCTCTGGTCAATAACCAATAGCGGAACCTGAATGCTCATATTGGCTCCCACATATTCTATGAAGATCTTAATCGATCAGATCGCATAACAACATACGTTGTTCCCTTTGTCATCAGTATGTTACTTGCCTGAGATTCGATCGTCGGTATCTCAATACCTAGTTCAATCTCGTTACCGGCAAGTGATACATCTCCATCGTATCTATACTTTTTGATAATTCCATGCCAATATTCTACAACTTTCATATACTTTTGGCTACTTTTTATACTATTTTTGGGACTAACATATTGATCTAGTGCCCAGTGCCAGTTCCTGTTTGTTGCATGTTTTTTGTTTCGCAGAATATCCATATCAAATGGAGTCCAAACGGGATAAAAACTGACGGAGATTTTTTTAGAATATATATATATGATTTTTGGGAAGAAAAATCCACGCGAGACGGTGCCCGAGGTGGCCACGAGGTAGGGGGCGTGCCTGCTCCTTGGGCGCGCCCCTGACCCTCGTGGGCCACCCGTAAGGCATTTGATGCCCTTCTTTCGCCGCAAGAAAGCTAATATCTGGATAGAGATCGTGTTAAAACTTCAGCCCAATCGGAGTTACGGATCTCCGGGAATATAAGAAACGGTGAAAGGGGAGAATCTGAAAACGCAGAAACAGAGAGAGACGGAGAGACAGATCCAATCTCGGAGGGGCTCTCGCCCCTCCCGTGCCATGGAAGCCATGGACCAGAGGGGAAACCCTTCTCCCATCTAGGGAGGAGGTCAAGGAAGAAGAAGAAGAAGGAGGGGTCTCTCTCCCCCTCACTTCCGGTGGCACCGGAGTACCACCGGGGGCCATCATCATCACCGCGATCTACACCAACACCTCCGCCATCTTCACCAACATCTCCATCACCTTCCCCCCTCTATCTACAACGGTCCACTCTCCCGCAACCCGTTGTACCCTCTACTTGAACATGGTGCTTTATGCTTCATATTATTATCCAATGATGTGTTGCCATCCTATGACGTCTGAGTAGATTTCCGTTGTCCTATCGGTGGTTGATGAATTGCTATGATTGATTTAATTTTCTTGTGTTTATGTTGCTGTCCTTTGGTGCCCGTCATATGATTGCACGCGTGGATCACACCCTAGGGTTAGTTATATGTTGATAGGACTACGTATTGGAGGACAAGAGTGACAGAAGCTTCAACCTAGCATAGAAATTGATGCATACGGGATTGAAGGGGGACCAATATACCTTAATGCTATGGTTGGGTTTTACCTTAATGAACATTAGTAGTTGCGCATGCTTGCTAATAGTTCCAAACATAAGTGCATAGAATTCCAAGTCAGGGATGACATGCTAGCAGTGGCTCTCCCACATAATACTTGCTATCGGCCTAGTAAAGTAGTAAATTGCTTAGGGAAAATTTCGCAACTCCTACCACCACTTTTCCACACTCGCTATATTTACTTTATTGTTTCTTTATCTAAACAGCCCCTACTTTTTATTTATGTACTCTTTATTATCTTGCAAACCTATCCAACAACACCTACAAAGTACTTCTAGTTTCATACTTGTTCTAGGTAAAGCGAACGTCAATCATGCGTAGAGTTGTATCAGTGGTCGATAGAACTTGAGGGAATATTTGTTCTACCTTTAGCTCCTCGTTGGGTTCGACACTCTTACTTATCAAAAACTGTTGCAATCCCCTATACTTGTGGGTTATCAAGACCTTTTTCTGGCGCCGTTGCCGGGGAGCAATAGCGTGGGGTGAATATTCTCGTGTGTGCTTGTTTGCTTTATCACTAAGTAATTTTTATTTGATGTTCTTAGTTGTTCTCTATCTTTAGTTATGGATATGGAACACGAAATACCAAAAAAATTAGGTGTACTTGCTACTCATGGAGATGGGGAACCTCCTAAAACCCTCGATCCTGGTTATGTGAAAGATAATATGTGCTACTTTAATAATCCTGAGAAAACCCCATTCAATTATGTAATGGGAGTAACGTTGGATCAGCGTGAATACTTTAGGGATTACCGCTTGACACAAAAAGGGAAACTATTATGGGATCAAATTCATATATTGAATTGGTATGCTAGGCAACTATGCTTGAGATATGATTATACTTGTTGCTCTAAGGTGAAGGCTCCACACCTTCCCTTTTTATGCAAATTTAATGATAATAAAACCTTAGCTTCTTATGCTAATGGTATATATGATTACTATGATGTGGAACAAATAGAAGAATTTGTTGCTTTTATGGGTGCTTATGAAATTGAATCTATGTTTAAAGAGTTTGAAGATTTTGATGATGCCGTTTATAGACCTGAAAATTTAGCTATCCTGAAATATTGTTATGAGAATTATGAATACAATTACAAAATTAATCCGCTTATTAAGAAAGTCTCCGTTGTCCAAGAAGAGACTAATATTTTGCATGAATCTATGGAAGAAGAAGTTGATGAAACTATGAGCTCATTGGATGAAAAAGATGAGGAGGAGAGCGAAGAACAAAAGGAGGAAGAGCGGATTAGCTACGCGTGCCCGCCTTCTAATGAGAGTAACTCTTCAACTCATACATTGTTTAATTCCCCTTCGTGCTTACCGAAGGATGATTGCTATGATGATTGTTATGATCCCGTTTATTCTCTTGAAATATCCCTTTTGATGATGCCTGCTATGCTTGTGGCCAAGATGCCAATATGAATTATGCTTATGGAGATGAACTTGCTATAGTTCCTTATGTTAAACATGAAATTGTTGCTATTGCACCCACACATGATAGTCCTATTATCTTTTTGAATTCTCCAAACTACACTATATCGGAGAAATTTGCCCTTATTAAGGATTATATTGATGGGTTGCCTTTTACCGTTGCACATGATGATTTTTATGAATATAATATGCATGTGCTTGCTGCTCCTACTTGCAATTATTATGAGAGAGGAACTATATCTCCACCTCTCTATGTTTCCAATACAATAAAATTGCAAGAAACTGTTTATACTATGCATTGGCCTTTACTTTATGTGCATGAATTGTTCTTTTATGACATGCCGATGCATAGGAAGAGAGTTAGACTTCATTGTTATATGATATATGTTACCTTGTGCTCACTACTAAATTATAAATCATTGTTAATTAAAATTGGCTTTGATATACCTTGGGATCCTGGTGGATCCATTAATTGAGCACTATATGCCTAGCTTAATGGCTTTAAAGAAAGCGCTGCCAGGGAGACAACCCGGAAGTTTTAGAGAGTCATTTATTTATGTTGTGTGATTTTATAAAGTTTAAATATAAAAATAATGTGCCAAGGTTTGCCTTTAGGATGTTTACATTTGCTTGATGGTTTGTACGGTGCAGGACAGAAACTTTGGCTGTAGTGCGCGATTTTACATTTTTTGCTGGAATGTCAAATGGTTCTGATTCTTTTTGCAATGTCTTCCTATAATTTTTTTTTATTTTTCCTAATTTTGGCAGAAGTTTTCAAGTATCAGAAGTATGGTGAATGTTCAGATTATTACAGACTGTTCTGTTTTAGACAGATTCTGTTTTTGATGCATAGTTTGCTTGTTTTGATGAAACTATCAAATTATATTTGTGGATTAAGCCATGAAAAAGTTATATTACAGTAGAAGAAATGCAAAAACAAAATATGTATTGGTTTGCCACAGTACTAAGAGTAGTGATTTGCTTTATTATACTAACGGATCTTACCGAGTTTTCTGTTGAAGTTTTGTGTGGATGAAGTGTTCGATGATCGAGAAGGTCTCGATGTGAGAAGAAGGAAGAGAGGCAAGAGCTCAAGCTTGGGGATGCCCGAGGCACCCTAAGTAAATATTCAAGGAGACTCAAGCGTCTAAGCTTGGGGATGCCCCGGAAGGCATCCCCTCTTTCTTCAACAAGTATTGGTATGTTTTCGGATTCGTTTCGTTCATGTGATATGTGCAATCTTGGAGCGTCTTTTACATTTAGTTTTCATCGTTCTTTTATGCACCATGATGGTATGAGATAGTCCTTGGTTGATTTATAGAATTCTCATTGCACTTCACTTATATCTTTTGAGTACTTTATAGAATGCTTCATGTGCTTCGCTTATATCATTTGAAGTTTGGATTGCCTGTTTCTCTTTACATAGAAAACCGCCATTTGTAGAATGCTCTTTTGCTTCACTTAGATTTGTTAGAGCACGGGCATATCTTTTGTAGAAAGAATTAAACTCTCTTGCTTCACTTATATCTATTTGGAGAGATGATAGGAACTGGCCATTCACATGGTTAGTCATAAAATCCTACATAAAACTTGTAGATCACTGAATATGATATGTTTGATTCATTGCAATAGTTTTGCGATATAAAGATGGTGATATTAGAGTCATGCTAGTGGGTAGTTGTGGATTGTAGAAATACTTGTGTTGAGGTTTGTGATTCCCGTAGCATGCACGTATGGTGAACCGTTATGTAACGAAGTTGGAGCATGAAGTATTTATTGATTGTCTTCCTTATGAGTGGCGGTCGGGGACGAGCGATGGTCTTTTCCTACCAATCTATCCCCCTAGGGTCATGCGTAGTAGTACTTTGCTTCGAGGGCTAATAAACTTTTGCAATAAGTATGTGAGTTCTTTATGACTAATGTTGAGTCCATGGATTATACGTACTCTCACCCTTCCATCATTGCTAGCCTCTCTAGTACCGCGCAACTTTCGCCGGTACCCTAAACCCACCATATACCTTCCTCAAAACAGCCACCATACCTACCTATCATGGCATTTCCATAGCCATTCCGAGATATATTGCCATGCAACTTCCATCATCATCATATACATGACTTGAGCATTCATTGTCATATTGCTTTGCATGATCGTAAGATAGCTAGCATGATGTTTTCATGGCTTGTCCGTTTTTTGATGTCATTGCTACGCTAGATCATTGCACATCCCAGTACACCGCCGGAGGCATTCATATAGAGTCATATCCTTGTTCTAGATATCGAGTTGTAATATTGAGTTTTAAGTAAATAAAAGTGTGATGATCATCATTATTAGAACATTGTCCAATGTGAGGTTATCAAAATAAAAGTGGCCAAAGAAGCCCAAGAAAAGAGAGGCCAAAGAAGCCTACAAAGAAACAAAAAAACAAAAAATGAAAGAAAAAGAGAGAAGGGGCAATGTTACTATCCTTTTACCACACTTGTGCTTCAGAGTAGCACCATGTTCTTCATATAGAGAGTCTCTTGAGTTATCACTTTCATATACTAGTGGGAATTTTCATTATAGAACTTGGCTTGTATATTCCAACGATGGGCTTCCTCTAATGCCCTAGGTCTTCATGAGCAAGCAAGTTGGATGCACACCCACTTAGTTTCAGTTAGAGCTTTCATATACTTATAGCTCTAGTGCATCCGTTGCATGGCAATCCCTACTCACTCACATTGATATCTATTGATGGGCATCTCCATAGCCCGTTGATACGCCTAGTTGATGTGAGACTATCTTCTCCTTTTTTGTCTTCTCCACAACCACCATTCTATTCCACCTATAGTGCTATATCCATGGCTCACGCTCATATATTGCGTGAGGGTTGAAAATGCTGAAGCGCGTTAAAAAGTATGAACCAATTGATTGGCTTGTCATCGGGGTTGTGCATGATGTGAATATTTTGTGTGGTGAAGATGGAGCATAGCCAGACTATATGATTTTGTAGGGATAACTTTCTTTGGCCATGTTATTTTGAAAAGACATGATTGCTTTATTAGTAGGCTTGAAGTATTATTGTTTTTATGTCAAATGATAGACTATTGCTTTGAATCACTCGTGTCTTAATATTCATGCCATGATTAGACACATGATCAAGATTATGCTAGGTAGCATTCCACATCAAAAATTATTCTTTTTATCATTTACCTACTCGAGGACGAGCAGGAATTAAGCTTGGGGATGCTGATACGTCTCCATCGTATCTATAATTTTTGATTGTTCCATGCCAATATTCTACAACTTTCATATACTTTTGGCAACTTTTTATACTATTTTTGGGACTAACATATTGATCCAGTCCCCAGTGCCAGTTCCTATTTGTTGCATGTTTTTGTTTCGCAGAATATCCATATCAAACGGAGTCCAAACGGGATAAAAACTGACTGAGATTTTTTTTTGGAATATATATGATTTTTGGGAAGAAAAATCCACGCGAGACGGTGCCCGAGGTGGCCACGAGGTAGGGGGCTTGCCTGCCCCCCTGGGCGCGCCCCTCACCCTCGTGGGCCACCCGTAAGGCAGTTGATGCCCTTCTTTCGCCGCAAGAAAGCTAATATCCGGATAGAGATCGTGTTAAAATTTCATCCTAATCGGAGTTACGGATCTCTAGGAATATAAGAAACGGTGAAAGGGAAGAATCTAAAAACGCAGAAACAGAGAGAGACGGAGAGACATATCCAATCTCGGAGGGGCTCTCACCCCTCCCGTGCCATGGAGGCCATGGACCAGAGCGGAAACCCTTCTCCCATCTAGGGAGGAGGTCAAGGAAGAAGAAGAAGGAGGGGGGCTCTCTCTCCCTCGCTTCCGGTGGCACCGGAGTGCCACCGGGGGCCATCATCATCACTGCGATCTACACCAACACCTCCGTCATCTTCACCAACATCTCCATCACCTTCCCCCTCTATCTACAGCGGTCCACTCTCCCGCAGCCCGTTGTACCCTCTACTTGAACATGGTGCTTTATGCTTCATATTATTATCCAATGATGTGTTTGCCATCCTATGATGTCTGAGTAGATTTTCATTGTCCTATCGGTGGTTGATGAATTGCTATGATTGATTTAATTTGCTTGTGGTTATGTTGCTGTCCTTTGGTGCCCATCATATGATTGCGCGCGTGGATCACACCCTGGGTTAGTTGTATGTTGATAGGACCATGTATTGGAGGGAAAGAGTGACAGAAGCTTCAACCTAGCATAGAAATTGATGCATACGGGATTGAAGGGGGACCAATATACCTTAATGATATGGTTGGGTTTTACCTTAATGAACATTAGTAATTGCGGATGCTTGCTGATACGTCTCCAATGTATCTATAATTTTTGATTGCTCCATGCTATATTATCTACTGTTTTGAATGTTTATGGCTTTATTATACACTTTTATATCATTTTTGGGACTAACCTATTAACCCAGAGCCCAGTGCCAGTTTCTGTTTTTACCCTGTTTTAGGGTTTCGAAGAAAAGGAAAATCAAACGGAGTCCAATTGACCTGGAACTTCACTAAACTCATTTTTGGAAGGAAATAAGCCCAAAAGACTTGGAGTGCACGTCGGGGGATCTGTGAGGAGGTCACGAGGCAGGGGGGCGCGCCCACCCCCCTGGGCGCCCCCTCCACCCTCATGAGCCCCTCGTGGCCCCCCTGACATACTTCTCCACCTATATATCTCCATATACCCTAAAAACATCCGTGAGCACAATAGATCGGAAGTTCCGCCGCCAGAAGCCTCTGTAGCCACCGAAAGCCAATCTAGACCTGTTCTGGCACCCTGCCGGAGGGGGCAATCCTTCTCCGGTGGCCATCTTCATCATCCCGGTGCTCTCCATGACGAGGAGGGAGTAGTTCTCCCTCGGGGCTGAGGGTATGTACCAGTAGCTATGTGTTTGATCTCTCTCTCTCTCTCGTGTATTTGAGGTGGTACAATCTTGATGTATCGTGAGCTTTACTATTATATTTGGATCCTATGATGTTTCTTCCCCCCTCTACTCTCTTGTAATGGATTGAGTTTCCCATTTGAAATAATCTTATCGGATTGAGTCTTTAAAGATTTGAGAACACTTGATGTATGTCTTGCCGTGCATATCTGTGGTGACAATGCAATACCATGTGATTCACTTGATGTATGTTTTGGTGATCAACTTGCGGGTTCCGCCCATGAACCTATGCATAGGGGTTGGCACACGTTTTCGTCGTGATTCTCCAGTAGAACTTTGGGGCACTCTTTGAGGTTCTATGTGTTGGTTGAATAGATGAATCTGAGATTGTGTGATGCATATCGTATAATCATACCCACGGATACTTGAGGTGACATTGGAGTATCTAGGTGACATTAGGGTTTTGGTTGATTTGTGTCTTAAGGTGTTATTCTAGTACGAACTCTAGGGATGTTTGTGACACTTATAGGAATAGCCCAACGGATTGATTGGAAAGAATAACTTTGAGGTGGTTTCGTACCCTACCATAATCTCGTCATTCGTTCTCCGCTATTAGTGACTTCGGAGTGACTCTTTGTTGCATGTTGAGGGATAGTTATGTGATCCAATTATGATATTATTGTTGAGGGAACTTACACTAGCGAAAGTATGAACCCTAGGCCTTGTTTCCTAGCATTGCAATACCGTTTATGCTCACTTTTATCATTAGTTACCTTGCTGTTTTTATAATTTCATATTACAAATACATTTATATACTATCCATATTGCACTTGTATCACCATCACTTCGCCGAACTAGTGCACCTATACGATTTACCATTGTATTGGGTGTGTTGGGGACACAAGAGACTCTTTGTTATTTGGTTGCAGGGTTGCTTGACAGAGACCATCTTCATCCTACGCCTCCTACGGATTGATAAACCTTAGGTCATCCACTTGAGGGAAATTTTCTACTGTCCTACAAACCTCTGCACTTGGAGGCCCAACAACATAAGGTTGTGTAGTAGACATCAAGCTCTTTTCTGGCGCCATTGCCGGGGAGGTGAGTGCTTGAAGGTATATCTTTAGATCTTGCAATCAAGTCTTTTAGTTTCTTGTTTTATCACTAGTTTAGTTTATAAAAGAAAACTACAAAAAATGGAATTAAGGTTACCTCATTTGCTTCATCTTTGTAATATCTATCATGAAAATAAGGATTCCTATAATTGTGCTCAAGTGCTAGAAAAGAATGCATTAAAATGTTTGGCACTAAATATTTGAATGATGAGCATGATTGCAATGTTGTTAGTATGAATTCCTTGAATATCCATGATGCTAATGATATGCAAAGCCACAAGCTTGGGGAAGCTATGTTTGATGAATATGATATTTTGTGTCCCCCAAGTTTTGATGAGCAAATTTATTATGATGAAAGTGTGCCTCCTATTTATGATGATTATATTGATGAAAGTGGTTTCGGAGAGGTCATGACTTTATTTAGTGACGAATCCACTATTTCGGAAGAGGTTCCAATTGATTATGAGAACAAAGTTGCTATATATGATGATTATTGTGATGACATGTATGCTTTAAAGAATAATGATAACCATGAAACTTGTCATCATGATTTTAGCTTTCAATTGTATTATGCCTCACATGATAGTTATTTTGTTGAGTTTGCTCCCACTACTATTCATGAGAAGAAGTTTGCTTATGTGGAGAGTAATAAAAATTCTATGCTTGTAGATAATGAAAAGAATTCTTTATGTGCTGGTTATATTGTTTAATTCATTCATGATGCTACTGAAAATTATTATGAGGGAGGAATATATGCTTGTAGGAATTGCAATAATATCAAGTTTCCTCTCTATGTGCTTAAAAGTTTGAAGTTATGCTTGTTTTACCTTCCTATGCAAGTTGATCCTTTTTCCCACAAGTTGTTTGCTCACAAAATTCCTATGCATAGGAAGAGGGTTAGACTTAAATGTGCTAGTCATATTCTTAATGATGCTATCTTTATGTTTCAATTCTTATCCTTTTTGTGAGCATCATTGAAACCATCGTGCCTAGCTAGGGGCATTAAACGATAGCGCTTGTTGGAGGCAACCCAATTTTATTTTTGTTCCTTGATTTTTTCTCATGTTTAGTAATAAATAATTCATCTAGCCTATGTTTAGATGTGGTTTTATGCTTTTAGTTAGTGTTTGTGCCAAGTATAACCTTTGGGAAAACTTGGGGAAAGTCTTGTTGATCATGCTGTAAAAAACAGAAACTTTAGCGCTCATGAAAATTGCTGCCATTTTTATTTGGAGAGTTCTATTTAGTTAATTATTTTTGCAGCAGGCAGTTTAAAAGGTTGACCTATTTGGGAATCTCCGGATCTATGCTTATTTTCAACTCCCCGAAGCATTCCGTCGCTTGCTACACCCTTCCTCGTCTCTGGGTGCCTAGGTATCCACCGCAAGCCTTTCCTCTTTTGAACCTCGCCATTAACGTTAAGGCTATGCCATCCTAAGGTGCTACTAAATGGAAGGATCTTATCAACGCGCTGGAAAAGCAAAAAGGTCAACAGGCCAGGTTTTACTACAATTACTTGAAATGCGTTTGGATAATATCCTTTTTCGATTGGGTATGGCTTCAACCATTCCTGGGGCCCGCCAATTAGTCAACCACACTGGGACTGAGACACGGCCCAGACTCCTACGAGAGGCAGCAGTGGGGAATTTTCCGCAATGGGCGAAAGCCTGACGGAGCAATGCCGCGTGGAGGTGGAAGGCCTACGGGTCGTCAACTTCTTTTCTCGGAGAAGAAACAATGACGGTATCTGAGGAATAAGCATCGGCTAACTCTGTGCCAGCAGCCGCGGTAAGACAGAGGATGCAAGCGTTATCTGGAATGATTGGGCGTAGATGATTAATAGATAAATTCCTCAGGTCCAGCAATTTATTTGAGAATTTTATGAGTTCCATAAGTATACGTTTGATCCAGATTACTACAGACAGTTCTGTTTTTGACAGATTCTGTTTTTCATGTGTTGTTTACTTATTTTGATGAATCTATGGCTAGTAAAATAGTTTATAAACCATAGAGAAGTTGGAATACAGTAGGTTTAACACCAATATAAATAAATAATGAGTTCATTACAGTACCTTGAAGTGGTGATTTACTTTGTTATACTAACGGAGCTGACGAGTTTTCTGTTAAGTTTTGTGTTGTGAAGTTTTCAAGTTTTGGCTAAAGATTCGATGGACTATGGAATAAGGAGTGGCAAGAGCCTTAGCTTGGGGATGCCCAATGAACCCCAAGGTAATATTCAAGGACAACCAAAAGCCTAAGCTTGGGGATGCCCCGGAAGGCATCCCCTCTTTCATCTTCGTTCATCGGTAACTTTACTTGGAGCTATATTTTTATTTACCACATGATATGTGTTTTGCTTGGAGCGTCAATTTATTTTATTTTGTTTTGCTTGCTGTTTAAATAAAATACCAAGATCTGAAATTATTAAATGTTAGAGAGTCTTCACATAGTTGCATAATTATCCGACTACTCATTGATCTTCACTTATATCTTTCGGAGTAGTTTGTCATTTGCTCTAGTGCTTCACTTATATCTTTTTAGAGCACGGTGGTGGTATTATAGAAATAGATGAACTCTCATGCTTCACTTATATCATTTTGAGAGTTTTAAATAGCACGGTAATTTGCTTAAATAATCCTAATATGCTAGGCACCCAAGAATAGTAAAAACTTTCATATAGAGTATTGAATACTAAGAGAAGTTTGATGCTTGATGATTGTTTTGAGATATGGAGGTAATAATATCAAAGTCGTGCTAGTTGAGTAGTTGTGAATTTGAGAAATACTTGTGTTGAAGTTTGCAAGTCCCGTAGCATGCACATATGGTAAATGTTGTGTAACAAATTTGAAACATGAGGTGTTATTTGATTGTCTTCCTTATGAGTGGCGGTCGGGGACGAGCGATGGTATTTTCCTACCAATCTATCCCCCTAGGAGCATGCGCGTAGTGCCGAGGTTTTTGATGACTTGTAGATTTTTGCAATTAGTATGTGAGTTCTTAATGATTAATGTTGATTCCATGGATTATACGCACTCTCACCCCTCCATCCTTGCTAGCCTCTTCGGTACCGTGCATTGCCCTTTCTCACATTGAGAGTTGGTGCAAACTTCGCCGGTGCATCCAAACCCCGTGATATGATACGCTCTATCACACATAAACCTCCTTATATCTTCCTCAAAACAGCCACCATACCTACCTATTATGGCATTTCCATAGCCATTCCGAGATATATTGCCATGCAACTTTCCACCATTCCGTTTATCATGACACATTCATCATTGTCATATTGCTTAGCATGATCATGTAGTTGACATAGTATTTGTGGCAAAGCCACCGTTCATAATTATTTCACACATGTCACTCTTGGTTCATTGAATATCCCGGTATACCGCCGGAGGCATTCATATAGAGTCATCTTTGTTCTAGTATCGAGTTGTAATCATTGAGTTGTAAATAAATAGAAGTGTGATGATCATCATTATTAGAGCATTGTCCCAAGTGAGGTATGAAAAAAGGCCATAAAAAAGAGAAGGCCCCCCCAAAAAAGAAAGGCCATAAAAAAAGAGAAGGCCCAAAACAAATGAGAGAAAAAGAGAGAAGGTACAATGTTACTATCCTTTTACCACACTTGTGCTTCAAAGTAGCACCATGATCTTCATAGTAGAGAGTCTCTCATGTTATCACTTTCATATACTAGTGGGAATTTTTCATTATAGAACTTGGTTTGCGTATTCCAACAATGGGCCTCCTCAAGTGCCCTAGGTCTTCATGAGCAAGCAAGTTGGATGCACACCCACTAGTTTCTTTTGTTGAGCTTTCATGCATTTATAGCTCTAGTGCATCCATTCCATTGCATGGCAATCCCTACTCCTTGCATTAACATCAATCGGGGGGCATCTCCATAGCCCATTGATTAGCCCCGTTGATGTGAGACTTTCTCCTTTTTGTCTTCTCCACATAACCCCCCTCATTATATTCTATTCCACCCATAGTGCTATATCCATGGCTCGCGCTCATGTATTGCGTGAAAGTTTATGAGTTTGAGATTACTAAAGTATGAAACAATTGCTTGGCTTGTCATCGGGGTTGTGCATGATGAGAGCATTCTTGTGTGACGAAAATGAAACATGGCTAAACTATATGATTTTGTAGGGATGAACTTTCTTTGGCCATGTTATTTTGAGAAGACATGATTGCTTAGTTAGTATGCTTGAAGTATTATCATTTTTATGTCAATATGAACTTTTGTCTTGAATCTTTCGGATCTGAATATTCATACCAAAATTAAGAAGAATTACATTGAAATTATGCCAAGTAGCACTCCGCATCAAAAAATCTGTTTTTATCATTTACCTACTCGAGGACAAGCAGGAATTAAGCTTGGGGATGCTGATACGTCTCCAACGTATCTATAATTTTTAATTGCTCCATGCTATATTATCTACTGTTTTGAATGTTTATGGGCTTTATTATACACTTTTATATCATTTTTGGGACTAACCTATTAACCCAGAGCCCAGTGTCAGTTTCTGTTTTTACCCTGTTTTAGGGTTTCGAAGAAAAGGAAAATCAAACGGAGTCCAATTGACCTGAAACTTCACGGAACTAATTTTTGGAAAGAAAGAAGCCCAGAAGACTCGGAGTGCATGTCGGGGGATCTGTGAGGAGGTCACAAGGCAGGGGGGCGCGCCCTCCACCCTCGTGAGCCCCTCGTGGCCCCCCTGACGTACTTCTTCCGCCTATATATCTCCATATACCCTTAAAACATCCGTGAGCACAATAGATCGGGAGTTCCGCCACTAGAAGCCTCCGTAGCCACCGAAAGCCAATCTAGACCCGTTCTGACACCCTGCCGGAGGGGGCAATCCTTCTCCGGTGGCCATCTTCATCATCCCGGTGCTCTCCATGACGAGGAGGGAGTAGTTCTCCCTCAGGGCTGAGGGTATGTACGAGTAGCTATGTGTTTGATCTCTCTCTCGTGTTCTTGAGGTGGTACGATCTTGATGTATCGCGAGCTTTACTATTATATTTGGATCCTATGATGTTTCTTCCCCCCTCTACTCTCTTGTAATGGATTGAGTTTCCCCTTTGAAGTAATCTTATCGGATTGAGTCTTTAAAGATTTGAGAACACTTGATGTATGTCTTGCCGTGCGTATCTGTGGTGACAATGGGATACCACGTGATTCACTTGATGTATGTTTTGGTGATCAACTTGCGGGTTCCACCCATGAACCTATGCATAGGGGTTGGCACACGTTTTCGTCGTGATTCTCCGGTAGAACTTTGGGGCACTCTTTGAGGTTCTATGTGTTGGTTGAATAGATGAATCTGAGACTGTGTGATGCATATCGTATATTCATACCCACGGATACTTGAGGTGACATTGGAGTATCTAGGTGACATTAGGGTTTTGGTTGATTTGTGTCTTAAGGTGTTATTCTAGTACAAACTCTAGGGCTGTTTGTGACACTTATAGGAATAGCCCAACGGATTGATTGGAAAGAATAACTTTGAGGTGGTTTCATACCCTACCATAATCTCTTCGTTCGTTCTCCGCTATTAGTGACTTTGGAGTGACTCTTTGTTGCATGTTGAGGGATAGTTATGTGATCCAATTATGATATTATTGTTGAGGGAACTTACACTAGCAAAAGTATGAACCCTAGGCCTTGTTTCCTAGCATTGCAATACTGTTTACGCTCACTTTTATCATTAGTTACCTTGCTGTTTTTATAATTTCAGATTACAAATACCTTTATCTACTATCCATATTGCACTTGTATCACCATCTCTTTGCCGAACTAGTGCACCTATACAATTTACCATTGTATTGGGTGTGTTGGGGACACAAGAGACTCTTTGTTATTTGGTTGCAGGGTTGCTTGACAGAGACCATCTTCATCCTACGCCTCCTACGGATTGATAAACCTTAGGTCATCCACTTGAGGGAAATTTGCTACTGTCCTACAAACCTCTGCACTTGGAGGCCCAACAACGTCTACAAGAAGAAGGTTGTGTAGTAGACATCACTTGCTAATAGTTCCAATCATAAGTGCATAGAATTCCAAGTCAGGGATGACATGCTAGTAGTGGCCTCTCCCACATAATACTTGCTATCGGTCTAGTAAAGTAGTCAATTGCTTAGGGACAATTTCGCAACTCCTACCACCACTTTTCCACACTCGCTATATTTACTTTATTGTTTCTTTATCTAAACAGCCCCTACTTTTTATTTACGTACTGTTTATTATCTTGCAAACCTATCCAACAACACCTACAAAGTACTTCTAGTTTCATACTTGTTCTAGGTAAAGCGAACGTCAATCATGCGTAGAGTTGTATCTGTGGTCGATAGAA
This sequence comes from Triticum dicoccoides, assembly GCF_002162155.2. NCBI lineage: Eukaryota > Viridiplantae > Streptophyta > Magnoliopsida > Poales > Poaceae > Triticum > Triticum dicoccoides. The sequence goes on from NC_041382.1 coordinate 40,699,650, forward strand.
CTTGAGGGAATATTTGTTCTACCTTTAGATCCTCGTTGGGTTGGACACTCTTACTTATCGAAAACTGTTGCGATCCCCTATACTTGTGGGTTATCAGCAAGTCTCTTTACTCGTTCCATAATACATCATCCCGCAACTAACTCATTAGTTGCAATGCCCTATACCGAGAGGGCCCAGAGATACCTCTCCGACAATCGGAGTGACAAATCTTAATCTCGAAATACGCCAACCCAACAAGTACATTTGGAGACACCTGTAGAGCACCTTTATAATCGCCCAGTTACGTTGTGACGTTTGGTAGCACACAAAGTGTTCCTCCAGTAAACGGGAGTCACATAATCTCATAGTCATAGGAACATGTATAAGTCATGAAGAAAGCAATAGCAACATACTAAACAATCGCATGCTAAGCTAACAGAATGGGTCATGTCAATCACATAATTCTCCTAATGATGTGATCCCGTTAATCAAATGACAGCCCATGTCAATGCCTAGGAAACTTAACCATCTTTGATTAATGAGCTAGTCAAGTAGAGGCATACTAGTGACACTCTGTTTGTCTATGTATTCACACATGTATTATGTTTCCGGTTAATACAATTCTAGCATGAATAATAAACATTTATCATGAAATAAGGAAATAAATAATAACTTTATTATTGCCTTTAGGGCATATTTCCTTCAGTCTACCACTTGCACAAGAGTCAATAATCTAGTTCACATCGCCATGTGATTTAACATCAATAGTTCACATCACCATGTGATTAACACCCACAGTTCACATTGTCATGTGACCAACACCCAAAGGGTTTACTAGAGTCAATAATCTAGTTCACATCGCTATGTGATTAATACCCAAAGAGTACTAAGGTGCGATCATGTTTTGCTTGTGAGGGAAGTTTAGTCAATGGGTCTGCCACATTCAGATCCGTATGTATTTTGCAAATTTCTATGTCAACAATGCTCTGCACGGACCTACTCTAGCTAATTGCTCCCACTTTCAATATGTATCCAGATTGAGACTTTGAGTCATCTGGATCAGTGTCAAAACTTGCATCGACGTAACCCTTTATGACGAACCTTTTGTCACCTCCATAATCGAGAAACATATCCTTATTCCACTAAGGATAATTTTGACCAATGTCCAGTGATCTACTCCAAGATCACTATTGTACTCCCTTGCCAAACTTAGGGCAGGGTATACAATAGGTCTGGTACACAACATGTCATACTTTATAGAACCTATGGCTGAGGCATAGGGAATGACTTTCATTCTCTCTCTATCTGCTGCCGTGGTCGGGTTTTGAGTCTTACTCAACTTCACACCTTGTCACACAGGAAAGAACTCCTTCTTTGACTGTTCCATTTTGAACTACTTCAAAATCTTGTCAAGGTATGTACTCATTGAAAAACTTATCAAGCGTCTTGATCTATCTCTATAGATCTTGATGCTCAATATGTAAGCAGCTTCACCGAGGTCTTTCTTTGAAAAACTCCTTTCAAACACTCATTTATGCTTTGCAGAATAATTCTACATTATCTCCGATCAACAATATGTCATTCACATACACTTATCAGAAATGTTGTAGTGCTCCCGCTCACTTTCTTGTAAATACAGGCTTCACCACAAGTCTGTATAAAACTATATGATTTGATCAACTTATCAAAGCGTATATTCCAACTCCGAGATGCTTGCACCAGTCCATAGATGGATCGCTGGAGCTTGCATATTTTGTTAGCACCTTTAGCATTGACAAAACCTTCTGGTTGCATCATATACAACTCTTCTTTAATAAATCCATTAAGGAATGCAGTTTTGTTTATCCATTTGCCAGATTTCATAAAATGCGGCAATTGCTAACATGATTCAGACAGACTTAAGCATAGATACGAGTGAGAAACTCTCATCGTAGTCAATACCTTGAACTTGTCGAAAACCTTTTGCGACAATTCTAGCTTTGTAGATAGTAACACTACTATCTGCATCCGTCTTCCTCTTGAAGATCCATTTAATCTCAATGTCTCACCGATCATTGGGCAAGTCAATCAAAGTCCATACTTTGTTCTCATACATGGATCTCATCTCAGATTTCATGGCCTCAAGCCATTTCGTAGAATCTGGGATCATCATCGCTTCCTCATAGTTCGTAGGTTAGTCATGGTCAAGTAACATGACCTCCAGAACAGGATTACCGTACCACTCTGGTGCGGATCTTACTCTGGTTTACCTACGAGGTTCGGTAGTAACTTGATCTGAAGTTACATGATCATCATCATTAGCTTCCTCACTAATTGGTGTAGTAGTCACAGGAACAGATTTCTGTGATGAACTACTTTCCAATAAGGGAGCAGGTACAGTTACCTCATCAAGTTCTACTTTCCTCCCACTCACTTCTTTCGAGAGAAACTCCTTCTCTAGAAAGGATGCATTCTCAGCAATGAATATCTTGCCTTCGGATCTGTGATAGAAGGTGTACCCAACATTTTCTTTGGGTATCCTATGAAGACGCACTTCTCCGATTTGGGTTTGAGCTTATCAGGTTGAAACTTTTTCACATAAGCATTGCAACCTCAAACTTTAAGAAGCGACAGCTTAGGTTTCTTGCCAAACCATAGTTCATACAGTGTCGTCTCAACGGATTTAGATGGTGCCCTATTTAACGTGAATGTAGCTGTATCTAATGCATAACCCCAAAACGATAGTGGTAAATTGGTAAGAGACATCATAGATCACAGCATATCTAATAAAGTACGGTTACGACGTTCGGACACACCATTACACTGTGGTGTTCCAGGTGGCGTGAGTAGTGAAACTATTTCACATTGTTTTAACTGAAGGCCAAACTCGTAACTCAAATATTTTACTTCTGCGATCATATCGTAGAAACTCTTATTTTTGTTACGATGATTCTCCACTTCACTCTGAAATTCTTTGAACTTTTCAAATGTTTCAGACTTGTGTTTCATCAAGTAGATATACTCATATCTGCTCAAATCATCTGTGAAGATCAAAAAATAATGATACTTGCCGCGAGCCTCAATATTCATCGGACCACATACATCAGTATGTATGATTTCCAACAAATATGTTGCTCGCTCCATTGTTCTGGATAACGGAGTCTTAGTCATCTTGCCCATGAGGCATGGTTCGCAAGCATCAACTGATTCATAATCAAGTGATTCCAAAAACCCATCAGCATGGATTTTCTTCATGCACTTTACACCAATATGACCTAAACGGCAGTGCCACAAATAAGTTGTACTATCATTATTAACTTTGCATCTTTTGGCTTCAATATTATGAAAATGTGTATCACCACGATCGAGATCCAACAAACCATTTTCATTGGGTGTATGACCATAGAAGGTTTTATTCATGTAAACAGAACAACAATTATTCTCTAACTTACATGAACAATCGTATTGCAATAAACATGATCCAATCATATTTATGCTCAACGCAAACACTAAATAACATTTATTTTAGGTTTAATACTAATCCCGAAAGTATAGGGAGTGTGCGATGATGATCATATCAATCTTGGAACCATTTCCAATACACATCGTCACTTCACCCTTAACTAGTCTCTGTTCATTCTGCAACTCCCTTTTCGAGTTACTATTCTTAGCAACTGAACTAGTGTCAAATACTGAGGGGTTGCTATAAACATTAGTAAAGTACACATCAATAACATGTATATCAAATATACCTATGTTCACTTTGCCATCCATCTTATCCGCCAATTACTTGGGGTGGTTCCGCTTCCAATGACCAGTCCCTTTGCAGTAGAAGCACTCAGTTTCAGGCTTGAGCAGCAACTTGTTTGCCGTTCTTACTGAAGTTCCCCTTTCTTCCTTTTGTCCCTTTACTTGAAACTGGTGGTTTTGTTTACCATCAACACTTGATGCTTTTCTTGATTTCTACCTTCGTCGATTTCAGCATCACGACGAGCTTGGGAATCATTTCTATTATCCCTTGCATATTATAGTTCATCACGAAGTTCTACTAACTTGGTGATGGTGACTAGAGAATTCTGTCTATCACTATTTTATCTGGAAGATTAACTCCCACTTTATTCAAGCGATTGTAGTACCCAGACAATCTGAGCACATGCTCACTGCTTGAGCTATTCTCCTCCATCTTTTAGCTATAGAACTTGTTGGAGACTTCATATCTCTCAATTCGGGTATTTGCTTGAAATATTAACTTCAACTCCTAGAACATCTCATATGGTCCATGACATTCAAAACGTCTTTGAAGTCCCGATTCTAAGATGTTTAAGCATGGTGCACTAAACTATCAAGTAGTCATCACATTGAGCTAGCCAAACGTTCATAACATCTGTATCTGCTCCTGCAATAGGTTTGTCACCTAGTGGTGCATCAAGGACATAATTCTTCTATGCTGCAATGAGGATAAACCTCAGATCACGGATCCAATCTGCATCATTGCTACTAACATCTTTCAACTTAGTTTTCTCTAGGAACATACCAAAAATAAAATAGGGGAGCTAAACGCGAGCTATTGATCTACAACATAGATATGCTAATACTACCAGGACTAAGTTCATGATAAATTTAAGTTCAATTAATCATATTACTTAAGAACTCCCACTTAGATAGACATCCCTCTAATCCTCTAAGTGATCACGTGATCCATATCAACTAAACCATGTCCGATCATCACGTGAGATGGAGTAGTTTCAATGGTGAACATCACTATGTTGATCATATCTACTATATGATTCACGCTCGACCTTTCGGTCTCAGTGTTCCGAGGCCATATCTGTTATATGCTAGGCTCATCAAGTTTAACCTGAGTATTCCGCGTGTGCAACTGTTTTGCACCCGTTGTATTTGAACGTAGAGCCTATCACACCCGATCATCACGTGGTGTCTCAGCACAAAGAACTTTTGCAATGGTGCATACTCAGGGAGAACACTTATACTTTGATAATTTAGTGAGGGATCATCTTATAATGCTACCGTCAATCAAAGCAAGATAAGATGCATAAAAGATAAACATCACATGCAATCAATATAAGTGATATGATATGGCCATCATCATCTTGTGCTTGTGATCTCCATCTCCGAAGCACCGTCATGATCACCATCGTCACCGACATGACACCATGATCTCCATCATCTTGATCTATATCAATGTGTCGTCACATGTTCGTCTCGCCAACTATTGCTCTTGCAACTATTGCTACCGCATAGTGATAAAGTAAAGCAATTATTTGGCGCTTGCATCTTATGCAATAAAGAGACAACCATAAGGCTTCTGCCAGTTGCCGATAACTTCAACAAAACATGATCATCTTATACAACAACTTATATCTCATCACGTCTTGACCATATCACATCACAACATGCCCTGAAAAACAAGTTAGACGTCCTCTACTTTGTTGTTGCAAGTTTTACGTGGCTACTACGGGCTGAGCAAGAACCGTTCTTACCTACGCATCAAAACCACAACGATAGTTTGTCAAGTTAGTGCTGTTTTAACCTTCTCAAGGACCGGGCGTAGCCACACTCGGTTCAACTAAAGTTGGAGAAACTGACACCCGCTAGTCACCTGTGTGCATAGCACAACGATAAAACTAGTCTCGTGTAAGCGTACGTGTAATGTCGGTCTGGGCCGCTTCATCCAACAATAGCGCCGAACCAAAGTGTGACATGCTGGTAAGCAGTATGACTTATATCGCCCACAACTCACTTGTGTTCTACTCGTGCATATTACATCAACGCATAAAACCTGGCTAGGGTGCCACTTTTGGGGAACGTAGTAATTTCAAAAAAAATCCTACGCACACGCAAGATCATGGTGATGCACAACAAAGAGAGAGGAGAGTGTTGTCCACGTACCCTCGTAGACCGAAAGCGGAAGCGTTAGCACAACGCGGTTGATGTAGTCGTACGTCTTCACGATCCGACCGATCAAGTACCGAACGCACGGCACCTCCGAGTTCAGCACACGTTTAGCCCGATGATGTCCCTCGAACTCCGATCCAGCCGAGTGTTGAGGGAGAGTTTCATCAGCACGACGGCGTGGTGACGATGATGATGTTCTACCGACGCAGGGCTTCGCCTAAGCACCGCTACAGTATTATCAAGGTGGACTATGGTGGAGGGGGCACCGCACACGGCTAAAAGATCAAACGATCAATTGTTGTCTCTGGGGTGCCCCCTGCCCTCGTATATAAAGGAGCAGGGGGTGCGGCTGGTCTAGAGAGGGGCGCGCCAAGAGGATTCCTACACCTACCGGGAGTAGGACTCCTCCCTTTTCTTGTTGGACTAGGAGAGAGAGGGGAAAGAGGCGGAGGAGAAGAAGGAAGGGGGGCGCCGCCCCCTCTCCTTGTCTTATTCAGACTAGGGGGAGGGGGCATGGCCCTTGCCCTGGCCGCCTCTCCTCTCTTCCACCAAGGCCCACTAAGGCCCATTAAGTCCCCGGGGGGTTCCGGTAACCTCCCGGTACTCCGGTAAAATCCCGATTTCACCCGGAACACTTCCGATATCCAAACATAGGCTTCCAATATATCAATCTTCATGTATCGACCATTTCGAGACTCCTCGTCATGTCCGTGATCACATCCGGGACTCAGAACAACCTTCGGTACATCAAAACATATAAACTCATAATATAACTGTCATCGAAACGTTAAGCGTACGGACCCTACGGGTTCGAGAACTATGTAGACATGACCGAGACACGTTTCCGGTCAATAACCAATAGCGGAACCTGGATGCTCATATTGGCTCCCACATATTCTACGAAGATCTTTATCGGTCAGACCACATAACAACATACGTTGTTCCCTTTGTCATCGGTATGTTACTTGCCTAAGATTCGATCGTTGGTATCTCAATACCTAGTTCAATCTCGTTACCGGCAAGTCTCTTTACTCGTTCCGTAATACGTCATCCCGCAACTAACTCATTAGTTGCAATGCTTGCAAGGCTTAAGTGATGTGCATTACCGAGAGAGGGCCCAGAGATACCTCTCCGACAATCGGAGTGACAAATCCTAATCTCGAAATACGCCAACCCAACAAGTACCTTTGGAGACACCTGTAGAGCACCTTTATAATCACCCAGTTACGTTGTGACGTTTGGTAGCACACAAAGTGTTCTTCCGGTAAACGGGAGTTGCATAATCTCATAGTCATAGGAACATGTATAATTCATAAAGAAAGCAATAGCAACACACTAAACGATCGTGTGCTAAGCTAAGGGAATGGGTCATGTCAATCACATCATTCTCCTAATGATGTGATCCCGTTAATCAAATGACAACCCATGTCAATGGCTAGGAAACTTAACCATCTTTGATTAACGAGCTAGTCAAGTAGAGGCATAGTAGTGACACTCTGTTTGTCTATGTATTCACACATGTATTATGTTTCCGGTTAATACAATTCTAGCATGAATAATAAACATTTATCATGAAATAAGGAAATAAATAATAACTTTATTATTGCCTCTAGGGCATATTTCCTTCATGAGGAGCCTGCGCGCGCCCGCTCCCTGCCGCCAGCGCAGCTGCCGCCCCGCCGCTGTTGTGTGCCGCCTCCGCCTCAGCTTCCCCGCGCCTCCCGCTAGCGACCGACCTTGCCGCTGCTGCAGTCGCCGTCGGTGACCTCCAGGTCGCCCTGTCGGCTCCCCTCACCTCTTTCTCTGAGCTCTCTCTGTTCCCTAACCTCATCTCTCTCTCTCTCTCTCTCTCTCTCTCTCTCTCTCTCTCTCTCT